>NC_141162.1:119951533-120260851 GCF_053477565.2 Lygodium microphyllum | reverse complement strand
CCATGACCAATTTTTCCCATGTATAACTACTTATGTTTTGATTCATGTGATCATCATTTATATGGTAGGCAAACTCATCACTCACATAAAAAATATTGTTCTATGCACATGGATGAGCCATTTGCTCTTATGCATTTCGATGTTTGTAGTCCCTTGCCCTTTCAATCATGGATGAGCCATTCATGTGATCATTGTTTATATGGTAAGAAAACTCATCACTTGCATAAAAAATATAGTTCTACGCACATGAATGAGCCATTCACTCTTATACATCCAAATATTTATGGTCCTATGCCCTGTCAATCATTAGCATAGTATGCACTCACTTGGAGCAAAGTATACATCCACTTGTATATACTCTTGTGCATTCAGATATTTGAGGTCCTATGCCCTGTCAATCATTAGCACAATATACACCCACTTGTATGGCAATGCATGCTTACTATCTAGATAGGAAACCGAGTCATCGAAATCTATTACCAAGATGAGGCATGGCCCTCTCCCAAGAGTGACTATCACCTTTGTGCATAGCCTTTTTCATAAGGGGCAATTCAGAATTTGTTTTGTCAGCAAGATATAACGTACATATGACTCAAAACAATTAGGAGAACATGAGGCTCTAGAAAATTGTATTAAAATTGGATGTGGGGCATGTACTACATGTCCTCTCTATCCAACATCACGATCATGTATGACAGACAAATCTTGGACCACTAAATCATCAACAGCTACATGCTATCTAACTAGGGCTAGTTGTACTATAACAAGAGGCTCCTCTTGAAACATCACCCTATGTACCTCAATCACTTGCTCTAGTCTCATGTGCTTAATTATCTTCTCTAGTCTCATATGTATCTTTTTTTCGTGAGATACAACATCATGGTTGTAGATAACCTTCCAAGTAGCCTGCGGACTCCAAAGTTAACAGCCCAACTCACCTACATCACCATATCTAAGAAAGATATATTTGATAGACTTTAAATCCAACTTATTGTGTTTGTCTTTGGGAATATGGTTGAAAGCCTCACATCCAAAGATGCATAAGTGTGCATATAAGGGAGGTTTACTAGACCATACCTCCTTTGTAACTCTATTACCAAGAGTAATGCATGGGGATATATTAATCAGATGAACTATAGTAATAACTATCTCAACCAAAAAATGTTACGGTAAGCTTGCCTAATTAAGCATACTATTGACACTTTCGTGAATAGTCCTATTCATGCGCTTTACAACACCATTTTGGGGTGGGGTGTAAGGGGTAGTCAACTGGTGCTTAATATCTCTCTCATCATAAAATTTCTCAAATGCCTTAGAGACAATTTTCACGTCCATGGTTAGACTGAGACTGTAGGCAGCTGGTTCTTAACCATAGTAAGAAAGCACTAAGATTCAAGTAAAACTTTTGACTTCTACACAAGGATCTACATGAGGGCATTTACTTGCAATAGCCTAAGGGATTTGTAGAAAAGGAAAGGGAGCACCTAGTGTACAAGTTAAGAAAGAGTCTATATGGACTTAAGTAGACACCTAGGAAATGATACCGCAAGTTCGATGCTTTTATGCATTTGTAGGGTTATTTCCATAGTGCTGTGGATCAAGATCTTTACATGAAGAAGGGATGTGGTGGTAACCTTATCATTTTGGTATTATACATTGATGATATGCAGAGTACTGAGAGTGCTCATGTTGAGTTGGATGTTTTGAAGTTTGAGCTCAAGAGGAGCTTTGAGATAAAGGACATGGGACATGCCTCTCCTATAGTTGGTATGCACATTATGTGCAATCGTTTTGTAAGGGACTTCTCTACTTGTCCCAAAAGGAGTACATCCACAAAGTACTTGAGTGATTTCATATGTAGGGTGATAAGCCTATTGACTACCTATTACATTCTCATACAAAGATTGATATGGCAAATTTTCCCCAATCAAATGATGAGAAGGTCGAGAAGGTCAAAATCATGTATGAATCCAGAATAGGTAGCTTGATGTATGCCATGATAGCCCTTAGATCTACCTTAGCATTTACGATGCAAGTTGTAACACGTTATATGGCAATAGTTGGCCAATGATATTTGGACATTGTGAAGGGTATCATGAGATATCTTAAGGACACTACAAATATGTGCATTTGTTATAGTGGCCAAGGTACTAGAGTCGAGGGCTATACAAATGCAGATTATATAGGACATGTAGATACTAGGAAGTTCACCTATGGCTACATCTTCAATTTTACTGGATGTGCTATTTCTTGGATGTCTAGGGTACATAAATGCATGGCCTTATCTTCTACCGAGGCTAAGTACATTATTACCATTGAGGCTTGCAAAAGGAAACCCTATAGTTAGGCCGTTTGATTGAAGACCTTGGTACGACTACAACTCTTACATTGCATTCGAACTCTATAAGTGCCATTTAGTTGGCATGTAATCCAACCAATCTTTCGTGTGAAGACTAAGTATATTGAGGTTTATTACCACTTTGTCAAAGGGGTGGTTAAGGACAAAGTAAATAGATATTTCAAAGCTCGATTGACAAGAATCTCATAGATCTACTCACTAAAGGTTTCCCATTGGAACATTATGCCTTTCATAGGAAGTTGATGGGCATAAGATGAGATAATGTCTTTTCCTCATCCTATGCTCACTCAACGTGGGTCAAGGTCCTAATGAAAACAATTGCTATGCATCCAGGATTTCTAATACCTTTAAAATATTTTCCATGATTTATGTATATTGTGGATGCTACGTGCTCAAACAATTATGAAATCAATATTGTGCACATGTGCAAAACATCCTTTCAATGATTTTCAACTACAGTTCTTATGCGGCGTTGCACGGACTTAGCACCGAGGAAATCCTCGTGCTACTAGGCTCTTATTTTATAATTATTCACCGACCTATATGGCATGCAAACAAAAGCCAGCAATCTTTTCATCATTTGACTCCACATTTAGACACATTTTGACCACCCTACCCTCCCATTGATCAAATGTTGTATTGTTGTATAGATTTACAGGGCATTTTACCATCTTTTATGTGTAAAAAGTGGGAAAAACACACTAGAACAAGAAGGTGGGGTTGAATTGAGGCCAATCCTCATGCTTCAGTCCCCACAAACATTCATAAACATTGTTCTTAATTTTCATTAATTTTCCGCACCCAAAATGCATTTTTCCCATTTTTTTATGATTTTTCTCTATTTTCCTTGTATTTTTCCTTATTTTCTACATTACTTAATTACTAAAAATTCAAAATAGGTTATGGGCTGTGGCCCTTAGTTCCTTCTTGCAGCAAAATGAAAATTTAGTTGGTGTTTCTATTCATTTTCCCATTTTTATGCCCAAAAACATCATTTTCCCTTGATTTTTCATATTTTACGTGTTTTAGTGTATTATTTTGAGCCACAAGATGCATATTTTTCTGATTTTCTGATTATGATCAACAAGTACTCATGGAAAACAGCAACATAAACAATTTTTAGCCCACATGAACAACATTTTATTAATCAAAAGCAATGAAATCTCAAATTTCCTTTGAAAAAATTGAATTATCGCTTATTTGCGTGTTTCGGGTTTCATGTTCATGGCTGCAAATCTGAAAATCAGCAACACTTCATGCTCAGCACGATCACAAGTCACCATGGAGCAATCCGATCCATGCCGGACAAGCCTCCATCATTCTTTCTTCTTCCTTCCTCTTCCCACATGAATTCCCCCTTAGAAGAGAGAGAGGGAGGAGAGAGAAAGACTAGATTTCCATCTCAGCATTCAGGCCATCAATTGAGGAGCGAAGGGCAGCGATAGAGTCAGCATTCAGGAGGGAAGCAAGGGCCAATGCCGATTGGATAGGTTGTGTGCAGGCTGGAGATGGCATCATCAAGATCCAAGCGAAAAAATCGGCGCTTGCTGTCCACGTTTCTTCATCCTCTCTCTCTCCACGATTTGTTGCTATCTTTTATGTTGCATAAAATTTATTAGGCTCCCAAAGGTCATGCCCACTTTGGCCACTCCAATGTCCACCTCTTCAAATCTTGCCCAACTTCTTGGCCATTTCCCCGTTCGGACTCGGAATCGAGCTCTGAAAAATCTTGGGCGTCCAGCTTGGCATCACGCATTGGCCAGTAGCTCGTGTCAACCCGCACAACTATCTGAAAATTTATGAAAAATCAACAAGTGTCGCTCAGGCACCTTTAAAGCACTTTGACGCTTAAAATCGTCCTAGATTGAGCTGCCGCCTTTGACGGTGAATATTTTTCCCTTGATATTCATAATTTTTAGCTATTTTAAAGCAATTCTCGGCACCAAAATTCCGCTCTCATTGGCGACCACGGGATAGGGCGACTCAGCCCGTCGAATCCACGAACATATCTGCACATAAACAACCAAAGAAGCATCAAGCTGATACAAAACAAATATATAATAAAACTCAGCACAATGCTCCCCCTACCCCTGGACAGAACCAAGGCATGACATCCACAAGGAGTAGGCCTAGCATCATCTAATAGAAGATCCGAAGTGAGTCACTAACCAACTGCTCCAACACAGCCAAACTAAAAACCCTATCAAAGAGGTTGCCCTAAGTGGTAGTCTGAACTACTTACCAACTACAAACAACACAACTAGGAGCTCCTACTAGGCGAGGACTCCTATAGCCTGATCAATGAGTATTTTCTTTTATTACATTTCTTCTTTTAGGATTGTCATTTTATGAACATACTTGGGCATATAAAAAGGAGGGAGCTGAGCGTAGTAACCCAAGGAGAACAGGGCATCGGTCTCAGGACCTGTCTCGGCACCCAAGAACCTACCAAGCCCTCGCAAGGCGACACTTAATCCTTTTCTAACGCTCACTTTTATTTTCGCTCCAACCTTCCTTGTTTTGTTTTTTTTTTTTCAGCAAGAAGCCACCCCTAGGAAGACAAGGTATCGGCCCCGGGTCTGATTCGTCCCCAGGAACCTACCAGGCCTTCGCAAGGCAATGATCAACTGCTTATATATTTTCATTCCTTTTCTTTTCTTTAATAGGGGTTAGAATCCCTTTTTACACACCTTCGTATTTATCTTCATCTTTTGGGATGCTCAAGGTTTCTTGGCATCATCATTTTTATCTTCTGGCAGGCTTCTCTAACTGCCTCACTACTAACAAGAACTCCTAGAACGGCTGCCTAGCAAAACAGGGCCACTAGGACTTCCTTCTAAAACAGGTCTTTCGATGCCTGACAATGTCTGTACAGGAGGCAATGACTACTCCGACCTTCCTCAAACATACTTAGCCTAAACCTGGGACTTCATGCCTTGGTTGCCGGTCCCCAACAAAAATGTATCCCCTCGACAAGTACAAATACACATATAACAGGAAAGAAATGTACTCGTAAAGGGGAGATATCACCTGGATTGGCCACAAGAAGCTTCCATCGCAGCAAAGGCTCCTCCAAGATCTACCAAATTCCACGAACCACGAAACTTGTCCAGCACAACACTTAAAACAAAAACCCGATTAAACGCACCCGCACTAGACAGGGAAATGACCCTCTTGGCCTAATGAAATAAACATGACTACACATAACATCCTCCTGGAAACAACTATGATAGACATCAAAGCATAACATTCCCAGGGGAACAGAGGCTCGTAGCCCTAAACTAGGTGCATTAAATTATGACCCATCCCTCCTGAGTATATCGCAAGAGGTGTTCGCATCACATGTCGTCTAATCGGTCTGTGGGTCCAAGATAATAAAGGCAGATGAGTCTCGCTTACCCTCTGCATCACCCAGATCAATCATTGTCTGCCAAAGAGGGCATGTTCAGAAAGCATACCCCACAAACGACCAGGTCCTGTCTCATCGTCAATAGATATATCCGGACAAGGGCCACAATTAAAGAAGAGGTCTTCTTCATACGCAAAATTAGCAAATGAATCGGCAAACTGATTCCAGTTTCGTGGAATCAGCTGAAAAGACACTCTATCAAATTCGTCTAGCAGGGCTATGGCAGTATGATGGTACATGCAAAGGATGGGGTTTCGTACCATATACGTCCCATTGAGTTGATTTAAAACCAACTGAGAGTCCCCTTTCACCAATAACTGGCGGATACCACCCTTCTTTGCAATATTCAAACCCATAATCAGGGCTTTGTATTCGGCCATGTTATTGGTAAAATTCACCTCGAGATAAGTAGTTAACTTCATGACAATGCGTCGTCAGGGGTCTCGGATGACAACTTCTACACTTTCTTTTTTGCATGCACCCCTGGACGCCCCATCAAAGTACAAGGTGTACGTCCATAAAGGGTTTACATATCCCGCCATCCTGAACTCTATTCGTAATTATGGTAATCGAAATTCAGCATATTCAACGGGTGGACTGTAGGCTCCATCCCTCCATCATCATTGAATTCAACAGGGATGCTCGTCAAAATTTGTAGGCAGTGATGGCAGAAGACCTTGATCTCCCAAATAAATGTCCCACCTTCTTGCTCAATCACATTGTATCCTTTGCTTCACTAAATGAGCTTTCCCTGATGATACCTCTGTTCTAAATATGGGTGTTCTAAATAAGGGATCAAACGACCCATCAACCTCTATCATGATTTCCTTGTAGATGTTTGATCGATCTCTCCTAGACCTGCAAGGCAGTCATAGTATTAGTGCAATCAGAAATAATAAGGTTTAATCTTATTAAGATTAACCTTATTTTTAAATTCTATCCCCTCAAGGTCAGCTAACAAGACTATGGATTTATTCTTTCCTATTCTAATGATCCTATAGGGCCCGTCCCATTTGGGCTCTAGCTTGCCTGGAAATAATTCACGTCGTGCATCATAATACAGAACAAGCTGTCCTTTCTTGAAGGTGTATTTCTTGGCTTTGAGGTCGTGTAGTTGCTTCATTCGGCGCTTCGCCACTTCTTGGTGCAATAAGCTCTGCAGCTTAAGCTCATCTAAATGTGCCAGTGTCGTCAAGCGCTCAAAAAGTGCGTCTTCATCACTCAAAGAATGATTGATGGAAAACCGAATAGTCGGCAGCTCAATCTCTAAAGGCAAGACACACTCCTCCCCATATACTAACTTGAACGGGGTATGACCAGTGGCTCGTTTGAAGGTCGTATTATAGGCCCACACTGCCACATATAACTTTTTATCCCAATCCCGTTTCTTTTCCGATACAATTTTGGACAGGATGCCCACAAGCTGCTTGTTGGTGCTTTCAACTTGCCCATTGGCTTGCGGGTTATAGGGGGTTGTCTTGTTATGCTTGATTTGCCGAGTCTCTGTCAAACCTTTGATCATCTTATTCAGGAAATGGGTTCCGCGGTCCGACACTAATTCTTTCAGCGGACCAAAACGGCATTTTATCTGCTCTAAAAGGAAACTAGCAATTTCTTTAGTATCATCTTTCCTTGTTGCACGTGCTTTTGACCACTTTGTGAAGTAGTCAGTTGCTACAATAATGTACCTCTTTTGCGTAGTCGACGACGGAGTAATAGGACCCACAAAGTCTATTCCCCACTTCTCAAATGGAAGTATTGCCATAATAGGGGTGAGTGGTCGTTTCCTATTCTCTCGACTATCATGTCGTTGACAAATATCGCATCTCTTAACATACCCAAACACATCTTGGAAGATGGCAGGCCACCAATAACCTGCTCTTAAAGCCTTTTGTGCTGTAAGCCATCCAACAAAATGGCCACCGCAAGCAGAATCATGGCACTCTTCCAAAATGAATGGCACCTCGTCAGGCATCACACATCGGTGATAGATGTCATCAACCCCTTGCCGATATAATGTACCTGTAATCAAGGCAAACTTTAACACTTGCTGCTTAATTTTCATTCTCTCAGCTTTAGATAATTCGGATCCCGCCTCTCCCGTTGATAAATAATGCGTTATTGCAGCATACCAGGAGGGAATAGATGCCGTATCTATTTTAAATAACAACTCCATGTCACTACCTTCAGCCACAGATTCTTTCGGCTCCCCAAAGTCCACAAGACGTTCCACGATGCCTTGCAACCTTGGTGGCTTACTCCTGATTTCATAATCAAATTCCTGCAAAGTGATTAACCACTTCTCTAGACGATCAGGCAGCTGTAGCTTATTCATCAATAATCGAAGTCCCTCCGCCTTCGTATAAAGCACGACTTTCTCATAGAGAATATAATGCCTAAATTTCTTGGTCCCAAAGACCATCGCTAAACACAACTTCTCCATGTAGGTATAATTGATTTCGGATACCCTCAGCTTCCGGCTAGCAAAAGCAATCGGGTGGTACCACTTCTCTTCCCAAATTTGGGCTAAACAACAGCTGATACTATACATGGTGGCTGCTGAGAATATTATAGAACACCTCACCCCTTTAAGGTGCTTTCAAAACGGGCGCTCTTGCTAGCTCTTGTTTCACATTCTCGAATGCTACCTTACAAGGGTCACCCCATTCAAACAAACAGCTAAAGGACAATAAATTTGTAAGCGGCAACGTTCTTTCTGCCAAGGCGTTTATGAATCTACGGTAATAACCAACCGAAGACAGAAAGCTATGAACTTCCTTCGGAGTGCGTGGTAGACCCATGGCAACTATAACTTTGACCTTCTCGGGGTCTGTCGCAATTCCTACCGAACTAACCACATGACCCAGCAATAGCCCATAGGGTACTCCAAAAACACACTTCCATGGGTTTAGGGTGATGCAAAATTGTCTAAGCGCTCAAAGCATTTTCTTAAAATGATCAACTGCCTTCCTCTCACGGTGGCGGCCCCTAAGTCATCAATAAACACCTTCAACTCTTCAGGGGATATGTCACCGAATGTCTTATCTGCTGTTCGTTGCCACGAACCAGGCACATTGCATAGACCAAAGGCCATCACATGGTACGCAAAAGTACCAAATACAGTGATAAAAGTTGTTTTCAACTTGTCCTCTTCTGCAATTGCCATTTGGTTATATCCTGCAAAGCAATCCATGAACGAATATATCTCCCTACCCGCTAAATGATCCAAAATCTGGTCAATAAATGGCAACGTGTAGTAGTCCTTAAATGTCTGCTTATTCAGCTCTCTAAAGTCTACACATAATCGAATTTGATTACTTTTCTTCTTTCTGATCACAACCGACGAACACCATTCCGTGTGTTACACAGGAAAAATCAAACCCGCTTTTCGAAGCTTCTGTAACTCTTCAAACAGCCCGTCTCTCAGTTCGAAAGGCATACGCCTTACTTTCTGTCGTACAGGACAACTGCCCTCTTTCAACGGAATTGTATGAACAGCAAGACTAGGAGGAATGCCTCTCAGCTCATCATAACTCCAGGCAAAGATATCACGGAAGTCCTGGATCAAGGCCACATAGTCCTCCCTTTCTGCTGTGCTGAGCATAGAATCTAATTTGATTGGCCGTGGATCATCAGGCGTACCAAGGTCTAGCTCGATAACATCTGCATCTCTTATACGATCTTGGCCCTCTATCGGCTCGTTCAAAGTAATCTGATAGATGTCTTCCGTGGTGGATCCCTCTTTGGACTCATCACTCGATAATGTCTCACTGGCAGATAAATCTTCTAATGTCTCCAATTCTGTAGAAGATAGAGGAGCTCTCTCACTCTGCGGGGACTCAGGATAAGCATCAACCACCACATGCTGGGCACCTCTGCCGAATATTAGTCGACCGACAGGTATATCTACTTGGCAGTCCGCTTGCAAGATCCAAGGTTGTCCAAGTAATACTTGGTAACTTGGACGGCCTGCAAAACGAATCACCCTAAAGTCCAACAGGAATTCTACATTTGCAACAGTGACATGGACCTTAGTAATGCAGCCTTTCGGCAGTCTCAAACTATCATTTGCCATTCTGAGAATTGTGGAGGTATCTTTCTGGATCGCAAGACCCAACCTTTCCATCAGTTCAGAACTCATAATGTTAACAGATGATCCCGTGTCGATAATGGCATAATCTACTAATATCCCATCGACATAGGTTGCAACCCTTGGGCAATCCTTCTCAGCATGCTCGAACCAATCATCACCAACTCGTGCAATACCCAAAGGTTCTACGATATACCCGGTACGTAGGATCTTTCTAAATTCCTTGCGTACTCCTGGGGAAAGCTTAATAAGCTGTAAAAGATTCACATCCGGCTTGACTTCACAAAGAGAGCTCGCCAAATCGAATTCATGATAGTTCGATAGAGCTCGCTTTTCACGCCAAACCATCCGCTCTTTAGGTCGCTAAACCGGCTTTATTGTCTCTTTCTTAACTTTCACCTTCTTCTTTGGTGGTTCCTTATCGGCTTTACTCTCCACGGGCTTCAAAGGTCCCCCTTCCATGGCAGGATCCAAAACTTGCGTTCCTTTGTCGCCTTGTTTAGGGTTTCCGCTGACAGGCTTATCCTTGTTGGCTTCTCTACCCTTTTGACCTCTTGTAAGAACAGCTCGCAGATTAGAGGGTTCAGCATCATTAACGCGTACAGCCTCAATCAAACTAACCCCACTACCACTAGGTAGCTCCTCCACTGTAGTCTTTGATTGTTGAAGTATTTACTTAGGCCCGTCTTCTCGCTGGGAATCATTTCCTTGCGCACGATGATTAACAGGCCCTGGTTGCCGACTTCCTCGCTAGAGGGAACTGATCTTACTCCAGCAAATAGCTGCTAAATGACCGGATTTTCCACAGATGTCGCACTTAACATTTGGGCAATTTCTTGGATAGTGTTGCCCACCACACCATTTGCAACTAAACCTCGAAGGTGCACCCTCATCTGGGTATCTACTTCCTATCAAATTTTATTGTTTTTTAAGAAAGTTGACATCAACAGCTATTTGTCGATACTGCTCCGTAATCATGTCGGTATAATGCTTCATCATGTCCTTAACCTCTCCAAGAACATTGAAAGTGCTCGACTCATAGCCTTGGTCATTACCATGTCGTTCCATAGGCCTAACAATTCGATTAGGCACTGGTTGTTGAGCCACATGCATGGTATTAGAATTGACCGCCTGGCCTCCACCATTTGGAGCCATTTGATTGCTCGTAGGTATCAACATGCTAGGGGGAGCTGGTAATAAAGGGACATTCTGCACCATGTTCCCTCTCCCATTAGGGTTAGCCATCGCTATCCCTTGGCCACTACTGCCATTGGCCATCGCCCCATTGTTTCCTAATACTAAACCCATATTCGAATTGCCTCGAGAAGCATAGGCTACTTCTAGTCGGGATTCCACCTCTTGTGGTCGTGTAATGGCAGCATCTATATCCCCCAAGGGGACACTACTCAACTGCAATTGGATATTAAAGTCCAAACCATGTAGGAAATATTGTAATTGGGCAGCTGCGGGGATAGGAATAGAGGTGTCCAACTTACGGAAAACCTCTTTTATTTTCTTCGCATCAGCACGAATATCCTCGTGTGGTTCTTGGCGGGTCACGTTGAGTACACGCAACCAATATTGCCCACCCCTTTCAGGGGCAAACTCCATTCGAAAAGCTCCATAAAATGAATCAATATTCAATATGGTTCCGGCTTCTAAACCATGATACCATATGGCAGCTCTTCCTTTGTGAGTCATATTGAAGAACATCATTAAATGTCATTCTTCTTGAATGCGACAGTTAAACATCAGCTTTTGAAACTCCCTAATGTGGAGTTCCGCATCTTCCTCAACTAGCCCATTAAAAATGGGTAGCGGGTTACCTAGAGCCGGCAAATCCGTCGTTCCTGCAAGAATTGCAATAGGCTGCGCCATGAGGAGGATTGGATTTGCACTAGGAATAAGGGACGGTGGGGTTACACCTTCCGCACTTGATGTAGACTGGCTTATGGCAGAAAGGGGAGCACTAGAGCTTCCACCTTCTCCTAACTTACTGCTTGTGGCCCCAAGACCACTAGATCCACTCCCTCGTAAGGGTTCAGCACCGCTACGCTTAGGGGAATATCTCCTAAAAATTTCAGCACGTCACCTAGCTCTTTGGTCTCTCTCTTGCTTTTGGATTTCTTCTAGACGATGCTTATCAATAAATAACGGATCAATCTCAGTATCCTTTGGCATAAACTGTTAGTTGGTCCCTAGACAACTAGGATTCGAGGATCGCCACTTTTAAGCGGCTCCCGGCAGACGCACCACTGATGGAACCTAGAACGGGCCGGCACTGGCTCGTGCACTAGCCGGGGACCTCTATCTCACGCGCTCAACAACCCCACGGCCTCGCAGCCAGGAGCGTTGATGACACACACATTGCCTTCCTAAATATCTTGCGTTTGTATTACGTCGTTTGTAGTCCACTCTTCTCTCACCCACTACTCCTCAGAGGGAGTCCCTTACACATTACCTAATGGCACGAAGCACAGACATAGGGGGTCCTCCAACGGCTGAATGCCGCCACCCCTCTGCGACTCTCCTACACCTTGGGGATTGGCCCCTCAGTGCATCGCTCAACATATAAACATGTCGCACAAAATCCACTCAAGGTACCATTTAATCGTATACAGGAATGTACCATTGTCCTTACTTCTCTTTCCCTTAGACCCCACGACTAGCCTATGGCTTAGGGTGTCCTGTCTCTCACTCAACGTGGGTCAAGGTCCTAATGAAAACAATTGCTGTGCATCCAGGATTTTTAATACCTTTAAAATATTTTCCATGATTTATGCATATTGTGGATGCTAAGTGCTCAAAAAATTATGAAATCAATATTGTGCACATGTGCAAAATATCCTTTCAATGATTTTCAACTACAGTTCTTATGCGGCATTGCACGGACCTAGCACCGAGGAAACCCTCGTGCTACTAGGCTTTTATTTTATAATTATTCACCGACCTATATGGCATGCAAACAAAAGCCAGCAATATTTTTATCATTTGACTCCACATTTAGACACATTTTGACCACCCTACCCTCCCATCGATCAAATGTTGTATTGTTGTATAGATTTATAGGACATTTTGCCATCATTTTATGTGTAAAAAGCGGGAAAAACACACTAGAACAAGAAGATGGGGTTGAATTGAGGCCAATCCTCATGCTTCAGTCCCCACAAACATTCATAAACATTGTTATTAACTTTCATTAATTTTTCGCACCCAAAATGCATTTTTTTCCTATTTTTTTATGGTTTTTCTCTATTTTCCTTGTATTTTTTCTTATTTTTTGCATTACTTAATTACTAAAAATTCAAAATAGGTTATGGGCTGTGGCCCTTAGTTCCTTCTTGCAGCAAAATGAAAATTTAGTTGGTGTTCCTATTCATTTTCCCATTTTTATGCCCAAAAACATCATTTTCCTTGATTTTCCATATTTTACGTGTTTAAGTGTATTATTTTGAGCCACAAGATGCATATTTTTCTGATTTTCTGATTATGATCAACAAGTACTCATGGAAAACAGCAACATAAACAATTTTTAGCCCACATGAACAACATTTTATCAATCAAAAGCCATGAAATCTCAAATTTCCTTTGAAAAAATTGAATTACCGCTTATTTGCGTGTTTCGGGTTTCATGTCCATGGCTGCAAATCTGAAAATCAGCAGCACTTCATGCTCAGCACGATCACAAGTCACCATTTCCAGCCCGTGGAGCAATCCAATCCATGCCGGACAAGCCTCCATCATTCTTTCTTCTTCCTTCCTCTTCCCACATGAATTCCCCCTTAGAAGAGAGAGAGGGAGGAGAGAGAAAGACTAGATTTCCATCTCAGCATTCAGGCCATCAATTGAGGAGCGAAGGGCGGCGATAGAGTCAGCATTCAGGAGGGAAGCAAGGGCCAATGTTGATTGGATAGGTTGTGTGCAGGCTGGAGATGGCATCATCAAGATCCAAACGAAAAAATTGGCGCCTGCTATCCACGTTTCTTCATCCTCTCTCTCTCCACGATTTGTTGCTATCTTTTATGTTGCATAAAATTTCTTGGGCTCCCAAAGGTCATACCCACTTTGGCCACTCCAATGTCCATCTCTTCAAATCTTGCCCAACTTCTTGGCCATTTCCCCGTTCGGACTCGGAATTGAGCTCTGAAAAATCCTGGGTGTCCGGCTTGGCATCACGCATTGGCCAGTAGCTCGTGTCAACCCGCACGATTGTCTGAAAAATTATGAAAAATCAACAAGTGTCTCTCGGGCACCTTTAAAGCACTTTGACGCTTAAAATCGTCCTAGATCGAGCCGCCGCCTTTGACGGTGAATATTTTTCCCTTGATATTCATAATTTTTAGCTATTTTTAAGCAATTTCCGGCACTAAAATTCCACTCTCAATTAGACATGCAAATATTCAAAGGTTGAAAGTAATGCAATCCAAAGGATTGGTTACAAGGTTGGTTTCATTTAGAGTTGTAGAATTTCATAAAGTGTGTGAAGCATGTCAGTTTGGTAAGTATGCAATACAACCTTTTTCATATGATAGAGATGTGAGCAGAAGTATGTTAGTTTGGTAAGCAAGCAAGGCAACCTTTTTCACATGATAGATATGTGAGCAAAAACATATATGATTTTGTGCATACGTATATTTGGGGACCTACACAACACATATCTCTTAGTGGTAGCAAATATTTTTTCTGTTTATTGATGATTGTTAAAGGAAGCTATGTGCATAATTCATGAAATCAAAAAGGTGATGTATTTGAGAATAAAAATTTCAAGGCTGCTGTTGAAATAGAAACATGCTTGAAAGTTAAGTGCTCGAGATTAGATGGAGAGGGAGAGTACCTCTCTAATTAATGAAGCATTCAATGGGCGGAAGATGATTCGAAAAGCTAATTTATTTGTAGATATATTCACAACAAAATGGGGTTGCAAAAAGAAAAAATATGTATATTACAAAAGTTGCACGAGTATTGACTGAAAAGAATATGTCAAAATATTTTTTATCTAAAGCTATTTATATTGTTGTCTATATTATAAATAGAACTCCCACAGCTACAATTCATGGGACGACCCTCGAAGAATGCTTTACATGTAAGAAACGTGATGTGTCACACTTGAAAGTATTTGGTTGTATTGCATATGTTCATGTGCCACATGAGCTACAAAAGAAGATTGATCCAAAGGCTAAAAAACATATTTTTAATTGGATAATCTTTACAGTAGAAATGGTATCATTGTTATAACATTGTCACACGTGAGTTCAAAGTGAGCAAGGGTGTTCTTTTTTATGAGACGAGCTGTTGGTATGCTTCTAGTGGTGATGCATTGGATGATGATGATAGAAAAAGCAAGAATCACGGAGTCTTAGTGGAGTAGAAACATCATATTGTACTACATCTACACCTAATTAGCCTTTGGTCTAGGAGATTAAGAAGTATCCCCATATCTTCATATATATCTATAAGTGTTACAGGTAAAGACAATGGAAAGGAGAAAGTGTCGAATGGTAATGATGTATCTATTAGTCATTTGGGATTTGATGGAGATTCTAGTGATTCAAAGAGTTTGGATGATGAGCTTGGTATTCCTTTAGTCAATACACTAGGTGTACAAAGAGCACATAGTAATGTAAAGGCTCCACTAACTGATCTAGTGGTATGCAGGTCTAACAGACTTAAATAGCTTGTCAAAAGATTTGTTTTTGAAGGTTATATAGCTCACCATTATGCTTATATGGTAAAGGTGGTTGATGATATTGAGCCCACTTGTTTTGAGGATGCTATTGGTCATGCTCATTGGGATGCAACAATGGATGAGTGGGCTTACAAAATTAAGCATAATGCACATTATTTTGTTAGTAGGGATAAGGCTAGGTTGGTTGCAAAAGGCTATGCTAAAATATATGGCCTAGATTATGAAGAAACATTCAATCTAGTTGCTAGGATGGCAACTGTTAGATGCATGATTGCTCTAGCAGTAAACAAAGGTTGGAATTTATAGCAAACAGATGTCAAGAATGCCTTCTTGCATGGTGAATTGCAAGAAGCGGTGTATATGGATTAGCTAGTAGGTTATGAGGATTTAGAGCATTCCACATATATGTGCAAGTTAAAGCAAAGTGCTCTATGGGCTAAAGCAAGCACATAGAGCAAGGGTTGACAAGATCAGAGATTATCTTGTCAACATTGGATTTTATGTTCCTGATAATGACCACTCACTTTAATGTGAGAAAGGGAGATGGAGGATTGGTCATCATAGTCATCTATGTGGATGACTTGATTATTACAAGTGACAATGACAATGGGATTACTGAAGTTAAGGAATTTTTGAAGAAGAAGTTTGAGATGAAAGATTTGGGTGAGCTAAGGTACTTGGTATTGAGGTGATCACATGTGATGATGGTATATGGTTGTCCCAAAGGCAATATGGCTTAGATATGCTATCCAAGTATGGTATGACAGTATGCAAGCCTCTTTCAGTGCCATTAAAGCAAAATGTGAAGTTGAGTGTTGATGTTGGGGATGAGATAGAATACCCTACTATATTCATGAGGATAGTAGGAAGTTTGATTTACATGACTATCACAAGGTGAGACTTGAGCTATGCTGTTGGTCTTGTTAGTCAGCTTATGCAGATACCTAGAAAGTCTTATTTGGATGCAGTTAGATGCATATATGAGGTATGTGAAGTCCACTTTGCATTATGGACTTTTTATGAGGTAGGTAAGAATATATATTGGTCTGCCGATCACTCCTGTGATGCCTTTGAAGCTAGCATGGTAGCTTTTTGCATTTGCTAAATTGTTCATGGTTTCATTCATTTCACCATGTGGTATTCCAATCCATACCTTGATGGTTGTTGAGGCACGGTTCTATTTTTGGAGTTTTTTGGCTTATCAATCAAGGATACGGATACCTTCTTTAGGCAATTCAAGGTGGCATATATGGTCAATTTTTCCCACCAAAGTGGATCTCACCCATAAGGTGGTTGTATTTGAGTCATCAATATAAAAAAGGTGATGGCTTAGCTTGTAGTAGCGGAAAACAACTAGGCAATGTTTGACGATGCTAAGGTAGCATTCCACGTGTAGTTCTAGCAAGACGGCAGACCAACACCCAAAAGTTGGAGAGATTGCACAGTCTCAAACAAGGTGATGCTACAATCCAAACCTAGATAGCTCAATTTAAAGTCTTGATAGGACAAATGTCCCCAAACACCCAGCCCACTAGTGAAATGTTGCATTCCTTATATGTGAAAGGCTTTAATGGAGATATTCATAAAGCTTTAGCTTCAGAGGATCTATATGATAATATTTCTATTAGTGTGTTGTTCACATTGAGATGTTTTTGGCAAAGGAAAAGTAAGAAAAATAGAAAAATTCAACTAAATCCATTGATAAACCCCGTCGTATAGGATCTAGTGACTCGGATACACAGATTCAAACCTAGAGGAGGAGAATGCTAGAGAGGAGGAGGAAACTGAGGATGAGGAATGCTGAAAGCCCATAGAGTCCACAAGGATCAAAACCCTTAGAGGGTGCTCAAAAACTTGTAGTTAAAATCTTCTATGTACCAATTGCAATAATCCAAGGCATTTGATTTGACTGAGGTCTTAATTAGTGATGGTGCAACATATGCCATATGACTACCCACAATACAAAGGTTTGCCGATATAATACCAAGAGTCAGATGGGACACCTTGGGGCATGACAAGGTGCAAGAGGAGTGCAACATGTCCACTAGAATACCCTTGGTCCATCAACAACAATGGCATCGACTATTGCTTACATGCAAGAAGATTACATGCATCTCCTGACATGGGCCATGGAGGACATGGAAGGAATCAAGGAGACACATGAGAACAATATCACCCCTCAAATAAGCAATATCTCTTTTGTGTGCAGGAAGGATACTGGTGATCAGAATGTCTGAAAGCCCAACAATATGATGCTCAAAAGCAACAGAACTAGGACAAGAATCCTTTGTCATCTATCAATATGGTGGAGATCAAAGAGCTTCAATCCAATCACCGGATCATGTAAAAAGCTAAAGGGAACAATGAGAAGCCCACATGAATTTCCTAGGTTGAATAGGAGAAAGTTCACCACCAAATGGCTAAGTGGATGGCAAAGGAACTAACAGTGAGAAAGTTTGCCACCAAGAGAAACACTAGCAACGAGAAAAAATCCATAGCTGCCTCTTGGTTCGAAGATAGTACTTGTGAGAGCAAAAGGGATTGCAGGAACACTGGCTATGAAGTAGAATCTGGAGTTGACTCTTGCTCCAGATAGCAATACTTGCAAGGGTAGAAGGGAACTAGCCAGCATCAGAAGCTAAGCTATATTCCTCTACACAGGCATTTCCAACAAGTTTGGAGACATAAACTGCATGGAGCCCAGCCTCCATTACTATTGCCTTGGGGGATCTACTCAATTTTGTTCCAACATTCAAGGACCACTTGTTGGAAATGATTCAATTGGATCGGCCTATACTATGAGAACTAGAAGTGGTAGCCCTAATTGCATTCACACTAGAGGAGGAAGTCTGCAAGGTGCAATAGGAGTTGGCTCCATCAGGACTATTTTTAGATCCTACCATTTTGGTAATCTCTCTTCAGTTTTGGAATCCAGTGATTAAAAATGTTTTGCTAGATAGTGGGTTTGGAGTCAATATTATCACAATGGCCACTTGTCATGATTTTGGGTTGATGAGCTAGAAACCAGGCTCCTTTGTGGTTCAAATGGCAAACCAATAGAGAGTGCAGCCACTTGGCATTATTCACTTGGTCCTAATGAAAGTGGCCAATGAGCCATTCTTGATTTCTTTGGTAGTGTTGAACATGGATTATGCAAATGAAGATTACTGCCTTTTTCTTGGTGGACGGCCCTGGTTGCGGCAAGCATGGGTCAGTCATAATTGGGATTGTGACCAGCTAATAATTCATCAAGGTCACAATAAAGTCAGAATTTTCTTAAACAAGATTCTACCTCCATTTGTAGCCTCTTGACCGGTGGTGGTGACTGAGATAGTCGATATGGTGGATGGTTTTGATGATGATGAGGAAAGTGCATTCCTAGCAACCAATGAACACTTAGAACCTTTTTGTCTAGTGGACGTCATGCCAATCAGTCACATTAGTAGTATTTGGACCCCCATTCCCCATTCTATCTTACCTAGGAGCTGGTATTAGTGTAGGATCAAAATTCCCCAGGTACGAAAAACTTGAGTTCAAAATCCACAGTAGAAGTGGATCAAGCAATGGTTATACCTAAATTAGATGTTGTAGAAGTGCTCAGATAGGAAAGAGAGTTTGAAGCACAATTGCAAAAAGTGATTAGGGTTATGGAGGATGCTCTCTCTACCATCTATCTTGGTCCCGAAAGAAACTAAGCTTATAAAGATCGGTTGCTCACTTGCAACTTGAATTTCAAGAGCAGATCATTGCTCTCTTGGTAGATTTCAAAGATGTCTTCGCATTGGAGGGTACTGGCATGAAAGGATTGGATCCCTGGTTCTATCAACATCGAATTCCACTCAAACTGAATATTATTTCACTCCACATGCAGTGGTATTGGATGAATCCACACATGGCTAAGTTGGTGAAGGAAGATTTGAATCAACTCTTTTGAGTCAGATTCGTTACTCCAGTGGATCAAACAAAATGGATTTCTCTCATAGTCAACGTGCCAAAGAAAAACAAAAAGCTACAGATTTGTGTAAATTACAAAAGTATGAATGTTTCCACCATTCCAGATCCCTTTTCCATTCCCCATCTCGATAGCACTCTAGACAAGGTTGCTGGCCATGAGATGTATTCCTTTTTGAATGGCTTTAGCAGGTACAATTAGATTCGGCTTAATTTGAAAGATCAATTTCAAGACTACCTTCATTATAGCATGGGACGTCTTTGTTTATATAGTGATGTGGTTTAGTTTGAAGAATATTCTAGCTTCTTTTTAGTGGGATATGTAAGAGATCTTCAAGCCTTTTTTAACTGACTTCATGTGGGTATTTATGGATGTCTTCAGTGTCTTCATCAGCATACTACTCCTCCACTTGCATCATCTTTGGCTTTGTTTCACCAAATGTTGTGAAGTAAGTCTTCGTCTTAACCCCCATGACGTGTGTGGTTTCTATAAAAGGTGGTGCTCTATCTGACCATATTATCTTAGGAGATGGCATTGCTATTGACATCCACAAGGTGGTCGTCATTATGCAAGCTGCCATTTTGGATTTCCCATTCATTGTGCCATGGTTTTTGGGGTAAGTTCCCTGGCATGGATGACACCTACACCTCCTAGACCATGTATGTATCCCTTTGAATCAGTTGGCCCACATTCCTAAAGTAGGACTATGGTGGCCTACCATGCATGGAGATATCCATTAGTTTGTTAGAAAATGTGATTCTTGCCACTAGTGGCTTGGTCTTCTCAGGATCAGTTATCCCTTCACCTTTGATCTTGCCACTAGAACCCTTTCAAAAATGGGGACTGGACTTGATCATCCCTATCAAACCTATGGTATCTTACACCAAAAATAGGTATATCCTCACTACAAAAAAATATTGTACCAAGTGGATAGAAGCTTGGGCACTTCCCAACAATTCAACATAGGCAATAGCTAAGTGCCTTTTCAAATATATCTTCACCCACTATGGTTGTCCAATAGAATTAATGAATGATCAAGGAAGTCACTTTGTAAACAAGATCATCAAGCATATGACTTTCTTCTTCATGGTAATTCATAAGAAATCCTCCCCCCACTACTTGCAAGTGAATTGCCTCACTGAATCAATAAACAAGACCTTGTGCAAGATTCTTATAAAGTTAGTAGAGCATCATAGGAAAGATTGGGATACTAAGCTCCCAATGGCATTAGAAGCTTACCACACATCCTTCAAGGTTGGAATAGGCCTAACTCCTTATAATCTTGCATTTGGCATCAAGGCAATTGTGCCTCTAGAATTGATAGTTCCCATTCTCTAGATTGAGATCAAATATTGCCTACTTTTGCAAGAATCCCTTCCCTTTCAAATGGAGAATCTCTTAGAGCTAGACAGATCGGATTCAAAGTTCTTATCTCTTGTCAAAAGTCTAGTTCAGGAAAAATTACCAAGTGGATTGCCTCTCCAAGAAGCAACTCTTTGAGCAGGGACAAGTAGTGCTCAACTTCAAGACTCAGATGAGCAAGCTTCCGGACAAACATAAGATGCGATGGAGTGACCTATTTTGAATTTTTCACACAACCATATCAATCCTTTCTACTTGATTGATTTACAAGGAAATCTCATTCCATACCCATTCAACAGATTCCAATGGCACTATGTGGACAAATTGGTGTGCCCCTTTTCAATCACTTCAGAGAGCCCTTCCGACCCAGAAGTGGCTTCTTCCATGTTCAATCTGGATTTTATCCCTAGTCTGAGCTTGACATCTTGATGATCGCCAAAATCAAAATTGAATGTGATCATAAATCCACCACTTATGGTGACATGGCTCTTATTAAATGTCCTTCATCATATTTTAGCCCGGTCTCTATTACAAGTGGAGGTACAATGTATTGGTCACATAGGCTAATGTGGCAAACATGCATTGGCCACATTCAAACCTCTCAAACCCCATGCATTTAGCTCACTCAAAAGCAATTTGCTCATCATCTTTCTCTTCATAGTGTTTTCTATTATTGTTGTCATTCTCTTATGCTCTTAACGCACTATGCATCTCTAATCCCCTTTGCTATTTCCACTTGCTAAGCATTTCTAGCCATGGTTATCTCCATTCTTTACCTTGATAGGGTTACCCTAGTGCTCCTAGACTACAAGGAGGCTATCAACCAATGGGTGCACTACTTGCTCCTCAATGCCTTCCTTGTGCTACCATGGGAGAGCACCCTAGTCCACCCTGAGGCTAAGTTGATTCTTATACAACTACATTAGGATCCTCAAGTAAAAGTGGAAGGGCCTCCTATCACCTTACTCAACGTGTGCAAGAGAAAGGCCTTCTCTCTACTCCCCATCCACAACATGGAAGCCATCTTTGGCCTTCTCGAAACAAAAATGAGTATTAACTCAACAGCATCATGAGCAACCAAAAGGCCACATAGGAGGTACTCAAATTCTTATTAGGAGCTTTGTAATTGCAAGCCAAGGATTTCAACATCTTTCATAGGGTTGCCTTTGTGTTTTCCCTGTTGGATACTCCAGCCATTGCTTGGGCAAGTATTTTTCTTAATCACCTACATCTCAAAAGCAAGGGCGTGGTGACATACTTAGAGGTGAAGTGATTGAAGGTCATGTGTGACCAACACTTCACCTTCCTCTTTTTGCCTCATGCCGTGGTGATTCCTGCATACTCCATTTCGACCATTGATGCCCCCCAAGGTACCCCACATCCCAAAAAGAACACCAAAAAAGACAAATCTAATAACCCTAGATGCCCCCCAAGGTACCCCACAACCCATTTGTAGTAGAACCATCCAGCTTTGACTAGGGAAAGCTTGACTTTAAGTCTTGTTATGCTCTGTTGTTGGTTCAGTCCCCTTGAGGCCAAAAGCATAGCAAGGAGAAAGACTTGCAGACAACTAGCTAGTGTGCACAGACAACAACCACCATGGTATTAGGACTATCATATGGATTGTCCCAATCCCTTGTCCTAATCCCAACCCTAAACATGCACCCCATCTTTGCCATGAAAGAGATCATCTTAGTAGAGTTCTACCAAGAAATCTCCCAACACTGTTGCTTGAACTATGTGGTAATAGGAATCTGCCAACACCAGTAGGTGTAAGAGTAGGCTATGATGCTCCAAATGAAAATGGAGTAGGTGTGACAAGAGAATGAGACTCTTAAGGCCCAAGTTTAGTAGTAGTAGGCAGAACTCCAAGACTAGTGGTAGTGACTCTTGGCATGCTAAGAGGCTCACCTAGACTTTGTGGATTCTATCCACCAAGACTAGGTCCAAAGTGCGCAAAAAAAGTTAGTATTCCTACACAGATAGTTTCTAAAAGTGGCCACTAACCCCAAAGGCTCCGTGCTCATCACTCCTAGCATCTTGCACAAACTATAGGAGTCCTTTTAGGTGAAATTATGGGACACCTAGGACGATGCAATGTAGCGGTTCCGGGCTAGATTGAGGGGTCCTTGTTCTCAGTTGCTACCCCTACCACCCTAGAAGGAGGATTTAGATGCTGACTCATAATCCTAGCCTTTAACACTAGTCCAATTGACCACCAATCCTAGGGAAGGTGGCCGCTCTTCTTCTACTCCTATCACCTCTCCTTCTACAACACACTTAGTGACCACACTCTAATGGAAGGCTATTTCTCCCAACTCAATATGTGTTCCCCAAGGTGTACCTACAGAGTTTGGCAAGGCAACATTAGCCTTGTCTCCTAGTCCAACTAGCATAGATGTTGTATCTCGTGGTAGGGGAGGTCTCAAGCCCCTCCTAATCCATAGAGTTCAAACTTAAGAGGAGAGGGAGCATGCCTTGCAAACACCCAAGGCACAGCCTCGTACCACTCCGATGCCAGACTTGGTTGTTGGTAAAGGTAAGAATGTAGTCAAGGAAGAGCCCCTCAACAACAATGAAGCACCATAAAGAAGCCTTGCCTAGGGCTTCTTTGATTTCTCCACTACAAGCACTTTCTTTGAAGACCCCAAATGGCTTCTACTCATGGATCACTACAAAGCCCTTGGGCAATAGCAAGATGATGCCTTGGAGCAAGTTTAAGTGCTCTAGAATGATAATCACCAATTACTAGTTGATGCAAACATGGAGGCAAAGTACCTCTAGAAGCACATTCCACCATTGGTTTGAAAAAACCTTGGACCACCAGATAATGAAGCAGGGTGTTGTTTTTTGTTTTGATCCAATCCCAATCACACCCATAGCAATAACAGGATCCCTCAAGCACATGCATATGTTGCTCAAGGCCCAATGTAGAAGAAGCACACCTTACAAAATAAGTCCACAAAGAATCCCAAAGACCAACAACATCTAGAGGACAAGCTGCCTGTGCTTGATATCAAGTTATGTGTTGACGTGGAGCAACTCAAAGGGAGACTAATGTAGGTGGATGCCACCTCTGTGCATCATGAGGATTTACTCCTTGGAGGATGCTGCTAACTGCCAAGTAGAATAGGTTGAACATCTGGAGCAGTATCTTATATTGGCAAGAGTGGAGCGGGATCATCTTTAGCAAGTTGTTTAGATGGGTGCTTAGGACACCTGGGGATCCTTGTTGTGAAACTCTTTGCCCATTGCATTTTCTAATTGCCCTACTAGAATTGCATGGACCTCTGGCTCCAACAGCACCATCCAAACTAAAATTTGCTTTCGCCCTTACCACCAGCACTATCGAGGCCAGTAGCCCATCAACCCTAGTCCCCTCCCCCTCCTATCCTACCTATCCCTTTGAATTTTCCACTACTAGCTCTGCACAATCTTGGTCGCGGGCCCCATCACTAGCATAAGCAGTAGCACCCCAAGATAATGTAGCCACTTCAAAAGATGTCAGAGACATTGAAGAATGAAAACCTATGGATTTGAGTCCTTTGTGCATGCCATGTGTTGGATACATGATGAATGGGGCAGATTGGTAGATAAAAGTAGCAATCAATGCTAATGGCAATGATGTAGCAATGAGAGATGGTAGTCTAGTTGAAGATAGTGGTAGAAGGACTTTAAGACATTGTGGTGGGCAACAAAGTTTATAAAAGGAGCAAAGAGGAAGTGATACGAGTTGTGACCATGACTATTACATATAGACATCAAGTTGTGTTGGCACGAGTACATAGCCAATTCACCCCCACATATACTTCCATATACAACTCCATATCATCTCATTTACCCTCACTATATCATTGCGATGGCAGCCATGGTCGTCTAATTTATGCCTTAAGAGTCCATCATCTAGAATTCTATGTATATTGAAAGTGGGCATGGTCAAGATAAGTATGTTGAATTATGACATAGGAGAATTGGTCATGTAAACCTGCAAAGACTAAAACAAATGCAAACTAAATAGATGGTTTGTGGTTTGCCCCATTTTGGTTATGTTAATTATGATCATGTATGTGAGGCTTGTCAATTTGGAAAGCAAGCTAGATTATCATTTCCAAAGAGGGGGAGAATCAGTAGTTAATGTAGCATAAAAGTGAAGCCTTTGAAATATTTTTGGAGTTTAAAGCTATGGTTGAAAAACAGTTTGGATATTACATAAAATGCTTAAGGTCTGATAATGGAGGAGAGTGCATGCCATATGAATTTTTAGATTTTTTGAGAGATCATGGAATCAAAAGACAGGTGACATGCATGTGCACACTTCAGTAGAATCTTGTGGCAGAAAGGAAGAACCGTATCATTGCAGAGATTGCTAGGGCAATGATGAGCCAAATGAATATGCCATTGACATATTGGGCAGAGGTAGTGCATACTGCAGTACATATCATGAACATGACACCTATAGTAGTAACTCATCATGTATCACCATATGAAAAGATGTATGGCAGGACACCCACTGTTACTTAATTCAGGGTTTTTGGATGTGTTTGTTATGGTCATGTTCTTGATGATTTGAGGAAGAAGATGGAGCCAAAGGCTATGAAATGCATCTTTCTTGGATACCCTAATGAGAAGAAGGGTTACAAATGGTATGATCCAGTGACTAAGGAAGTTTACATAAGTAGGGATGTCAGATTCAATGAGTATGAATCATGGTCCAAGCCCAAGATTACATTGGACTTGGGTTCCTATGAGAGTAGTGATGATGATGCTCATGGGAAGAAAATTTTAGCAAATGGTAAGCTTGGAAATCAACACTTAGAAGATATGTCTGGACCTCAGGAGAATGCAGAAAGTAGTGGCAGCTATAGTCCATGGAGTAGTAGGTTGAGGAGTTCACAGAAGAGTGTGGAAATTGCAAAAGGCAAGAGGCCTATGGCTGAAAGTTTAGAGGATGAATCTATCGATGATGACTATGACATTCCTTATGCAAAAACTTTGGGTACTAGAAGTGCAGGAAAATATGTGCCACCACATGCAAGAGCAATTGAGACATTGGGTAGTGCACTCAGTTGAGAAGATAAAAAAGAGTTAGATATCCCGTTTGATAGATTGATATATAATGGGTTTATGGAGATGCATTATGCTTATATGGTTTCTTATGTACAGCATGTAGAATCTACTTGCTTTGAGAACGCAGTGGAAAGCAAAGAATAGAGACAAGCTATGGATGAGGAGATGGATGCATTGAAGGAAAACAAGACTTGGGATTTAGTGCAGTTACCTCATGGAAAGAAATCAATTGGTTGCAAATGAGTACAAAATCAAGTGTAAATCGGATGGTTCTCTAGAAACGTATAAAGCAAGGCTGGTTGTGCAAAGGGTTATGCACAAACATATGGATTGGATTATGATAAGACATTCAGTCTAGTGGCAAAGATGACTATAGTGAGATCAATGATTGCTTTGGCTTCTATATATGATTGGAAATTGTATCAAATGGATGTGAAAAATGCATTCTTGAATGGGAATTTAGAAGAGGAAGTGTACATGGATCAGCCTTGAAGGGTATGTGAATTCTAAATACCTACATTATTTATGCAAGTTGAAGAAGGCATTGTATCGACTGACGAAAGAACCAAGAGCTTGGTGTGAGAGGATTAGTAGATTTATTGGGGGTAAATGCGCCTATGCCTAGCCGCCCGTGTATTACTACATTGACAATACCTGCTACTGCACACTGCAGGTGGCGGGTGCCCATCACCGTTACTTTATTCTTTATTCTTTTAGTGACAATTTGAATAAAGGAATCCCAATCGCACATTGTGAACTGTTGGAGTTCCCATTTGGTCTCTCTCTCTCTCTCTCTCTCTCTCTCCATACCTTTCCCGTGCAAGCTTCAATCCTTCTCACCTTTCAGCTGGTATCAGAGCAAGGATTCATGATTACTCAAGCTTGGTTCGTGGCGTCTTCAGCTTCCTATTGAATCCCTTCACTCATTGGGTTTCCTTCCCGACATCCATAGCCAACTATCTCAAGCTCTCTTTTGTTATTTTACTCCAGTCCACAGGTTTTGTGAAGTAGGGCAACCATGTCCTCTTGCTTCTTGTGATGCCTACTCTCTATTGGTGACTTTTCCCTTCAAGAGGGAGCTCTTGGGGGTCCTTGACTACTCTCCCAACCTTGCCTTGACCTTGCCTAGCCCTTTCATAGGCCCCAGATTAGTTTGGGCTAGCTTGAAGACTTGCAAAAAATTCATTTTTTACTTCAGCCCTCCCTTGGCACTCATTGGCAACTTGAAAACACTTCATTTGGCACTTGGAAACACCCCCTTGTTGCTCGAAATTGGTGGTTATCATTGGCATTGATTTGTGGATTGATTTACCTTAGTCCATGACTATTTTCCACAGTGCACAGGAAGCCACAAACAGTGTTACATTAGCACTTTATGTTTTTGCTTGGTTGGCATTGACATTGGTTGCTCAGTTGGGGGAATGTATGGCTATGATATGAGATGCTTCTGGGGCTGAATTTGCTCAGTCATTGACTGTTTTACATAGTCCACAAGCATCCCAAATTTGGGCAGCCCTCTGTCATTATACTTTATGCTCATGCTACATAGTCATTTGATGCCCAATTATGCCCAGTTGGTGCCTATACATATGGGAAAGTATGCTTATTGTTTGTCTATGGTTTTGAGCTTGGATTGATTCACTATTAACTTAGTTTTGGACGTTTATTTGCTATTGGAATATTCAGGGCTGAAGCTCTTTTGCTTATGTTTGGATATGCCTATTGCGTTCGGGCTATGTCTTGGATGTATACATTGATGTAGTGACTCTCGGGGATTGACATAGAGCTTGGATTTGCTCTTGAATCATTGGTTGAGCTTGAGATCGCTTCACATAGCATTTGGATCTTCATCTTTGCTATACTTATGGCATGTATTTTGCTTATGTCTTACCAGTCTTGACATGCTGGGCCTATGTGACTACTACATGCCCGTTACATTCTTTGGAGTTGGATGCTTTTGAGCCTTGCTTTGGCTTGACATTTGATCGCCTAGAGCTTACTTTGGTTATTTCTCAACTTTCTTGAGTTATAGTTTGGATGTACTTGATGTTTATGGATGCTATGTATGGATGCTACATGGCCTATATGCTCATGAGGTCTTATTGATGCTTGATCTTGGATCTTTTGGCATTGGTGCTATCATATGCCCTTGTTGAGCTTCTTTGCTTGATATTTACATCTTTTGTGCTAGTGGGAGCATCTTGATATGCTTGACGAGGTGGTTTATGCTACTTGAGCATTCAGATACTTAAGCCTGGGATCTTCACCTGGATGTTGCATGGTTGATATATCGTGGTCCTCACAGATGTATTTGGGCTAATTTGGGCTCTGCACTTCGTGAGCATACACCTATTTGTGTCAGGTCTTGCCAGTGTTGTGTACACTTTGTCCTATTACACAGGGGGTGTGTCGGCTTACTGACAGATTCATTTGACATGCTTGGGTGTTTTCTCGATGTCCGTATGACTATCACTTCTTGATTTATGCCCACTTGATGCCAGTTATGCTTTGACAGTCAGTGGTTGACTTGGTGCATTTATTTTGCCTACAGTTTGCTCTCATTGTACTTGGCTGTAATTTATTACAACAAGTGGTTATGCATGGATTGAAGTGGAATTCTCATGCTAAATCATCCTAATCTTATGTAATTTTGATGATACTTGGTGGGTAGTATCATTAGCTATCAATTCATGGTCATTTTGCCTTGGTTTTGGTGGTATTTTGGCTGTTTATAGCAGAAAACAATAAGCAGTTTTAAACTATCTGCACCATTTTGGACTACAGTATGGCATCTTCTTCCAATAACAATGCTATCTTCAACATCACTAAGCTTGATGGTACAAATTATGCATATTGGAAGAGCCAAGTTTGGCATGTAGGGGTGTAAAAATCTCAGATCAAGCCACTAACGATGCATAGCGAGCAGTTTGAAACTATGACTAATGACGAATGGGATGAGCTTGATGAGTTATGCAAGTTCTCCCTCATCTTGTCTCTCATTGAACATGTGCATTACAATGTGGTTGAGGAAGCACAGAGTGCTTGGCAGCTTTGGGATAAGATCAAGAATCTTTATGACAAGAAAATTCCAACAAGCTAGATGTATTGGGGCTGAAGCAACTTATGGACCTGTGCATGAAGGAGAATATGATGATGTCTACTCATCTGAGCCAGTTCCATGTTATTTTCAAGAACTTGACTTTGCAGGGCATTATCTTCAATGATGAGGTTACTCCATTGTTTTTGCTTAGGACTCTGAGTGAGTCATGGGATGTATTCCGCACTGCCTTATGTGCTCCTACAACTATTTTGAACTTGCCTGATGTAGAGAGTGCTCTTTTGCAGGAAGAGATCGACCGTAAGAACTTGGATGCCTCTCATGTGTCGCATGCTTAGAGGCAGAGATAGTAATGGAAATAATGACCGTGGGTATGGATGTGGTAGAGACTAGCAGAAGTCTAGGTCTAAGTTGCATGGTAAGTTGCGCAACAAGTCTTGTGGGTGAAATGCTAATGTGACATGCCATCATTGTAGCAAGAAGGGTCATATATGCCCACCATGTCATGAGTTGCACAATGAGAAGTGGAAAGAGAAGGGGAAAGACAATTTGGTATAGGAAAAGTCCTCTAATCGCAGCATTATGCCTATGAAATATAATGTGAAAATCGAGGAGATCAATGTCATGTAGACTGATGACTTCGATGGGGACTAGATACTTGCAACTAGTTTTTGTGATGCTATGCTGTGACCAAGGTTCACTCTCTGTATGCGAAGTGCTGGCTTTTGGATTCTGGTGCTTCATTTCATGTTACACCATGTCGTGAGTGGTTTCACTCCTACCGCATTGTCTTTGGTTCAATTTGCTTGGGTGATGACAAAGCACTTGCTATTGTTGGCACTGGGGATATATGACTGCAATTCTCTATTGGCATTACTTTTTTGTTACAGGATATATGTCATATACCTGCCCTTACACATAGTCTTATGTTTGTAGGGCAGCTTGATGATGCTGGGTTTCATGTTTCTTTTGGGAATTTTGCCTAGAAGATCACACATGGCAGACTTGTGCTTGCTAGAAGTGCTAAGGTTGGCAGCCTCTATCCTCTTGTAGTTGCTAGATCCTCTGTTGATCATGTTTTATCTATGGGTTTCATCCCACATGTATCTCTTTGGCATGCATGTTTGGGCCATAGATCTATAAAGGGAATGAAAATGCTTTCTGGTTTGCAGTACTTATTGTCCCTTGACTATGCATATTTTGATTCATGTGAGTGTTGTCTTTATGGCAGACACAAACTAGGAATACACATAAGAAGTCTGATAGGACATGCACGAGTGAGCGCTTGGCATTGGTATATTCGACTGTCTGTGGGCCCCTGCCCTGTCAAGATGGAAAGTATTTTGTGACATTCATTGATGATTTTTAACATAAAGTTTGGGCTTACTCCATAGATGTCTTGGCTGTGTTTCAGAGATGACTTGCATTGGTTGAGAACCAGATTGGGCATAGGCTAAAATGCCTTAGGACTGATAATGGAGAGAATATGTGTCACTTGACTTTGAGCAGCTATGTGACTTTGAGCAGGTATGTGACGAGAGGGATATTAAGCATCAATATGTGTCACGTGACTTTGAGCAGCTATGTGACGAGAGGGGTATTAAGCATTAATTGATTGCCCCATATACCCCACCCCAGAATGGTTTGGCTGAGCGGATAAATAGAATCATCCAAGAGCGTGTACATAGTATGCTTAGCCATGCATGCCTACCATTGAGCTTTTGGGCTGATGCAGTCAATATAGCTATATATGCCAGACATAAATCACCTTCTAGTGATTTGGATTTCGAGGTTGTAGAGGAGGTATGGACTGGGAAACCTTCATCTTATGTGCATCTACGTGTCTTTGGATGTGAGGCATTCTGTCACGTGCCCAAGGACAAGAGGACTACGTTGGATCCTAAGAGTGTCAAATGCATTTTCCTTGGCTATGGAGATGTAGGCGAGATGGGTTACTGCCTCTGGGATTAGTAGGTGATACCAGGAGGCATATTACATGGTGGATTCCGTAAATTTTTATTACTAGGGCTCATACACAAAGTGGATTCTTTGTGCGAGAAGTTGATGGGGATGCCTATCCTTTTTCGGGCGTTTCGTTAATTTAGTGTGTACATGGGTGATTCCATAGCGGGCGATTCCGCAAAATACATATTAAATTAATAAACATTTATGAGTTTAGAGTGCGCACTCGTGATAAATTAAGGTTAGGATTGATTTCTGACCAATTGATTTATTTATGTAGTTGAAGACTGCTAGGTATTCACTTTTGTCGGTTTAATTGTATTATTTTACTAACAATTGTGAATGCTTCGATTGATGTGTAGAGATAGCAGCAATGGCGGTGGAAAGCATTGGAGGATAGCGTATATTCAAGTTATCATATATATTTTGATGGGCGCATACCTTAGGCATGGTGCCTATATTTTGTCATGCCTATTTATTAAGGCGTCTGATATTTATTTATTATTCTTGTATGCATATGGGCGCACGCTTATGATATTTGTATTTGGACATTGTATTGGGTATGCCTAACTTCTTGGGCGCCCGCCCATTAGCTTTATTTCTATTTGTCACTAAAGCAAACTCAAAAGCCAAAAGCGTGCTATTTTGTAATTTGGGCTATTATTTGAGCTTGAAGATGATTAATACATAAAATATATGCTTTGTGGAGCGCTCACACAAGGCATGGGGGGAGATTGCACCCAATTGGTCTCTTGTTCATGTCATGCATGTTTTCTACATTGAGTTTTGTGCAAAAAGTAGAATTCTTTTGTTCTTGGGGACCTTTTGACGCTCACTACGCGCGCTTACGGCATCCGATCTGTGCACCAGTGGTATCAGAGTGAAGTTGAGATCGAGAGCTTCCAATCGCTACCCATCTTGCGCGAAGGCGGAGCTCTTGGAACGACCGAGCTCTATAGTGAGTTTCATCGCAAACGATCGATATAGGTGGATTCCTGGCGGTCAAGAACCTCTGTTTACAGCCTCTGATCACGAAGGACCCCAGCCTGAGGAAGCGGAGAACCACTCCTACATCTCTCTCTCCAAGTCATTTGAAACAAAGACAGTAAGCTTTATCTCCATATCCACAAGTTCAATAAGCTTTAAAATAAAGCTTAGGAAGTTAATAGCAAGCTTTATAAAAGCTTACTTAATAGAAATCCAACGACCAGTAATGTGGCATGTCTTGAACGGATTCGTGGCGGAAAAAACGGGCCCTCCCTAAAAAAGCGACGACGACAGGCAAGTCAATCATATTAAGCTTAGTTACATAAGCTACAAGTCAAAAATCTTCCTAGTCTACCAAGTTCTGCAAGTTGTTTTACTCTGCAAGTCCTGCAAGTCCACAGAGATCAAATCCGACTTATCTCAATTACTCCCATAAAGGATGTTCCTACGCAGAAGCACAGAACTACAAAATTGTTCCCTGGAAGACTCTGTTCATATACGCAGACTTGCTGAACCAGTTTCAGTACATGCAGAAGGTCATACGCAGTTTCTAAGAAGACTACAAATCTCGCAATCGCAAAAGACGAAGACCGTGAAAGCCAAACTAGAATATATAAGCCTTGTATAGCCGACTTTGAGCTACGCTCATCCCGCTAATCGAATTTTGAGAGTGTGAGGTCTTTTGAATTTTTACAGGATGACGGAACAAAATATGGATGATTTAATGGCTGAAGGTGATCTTCCCGAACCTACGATGAAACAAAAGTTGGATTTAATTATGATGTAGCTTGATGAAGAACGAAGAGCCTGACAAGCTTTGCAAGTTCAATTGGCCAATTTGCAACGATCTACCACCGACCAAGATGGACCACAACCCGAAGATCTTATCCGACGTACCATCGATGCGACACTCAAAGCTCAATCCATCCACAAAGAAACAAAGATAAGTAAAAGAAATTTCAAATTTCGTACTTTCAATGGAACTCGAGATGGAAAAACTGTCCTTGCATTTATCAGTCAGTTTGATGACTACTTTCATGAAGAAACATACGCTGAAAAAGACAAAATTAAATGTGTCACTAATCATTTATTCGATCGAGCATCTCTATGGTGGACTGCAGTTCGCAAGAGCATTGATTGTCCCACTACCTGGGAGAGTTTCAAAAAGAAGTTTCTGCAGAATTTCCTTCCTCCTCAATTCCATGAAAAAGCCATAAAGCAATGGGATCTTCTACAGCAAAGAGATCGTGAGCCTATTTCTCAGTACACTGAACGTTTTTGGAATGCCTTACTGCAACTCCGCATGCTAGAAGACATACCTGAAGCGACTCACAAACACAAATTTATGTCCAACTTACTTGGACATTACTACGCTAAAGTCAATATGTTCAAGCCTGCAACCCTTGAAGATGCAATTTCTTTGGCTCATGACACTAAAGACAAGATTCGAGGAAGAGACAAGCATCCACAACAATTTAAGCAACTGGTAACTATGGTTCCAAGCAATTCAATTCAAATTTTAGAAGATTCAATCAAAGTCGTTTTATTCCATCTTCTTTTCGTAAGTCTTGGATACGACCACCTGCTTTGCCATCAAATACCAATCTAAACCCTAAGCCATCCTCACAGCCAAATCCTAATATTCTTAGACTTCCTGCCATTGCCAACAATGTATCTAAAGCTAAACCTATAGTTTGTTACAAATGCCATCAACATGGACATCTAGCAGGCAATTGCCAATCGAAGAAGCCACCTGTCCATATCAATTATCTTGGAGCAATGGAAGATGAAGAATGTGAGAAAATGCTTGACTTTACGGAAGATGAAGACGACATTGCTACTCCTTCAGATACTTTGCCAGGTATGCTAACTCCACATTCTTGGTTGACAATGAAATGTTTAGTGCATGGTAAAGAAAAGATTATTTTGCATGATGATGGTAGTACACATGATTTTATTTCTGCAAAGTTAGTAAAAGAATTGAAATTACAAACTGTTTCTACACATTATCGCATTAAAGCAGCATTCTTAGGCACAAGATATAATGGAACACAAGAGGTGCATAACTTAGAAATTAAAATTGATGAATACATTGAACGTAGGAATTTTCTAGTTGTACCTTTGCAGTCTAGTGATATTATCCTAGGTATGCCTTGGCGTCATCAGTATAATCCTGACATAGATTATTCCATGCATTCAATTTAAAATTCATTTTCAAGGAAAACAAATTACATTGCATGGTATGCATGCATCTAATAATTTTCCACTGCTTACTCATAGTCAAGCTAAACGTGCATTACGTAAAAGTAGCAAATCTTATTTAATTTGGGTAAATGAACTTCAAGCTAAAGAAAAACATATGCATCCTAGACATACAGAATTTCTTGCTCAATTTAAAGATTGTTTTGTTGATGATTTACCACCTGGACTACCTCCTTCACGTTCCGAAGATCACAAAATAGATTTAATTCCTGGTACACAACCACCATGTAAAGCACCATATAGGCATAATCAAATTGAACACAAAGAAATTAATATTTGGCGCACTTGTTTTATTGGTAAAGAAGAAGAATAATACTTATCGCATGTGCATTGATTATCGTGCCCTGAATAAGATTACTATTAAGAATGGATATCCAATTCCTAGAGTAGATGATCTTATGGATAAACTACAAGGTTCTGCCATATTCAGTAAGATAGATCTTAAATCTGGTTATCATCAAGTGAGGTTAGATAAATCTAATATATTCAAAACTGCATTTAGAACACAATTTGGACATTATGAATTTCTAGTGATGCCTTTTGGATTGACTAATGCACCTGCTACATTTAGTCGAATGATGAATCGCATATTCTTAAAATATCAGTATTGTGTTATAGTATTTTTTGATGATATATTGGTATTCAGTAAAAACGAGAATGAGCATTATGAACATTTATCTTTAGTTTTCAAGTTGTTAAAAAATAATCAATTGTATGCTAATCCAGAAAAGAGTGAATTCTTCAAACAGAAATTGAGTATTTAGGTCATATTGTTTCATCAGAAGGTATTAAGGTTGACCCTAAAAAGATAGAAGCAATCTTAAACTGGCCCATACCCAAAAATGTGCATGAGTTACGTACTTTTCTAGGTCTTGCTAGTTTTTACAGGAAGTTTGTGCCAAAATTTTCATTACTTGCTTTGCCTTTGACTAAACTTTTAAAGAAAGGTATTATTTATTATTGGTCTGATAACCAACAAAAATCTTTTGATTTATTGAAACATGCATTAACCCATGCTCCTATGTTACAACTACCCGATTTCAATAGACCATTCTTTTTAGTAGTTACTGATGCTAGCGGATCTGGAATAGGAGCCGTACTTATGCAAGATAATCATCCCATAGCCTATTCTAGCTGTAAATTGAAACCATCTGAACTTCAATATTCTACATATGATAAAGAATTGTTAGTTGTTGTACAAGCCTTACGTCAATGGAAACATTACTTAATGGATTTTGAGTTTATGATTAAGACTGACTAACAAAGTATTAGACATCTCCTTAGTCAACCCCAAATCTCTAACCGACATATCAAATGGGCAGCTTTCATTCAAAGTTTTCATCCCCTTATCCAATATCAACCAGGAAAAGAGAATGTAGTAGCCGATGCTTTAAGTAGAAGACCGACTATTCATAATATCTCTGTCATATCATTTGATTCTCTTACCCCTATGAAAGATACTTATCATCAGGATCTTACTTTTCATGCTGATTGGAATAAATTAGTTGCAAATAACTGGATTCCTATTGATTCACTGTCTTACAATGATGGATTCATATTTTATGAAAAGAGATTATGTGTTACAGTTCCATTTAGATCTTTTGTTTTGAATGAGATTCATTGTCCTCCATATCAAGGTCATAGAGGTATTATCTCTACTTTGCGTACATTGATTGAAGATTTTTATTAGCCACATATGGACACTGATGTATCTAACTTTGTTTTTGAATGTTTAGTTTGTCAACGAGTTAAAAGACATCATGGTAAACATTATGGTTTACTTATGCCTTTATCTATTCCATCAAGACCATGGGAATAGATTTCTATGGATTTTATTACTAGTTTACCTAACACTAAAGCTAACCATGATATGATTTGGACTGTTGTAGACAGGTTTAGTAAACAAGCATATTTCATTCCATGCAAGAAAACTCTAACTGCATCTCAAGCACCTTAGTTGTTTTTGAAAACCGTTTTTACTAATCATGGTTTACCAAAAGTTATTATTTTTGATCGTGATTCTAGATTTTGTAATAATTTTTGGATTACTTTGTTTGTTAACTTAGGAACAAATATTGATTTTTCATCTTTATTTCATCCTGAAACCAATGGTCAAACAGAAGCTACTAACAGTACTATTTTAGATCTTTTACATGCTTATACTATTTCTAAACCACACACATGGGATACACATCTACATTTACTTCATTTTGCATATAACAATACGCCACACATAGCTACAAAGAAAGCACCATTTGAAGTGATTTATGGTTATAGATTGCCTACACCTGTTGCATCTTTATCAAATAAAATTCAGAGTTCTGATGATATTGCTAACATGCACGCTACTATTTTTGATAAAGTTAAAGATATGATTGCCAAAGCCCAGCAATCATATACAAAACAAGCAAATAAGAAAAGATAGGCCATGAATTTCCAAGTTGATGACTATGTTTGGTTAAGAATAGAAAAATGTAGATTACAAAGTGTAGATAAACACCCAGTTGTGAAATTAGCACCTAGATTCTATGGACCATTTAAGATCATTTACAAAATCAATGACAGTGCATTTAAGTTAGAACTACCACCACATTGGAAAATTCACAACACCTTTCATATTAGTTTACTACGACCCTTTAGAGGCTAATTACATGTACACCCTGTCTATGAAAACCCACCTTTGTTAGATGAAGAGACTAAAATCCTTGAGCTTGAAGCTATTATAGATACTGATTTTATGACCACTAGAACTGGCCGTAGATATTCTAGATATTTGGTCAAGTTTAAGAACCATCCTATTGAAGAGGCCCAATGGATGCATGCTAGAGACTTACATGCTTTCCCCACTCTGTTAGCTCCACATTGAGCTAATAGCAATTGAGGACTAGAGCAAACTCAAAAGCCAAAATCTATTTTGTAATTTGGGCTATTATTTGAGCTTGAAGATGATTAATACATAAAATACATGCTTTGTGGAGCACTCCCCCAAGCTCACACGAGGCATGGGGGGAGATTGCACCCAATCGGTCTCTTGTTCATGTTGTGCATATTTTCTACATTGAGTTTTGTGCAAAAAGTAGAGTTCTTTTGTTGTTGGGGACCTTCTGACGCTCACTATGCGCGCTTACGACATCCGATCTGTGCACCAGTAGGCATGGAAAGTCATCCACATCCATGATGTAGTCTTCCATGAAGACAAGATGCATCGGCAGCCTGAGAAGGTGGTAGAGATACGTAGGGTTATATTTCAAGAGAAGCCACATGTTCCTGCATAGCCTGTTGGTGGATAGCCTGCAACAACAGTTGGTACACATGGCCAGGGTGTTGGACAGGATGCTAGACATGTAGCAGAGCCTGCAGTGAGACGGTCTACTAGAGCTAGACCTCCACTCGATAGATTTGAGCCCTTGATGCATTATATGTTGGTTATAGATGTAGGAGAGCCTCTCACCTATGATGAGGTTATGCGCAGGGGTGATAGTCACTCTCGGGAGAGGGCTATGGTGTTTGAGATGGACTCCCTGCATAAGAATATGACTTGGTATTTGGTTGGATTGCCTAATGGCAAGAAGGCTTTGCCATGCAAATGGGTGTACAAGCTGAAAAGTACCCCTGGAAACTCGAAGCTGACTTATAAGGCAAGACTTGTTGCTAAGGGTTTTAAGCCAGAGCATGGAGTTGACTTTGATAAAGTCTTTTCTCCTGTGGTCAAGATGACCACCCTACACTTGGTTTTGGCCTTAGTCGCATAACTTGACTTGGACATGTATTAGATGGATGTCAAGATTGCATTCTTGCATGGGGATTTGCATTATGAGATATACATGGAGTAGCCTAAGGACTTTGCATAACGTGGCAGGGAGCACCTAGTGTGCAAGTTGAAAAAAAGTCTTTATGGCTTGAAGCAAGCACCTAGGGAGTGGTATCATAAGTTTGATGCCTTTATGTAGTCACAGGGCTACAACATGAGTGCTATGGATCCGTGTCTTTACATGAAGAAAGCCCGTGATGGCTCATTGCTTATTTTGGTACTTTATGTGGATGATATGTTGATAGTAGGGAAAGCTCGTGATGAGCTAGATGCTCTTAAATTTCTGTTGAAGAAGAGCTTTGAGATGAAAGATTTGGGACAGGCCTCTCACATTCTTGGTATGTGCATTAAGCGTGACAGGCATTAGCGACTACTCTACCTCTCACAGAGGGAGTACATTCATAAAGTCCTTGAGTATTTTCACATGTAGGACGTGAAGTCTATTGGTTGTAAATTACCTTGTTATGTGAAGGTTTCACATACCAATTTTCTGCAAATAGATGAGTAGAGGGCCGAGATGGCCAGGCTTCCTCATGCATCAACCATAGGCAGTTTGATGTATGCCATGATAGCCACTCATCCATATATTGCCTTTACACTTGGTATTGTGGCACGCTATATGGCTACACCTGGCAAGAAACATTGGGATGCTGTGAAGGGTATCATGAGATATCTAAAGGGCACATCAAATATGTGTATTTGCTATGGTAGCCAAGATACATGAGTTGTGGGGTACATTGACTCAAATTATGCAGGACATGCAGATAGTAGGAAGGCCACTTCTAGCTACGTATTCACCTATGTTGGAGGTACTGTCTCTTGGATGTCTAGGGTCCAAAAGTGTACGGTTCTCTCTATCGCTGAGGCGAGTTTGTTGCAGCCACTGAGGCTTGCAAAAAGGCCATATGGTTGGGCCATTTGGGTCATGATCTTTGGATTGATACTATATCTATGTTGCATTCGGATTCCATGGGTGCTATTCAACTAGCCAAGAATCAGGTAATGAAACACATTGAGGTGAGATATCACTTCATACATGGGGTTGTGGAGGACAAGTCTGTTGATCTTGTCAAGATCTCCCCTGACAAAAATCCTGCAGATCTGCTCACAAAAAGCCTCACTACTAAGCGCTTTGCCTTCCTCAGGAAATTGATGGGCATTGGATGAGATGATGTTTTTCCTCATCCTATTGTACATGTGTACATTGTAATGTCTTTTCTTTTTTCTTTTCACTCCTTACTGGGGGAGATTCGCCTTTAAGTGGGAGGTTGTTGGGGGTAAAGGCACCTCTGTCTAGCCGCTTGTGTATTAGTACACTGACAATACCCGCCACTGCACACTGCAGGTGGCAGGCACCCATCACTGTCACTTTATTCTTTATTCTTTCAATGAGAGTTTGAATAAAAGAAGGACCGATCACACATTGTGACTATTGGAGTTCCCACTTTTCTCTCTCTCTCTCTCTCTCTCTCTCTCTCTCTCCCCCATGCAAGCTTTGATCCTTCTCACCTTTCAAGATTCTTGTGCACCATGGGATTTCAATAGAGTATGGTTGATTACTCTCTGTATGTGAGACATACAGAGGATGGCATGGTTGTGCTTGTCATCTATGTTGATGATCTCATTATTACAGTACACTTGAGAGGGAGATTGCTGAAGTTAAGCATGGTCTTCATAAGGAATTTGACATAACAGAACTTGGTCTGTTCAGATATTTTTTGGGCATTGAGGTCATGATACACCTCGTGGTATTTGGTTGGTACAAATATAGTATTCTTTGGAGATCTTTAGAGACATATGTCATGACAAGATGTAAGCTAGTGGGTGGATACTCCCTTGGATCAGAACATCAAATGATTGATGGGAAATATGTAAAAGATATGACTATGTTTAGAAAGATGGTTGGTAGTCTTATCTACTTAACCATTACAAGGCCATATTTGAGTTATGCTATTGGATTGATTAGTCAATTTATGCAAAGACCGTGTAAATCACATTTGGATGCAGTGAGGAGAGTTCTAAGGTATGTGAAGAAGACAATAGATTTGGCTTATTCTATGAGAAGGGAATAAAGCCTACCTTGTTTGGGTATATTGATGTAGACTGGGTAGGTAATCTTATGGATAGGAGATCCACCAGTGGGGTTATGCATTTTCATTTGGATCAGCCATGGTAAGTTGGAGCACGAAAAAGCAACTTACAGTTGCTTTATCAAGTATAGAAGCTAAGTACTGAGGTATTGTATTGGCAGCATGTGAGCAGACATGGTTGAAATTGGCTTTATGCGACATGGGGATTGAAATTGATGGTGGAGTCATCATATATTGTGACAACATTAGCAACATTATGTTGGCAAAGAACCCATACTACCATGCAATGACAAAATACATAGAAGTGCACTATCACTTCATTAGAGAGAAGGTCATTGATTGAGAGGTTGACTTGGTCCATGCCAAAACAAATGACCAAGTTGTTGATATCTTTACCAATGCATTAGGTAAAGATAAGTTTGAGTATTTCAGGAGTGCACTTGGAATATTACCTTTGCAAGCTCATTTCGAGCTTGAGGGGGAGTGTTGAGAAAGCCTAAGCCCTTATCGTATGCTTGTATTAAGTAACTGTGTGAGAGGATGTGTAAAGTGCCCTAAAGGTTAAAGGGTCTATCTCTTTGTGAGAGATTTGGAAAAGTAGATTGTAGAGAAGATAGAATGAGAAGAATTAAAAAGATAAAAATGCAGAAAGATTGAGCATCCATATCCGTATCTCAACCACCTTCTGTTGTGCATCCCCATCAAATCTCTCATCTATTTTTAGTTAACCCTGAGTGAGCTTCTCACGAAGCGACTAATAGACAACACATCGGTAGAAAAAAACGCAATAGCATTAGCAACATCGTTGCTTGTAGGATTAGGAGTCACTCAAGGCTCTAAGAGTCAATTAGAACCCCACAATTGAGAAACAACTAGACAAAAACAACGACCAGTACAGTTTCATATAGTAGTTCTTGAGTAGGTTTGTGAGGCTAACAGCCTCACAGATCTCACTCTCAGCACTCACAAGCTTTCAGCCTATGCTTGGGTGATAAGGGAAGGATGTGGTACACAAGCTTAGACACTGCAAAGTGCAACAAGTTTAATGACCTCAAGAGTCTCTTTATTAAGAGATTCTCGGAGGCTAGGTACTTGGATAATCTTATAGTGCGACTGTTGATGATGAATGTTAAGCAAGGGGACAAAGAGGACATCAAGGACTAGGTTACTCATGTGTGAAGTCTCTATAAGAGCATCCCCACTAACAACGAATGACCCATCGAGAGAGTGGTGTTTGCCATGTTCATTAACAAAATATGTAGTGAGGAACTTTACAAGGCCTTGGTAGGCAACTCAAGCTTGCAGAGAGACACACTAGCTAGGGTCTTTGAAGAGGCCATATGAATGGATGACCAGCTTAAGGAGAGAAGCTCTAGGAGCTCTAATTGATACAAAGCTGACTCTAGAACCCTAGAAAGGGCAACAACATCTAGTGAATGGTCAGGCCCAAGAAACCACGATAAAGGAAAGGGCGCTAACCCAAGCTCGGAGCTAGCAAAGATGAAAATGGAGCTAGCTAGACTACAAGAGATGATAAGAATACCTACACAGTCACATGTCCAATGCATGTACTTTGGCAAAAACCACCTTCCAGCTGAGTGTTAGGACCCTAGATCCCAACCTTGTGCCAACTACAGTAGGTTCGGCCACAATGCCATGCACTGTAGACTGCCGATAGCCTTACAACTAGCCTTACCTAGGGAATAGGCCTCTGAATTTCTTTGGGAGAGGAGCCCTATTGGCCCATTCGGCACCTAATGATGCAAAGCCATCCATCCCTAGGATGAGGTCAATCCCACAGGCATACCTAGGCTGCATGGACCTTACATAATCCATCCACCGACGCTTTAGTCCATTATGTGGAGGAACTGAATGATGAGGAGCTTTATGTGTACCCCTACATCTCATATGACAAAGAGGGAAATCTAGTTCTCATGGACTATTGACCAGTGTCGGTGATGGCATTAGGAAGAGGGAGAGGCAGAGGCTTAGGAGGGAAAACCCAAGAGGACACATCTCATCGTGATGCCCCAAGAGGGAGCAAGCCAATCGAGACAAGGTTGATCTCAGATGCACTGAGTGTGGAATCACCCACCTGTTTGCCGACTACCCTATGCAGAAACCATCCCCTAGTTTGGCAACTATACCATTAGTTCCATTGGGGCTGTTTGGCATCGAGACACTCGATGAGGAGGCCATAACTGTTGAGATATTTGCAATTACACCTAATGTAGCCTCTTTGTATGAGGCAGTCTGGGCTTAGGACATGCAGGCTGCAGTAATCCCATATGCATTGAGAGGGAAGATTGCTACCCATCCAATAGCTATAAAGCATTGTACTTGACTACCACTTTTCATATAAAATAAATATAATGTCATGATGCTTTGTACTTTCAGTTAAGTGTCTTGTCATTGTCAGTCATACACAAGATTGTGTTTATGAGTCCAAGCTTCCATCTTGGAACCTAATTCACTTGTGTAACAAACAACGTCTTTGTCTCTATCATCATGAGTTTTCTCTCTACTTTCCAACCTCCATAGCTTCCGCCTTTGCCATGCTCTAGATCTTGTGTTTCTCAAAATGCTATCAGAGCCTAGTCAGGCATGGCGTAACTCCCTTCTCTGCTTTCTTAGTCCCTCTTAACCTTAGGTCAGCTCAAGTTCAGCTCATGGTTCCGTTTCTCACCTCCATCTCTACTTGACCTTCCTTGGCAGCCATAGCTAGACTGCACCCTCTCTACTTTTAACTCATGGATCTCTCTCCACAAGTCATATCTCACTGTGATTCCTTCTATGAACTTCTTCCCTTGCTCATATGGTACCTTAGTGCCTAACATCGGTAGCCAATAGCTCCAGCATTGCTCAAACTCTCAATCTCACTACCATAGCCTAAATCTGTGACTTGTAGGACATACCTTGATTGGAGTCCTTGGATCTCCCAATATAAAGCATATCTCCTCTTGCTATCTTCTAGAGGATCATTCCTCTAGTCAATGCGCTTCATCCTAGCATCAACACCCATGACATTGGTCATCGTACGGTGCGACATTACAAAAATTTGTGGTCGCTGGAAATTCTGCACATGTATCAGTTCGTACAGCTTGATCTTTGTCTGCGCATTGCGATTGCGCCTCTGGGCATAGGGAATTTGAAGAAAGACTCCTAAGCTTCATCTCCATCAAATATGCGACGGAATGATCCATTGTAGCTGCTAAATCATCAGAAAAATCAGCCGCATGCACCTCAAACCCTAACAGTCCTCCATAGCTTTTGAACTCAAGCTCTTAAAAACTCATCATTTTCTTCATTTTCTCTCTCCTATCACTTGGACTAAGACATTGCCACTTTGATTCACTGACTTACTCAATGATAAACATCAAGGTGAAGACATTTGTGGAGTTTTTGAAAGACTTGGAATATTCATTCAAATATCATTATCAAGGTCCTCTTCCATCTCACTCTTCTCACTCCATAGGAAGGTTTTGTCACTCTAATCTATTTCACTGCCCCATTCAAATCAGCAAGATAAGAAAGAAATCAAGCTGCTTGAGCCAAGCAAAGAGTCAACATCAACATCAAACATCAAAAGTTTAAACTTGCTAGTATCTCTTGATACTTACATATTGTTTTTTGACATTGGTATCTCCTATGTCTTTTGACCCATTAAGTTTCAACTCTTTTGCTGGTCAAAAAATCAGAGATCTGGAGTTGTTTTTTCAATAAAAAACATGAATTTTTTCATGAAGATACACTTCATAAAGAGTAGCACGACTCATGTTGCTTATCAACACTATATGGAAGATTTGTTTGTCTTACTTGCAGAGAATGATGGAGTTGAGAGCATTCAAGTGCTATCATTATTTGTAGAAATGCCTCCTACCTTGAAGATAGTGCAAGATTTTGAAGTCATTTCTGCTGCCTCAAAGACAATGATACCTTTGCTTGAGGGGGACATGGACATAAAGACTGATGCAACTATTGCAAGCAAAGCCAATGAAGAAGCAGATCAAGAGGATCAAAATAACAAGAATAAGAAGAAGAAGCATAAAAATCATGAAGACCTTGAAGTGGCAAACAAAGTGAAGTACAAGTACAGGAAGCTAGACAAGAAGACCTACAATGAATTGAAGATCTATGTCAAAAGTAATGCCAAAAACTACAAGGACCTGCCGGTCCTTGATCCTATTTTTTACTGACTTTTTTAGCCTTGTATTGCCTAGCCCAAATGTCTTTATCATAAGTTTGTAAACTCCTCATGTAGCCTTGTACTATAGCCTCTGTAAGGCCCTTGTTACAGCCTCTGGATGACCATCATGTTTGTGGTACCCACACTTAGCCTTTTCTGCGATAGCCTATGGTGTTTTGCCATATTTATGGTGTGCCCACACTTAACAGGTGTTACTTTCACTAAAGCCTCTATACACTTTGTACTTTCTAGTTGTGATTGAGGAGGGGTGTTGAGATATTTGTAATCACACCTAATGTAGCCTCTTTGTATGAGATAGTCTGGGCTTACGACATGCAGACTGCAGTAATCCCACATATGCACAGAGAGGGAAGATTGCTACCCATCCAACAACTATAAAGCATTGTACTTGCCTACTACTTTTCATATAGAATGAATACAATGTCATGATGCTTTGTACTTTCAGTTAAGTGTCTTGTCATTGTCAGTCATACACAAGATTGTGTTTATGAGTCCAAGCTTCCATCTTGGAACCTAATTCACTTGTGTAACAAACAATGTGTTTGTCTCTATCATCATGAGTTTTCTCTCTACTTTTCGACCTCCATAGCTTCCGCCCTGCCATGCTCTAGATCTTGTGTTTCTCAACAACACCCATGCCAATGCTTGTTATGACCCACACTTAGACGAAGTATACTAGCATATCATTGCCCCAGGGCCTAGTAACTTGGACGCACTCTCAATCGAAAAGAAAATTCATAGGCAAAGAAAGAAAAGAAGTAAAGAAAAGGTCATGTTAAAAAGTGAGAGTGTAACGACACTACCTGTTGGAAAGAAAGTCGTGGACGTTGAGGCAGAAACATCTACTCCAAAGACTGCTGAGAAAGGGAGTGCTAAAGGTAGGGAAGTACCCCCAACCCGAAGCGCCAACTCAAAGCTATAGAAAAAGTCAAGGAGTGGGTGAGAGAAGCCCACGAACACCTAAAGGATGCTAAGCACATCTTGGAGGATGAGATTGATGATCTCTCTAGCATGCGCACACTAGTCTATCCCACACGATTGAGAGTTACATCTGCACCTCAAATTGTGTCGCCTAGACAAAGGAATGCCATGGGCTAGCAAACTAGTTGAGGCCATTGGTCAAGGAGTGCAAAATTAGGAGACAAGAAAGTGGCTAGCAATCTTCTCACAATGCTAGTGACCAACCCTGAAACTTTGAGCCTAGGAAATATGCTTAGGCAACATCTAACATTGTGGCATGAGCTAAAGCAATGGGTAGGGGATCGATGGAGCACACTACTGCTAACTTGCAAGACCACGATGCAATAATGCAAATACTGAGCCTAACGCTGCACTCAATACCCAAGTCTTTGCATGTTAATGCTTTCTAGGAAGGCACTGAAATGCACATGGTCTTGTCAGTTTGAGCTTTAGGTGATAGCACGAGGAAAGATATTGTAGACACAAGGGTAGGAGTTAGTGTACTTAGCCACATGGTACTCCATGCTTGGGGTAACCCACCTGTTGAAGATTCTAGGTTCAACATCACACTAGCTAACGGCATGAAAGTGAAGCCATCTTGAGTGCTGAAAAATTGGCCATTGAAGATCATAGGAGTTTGGTTCTCTATGGACTTTATAGTCATGAAAGGAGTGGACTACGATATCTTATTAGGCTGAACCTAGATGCGCAATGCATGAGTTATAGAAGACTAGGGGAATGGTCTAGTTTTCTTGGGTAATTGGACATAAGTGGTTAGAGTGGAGATCGATACTTGGAAGACTACACTTGTTGACCTAGACACCATCTCAGCTATGTTGAAGGGTGATGCTCAGATCATGAAATCTTACAGGTCATTGACTAAGTATATCCCTTGCCTTGAGGATGAGCAAGATTGGATGCATGTGCTAGCCATAATTGATATGCCATTCATGGATAATGAGGAATATGAGCAAGCTACTAAGGTAGTCGATAAGCCCAAAGACACACCCTTAGTACCAATTTGCATGACAAGGAACTGCACTTAGGAGATGATGAGTAATCGAATGAGGATGATTTCGATGATGAGTACAAAGACAATTGTTCCTCTAATGACGAGAGCAAAGAAGAAATTGATACAATAGAGTATGACATTGAGGGGCATGAGATTGAACAAATACGAGGAGACTCCAAACGACAAAAAAAGAGCATCTTAGAATTGAGAAAGGAGTTACACAAATGGGTTGCAAATCACCTGGTTGGAGCACATAGGAGCGATTGATTATGAAGGAGTGGGTCTTGCCCAACCAAGTGTCACACTAGTACTCAAAACGGAATCACCATTGGAGCTACGACCTCCAGGAGAGACTCCCTTTTCTAGTGAAGACGGAGAGTTAGATTTCGAGTTGGGAGTAAGCTCTGATAGTGATCCTGAGATACCCTGACCACCTAAGATCGAATGCATTGAAGGAGACCTACAGGTCTATCTAAGGCACTGAAGGTTGCAGGAGAAAAGAGGAAACCGTCTAGGGATTCGCAAGCTCAAGAGTAGAGGAAGCTGCAAGACCTGCCGAAACGATTCATGAGATTTAAGAAAGGCGAGAGGGTATTGGTCTTGCTAGGAGCCAAAAGGGATTTAAGAAAGGCTTTCTTAAAGAGACTTGCAAGCTAGGTCTTTATGAAAATTATTGGTGATATTTGAATGGACCGAGGAATGCCAACATGCATATGAAGGGTTGAAGAAGGTTCTAACCACAGTGCATATCCTACGGGCCCCAGATTGGACCATAACTGACTGGCCAAAGACCAAGCTACTTTTAACCCGGATGTCAAGCCAACTCCTAGGAGTTGTTGCATTGAATAGGTGATATTGATAACTAATTTCTATGATTTGTACTAGCCTTCCTCAATAGTTATGACACTCGTTTGTAGTAGTCCAACTAATTTAATATCGAAAACTCAAAAAGTTTGCTTAATCTTGCTCTTCATCTCTATTTCTATACTGGACGCTTAAATACTAACCCTAGGATTTTAATCCCTTCGTGAATTAACTTCAAAGCATAAACCCTATAGTTCTTTCTCATTCCTTTTATTATCAAATCAACTAACATCCCTCAATCCCATAAACTCTAATTTTATTTTAAAAAAAATCTTTTTCTAATGTTGATATAACTTAATACCTCGTCAACACTTTTAATTTGCATAAAGTTAGAGACATCATCTTTTATATTAATAATGTTCAAACAAACAGATAATATCAAATTAATTTTATTTTTCTCTAACCCTAAGAACTTTTCATAAAACAGCCAAAACTATATTCTTAGGTTTTCTATAGAAGATCCTAATTTTTGGTTGAATTAAAAACATGATTTTTATAAAAAAATAATGTAATGTTCATCCAAAATAACTATTTTTGATTTTTAAGATATAGGAATCAGTTTCCAAAAATTCTAGAAAAAATTAAAAATACTTCCAAAAATACATAATTTATAAAAAATATCACATCTCATAATTGTTTAACCAAATATTTCATAAAAATTTGTCTATATCATTTTTAAGCCATTTAAAATATTTTTAAAATTTTTTGATTTTTAAAATAAAATAAGACCTACATAAATTCTAAAAACTATCCAGAGTTGAAATTGAGATTCAAAGGTATTTTATAAAAATTCAAAACTAAAGAAATATTTATGTAAAATTATTTTTTTAATGTTAAACAAGTTAAGGCACTTACGTAAAGTACGAGATTCGTAATTGCGTCTTTGGAAGCCGTGTCCTTTGTAGTCCAGCAAAGGGGAGTCTATCGAATCGTTCCCAATGGTGAGCTCATCATTTTTCCTCTCCCAAGAGATCAATTGGTCAATTGCATTGTTGCCATGGAAAAGCCACTTGTAACTCTTTTAAGACTTAATCTTGATTAAGTCCAAACATACGAGCTTAGCTTCCATGGTTTTATGTTGATGACTAAGAGAGAAGAGAAGAGAAAGGCTTCAAAATGGAGGTAGAAGGAGAAGACATGGTAATGGCTATGGGATAGGCATGGGCTTCAATTCTCTCTTCTTGCTCTCTCCAACTTCAATTGTTTCTTCAAATCCTCTTGCTTGGATGGCTTGAATTGATGGCACTTCCTTCAGGATGATAGTGTCTCCTTCTTGATGATGGCGCCCTTCTCTCTCTTTAGTTTGCTCTCTCTCCCTCTTTATAGGATGGTACCCCCTCCTCTCTTTCTCATGACTCTTCAACTTCCACTAACTCCTCCCCTTCCTCTTCTCCAATTGGCTTTTGGACTTCCTCTTCCTTTCCTCTTCCTCTTCCAGTTAGTCTTTTCCCATTCTCCCTCTCTTCATCTCCCACTATGATGTGCCCCCTAGGATGAGGGCACCCGCTCCTTGGTCATAATCTCTTCAAATCCACATGCAACATTTTTTCTTTTAGTTATGGTTTTTTTAAAAAACTCATTTCCTAACCTTTAGAACCATAACACATAGAAGAACACCCCCCCTTCTCCTTCAACTAGCATCCTCTCTTACATAATATTTTTTTTGTTAGGGTAAAATGTTAGCTACTTTTCCACTTTCATTATACGACTAACCTCTCTTGCATTTTTGCCTATGAGGTTACCATTATCAAAATGTTTCCCCTCTTTGCTCATATTAACTCAAATACTCATGGTTTCACTAATAAAAAATAATCCCTTCTGATTAGATAAAACTATCGAATTCTAATTGGTATTTTCCTAAGTCCACCCTCTAGCACAAAAATCCTTTGAACTAGGATTTTCCACTTGTTGGACTACAGAGACACGTCCTCCAAAGACGAAATTACGATCGCATCTGCATTAAATTAATGTGAAAATTTGGTAACAATGTGTCAATTGTATAGAATATTGCTAAAAAGTTTTGCAATGCTAGGCATTGTTTCTAGGTGTTGTCATTTCTCCCCCACTTAATTGCGAAGTGTCCTCACGAGCACATCTTCATCACGAACCTTCAGCATCACGAACACTGCTACGCAACTTCAAGAAAAAATATACTCTCCTGCACTTAATTGCGAAGTGTCCTCGCGAGCACAGCTACAAAATCTGCAAAACCACACATGGACAACTAGTAGACACTGCAAAGGTAGAAAAATACTGATTGATGTCATAGTAAAATGCAAACAATACAAACATGTCAAGGAAATTATGTAAAAACTAGCGCAAACTAACATTCCCCTTACTCACTCTGCCCACTAAAGTGCATAACAGAGCGTCATCCATTGCATAGAATATACCAACTAGGAAGCTGTCTAGAGCCGCTAAACAACAATAATCCCTCTAGGCAATAAATTGCCACACTACTATCCTACTAGAAATATTACTTCTGAAATAGCGTCACTGATAAGGTCCATGCCTATCAAAGAACCCAAACAAGGCAATCCAATACTACAATACCAAATAGGACTCCTATGGTTTAACTGCTAACCCTCCATGTTCTACTAGAACAACCAGTAAATGGTCCCTAACTCCAAACTTTCCTGATTTTTTTTAAAAAGAATAACTTTTCTTTGTTTTGTTTTTGGATTTTTTTTAAAAAGTCAAAAGAGTATATATATTTATTCTCCTTCCCAAAAGGTCCCACCCCAAAGAGATGCAAGGCATCGGACGTAGGGCACCCGTCAAGGAAATCCCTACAGCCTACCAAGACCTCAGAGGCGATGGTTATCTTCTTTTGGTTTTTTTTTTTCAACCCTGCAGTCTTAGGGCGTTTTTTTTTTTCCTTTCTTTCGTTTTCTTTTTATTCTTTGTCTTTTTAGAAGAATAAATAGATCGACTCTCCCGAACTTCATTTATTATTATTACTTTAGTTTTGAATATCACGACTTATAGGAATGACTAGAAGGCTAGGAATACATCACCAAATTGAACTTTCAAACATTTTAGCTCAACAGCGTCGCACGAGGAATCTAATCTAGCACATAATATCAGTCACCTTGCCTAGGCAAATGACAAGCAAAGATACTCACCAGCTCAGCATCTCTCTTCCACTCTACTCCTAGTCAAAATTTCGTGAAGAGAACCTTGTTATTCAGCTACCCCACATCGCTAAAAAGTGACAAAAAGTCTAGGGAAAACTCGATTGGATTCCTAATTAGACATCCATACAATGGAATTCACTATGTCATGCACACACATCACCCCCTTTTAAGCACTCCCTGGTACTAAGTCCCATCCCATGTGAGTGGACTTTCATATAGACTAAATTGTTTATGTATCTTTCAGTGTATTTATGTTTTAAATGTTTTATGTTCCTTCTGTAATTACTTAGGTTGTGAAATCTCTAAATTATTTCAATCAAGTTATAGAGATTGTTACTGTCTTTTATTTCAAATGAATATAAATAGATAGATTAGATATGAAACAACCTGTTATGAATGTTGACGTGGCGGCTTCAAAATAATGCGAGAATAAACATATAGTGGTTCACAAATTTGCAAAAATCATTAAACCTACACAGAACACAACCACTAACCACTAAACCATTAATAGGTTAGCTCAATAAAGAATGAAACTCCTTTAGAAACTGGCCACCTAGTCAAACTCCCGTGTAATAAGTTCCTAGCATTGAAGGAGTATCCTGACCGTGCGTGCAACTAACTACCTAACCAGGTGAAGACTAACTAAGCTAAGGTGCGCAAAAACCTAAAATATGAAGTTAACAACAAATCAAAAGTTTTTTTAAAAGGATTATTTGGTACGTTTTTTTAAATTTTTTTTTTCCTTCTTTTTAAATGTAGAATAAAGTAAAAACCAAAAGACTCTAAGAAAACAAAAGATCTAAACTAAAATCCTCAAACTCTCTAAGATCTTCTAGTGCAAACAATAACCCTAACCCAAAATCATCCACGCTATCTAAGTCAAACCTAGCAACTAAATTATCAACTACAGGATGCTCAGGAATAACCTCTAGCATAGGCACATCAGAGGTCACAGATCCGCTATCAGGTGCATCACTAAGAACCTCCATCACATCATGGAGCGGAGCCGAAGCTGCGTCATCATAGTAGGGCATAGGTGCCACTGGTAAAGCATCTAAAGAATGCCCCTCGGTCGCATCCATATACCAACAGATATAATCCCAACATGGACATGGAACTCTAGTCTGCAAATCATGGTAGGATGGAGTAAGGCGGTAGACAGTGGAACGATATCTCGCAAATTCTGCCTGCTCTCTACCTACCCTAGAATGACCAGCACCATGCTCAAGAGAAAAAACACTAGTATAATCATGACGCTGGTAGGTATAACCAATCATATCCTGCATGGCAGTGGTACCATAGCGTCGAAAGTATGTGCGACACTGCCAACACAGGAGCTGCGCATGCATAAATAAATGCCGCTGACAAGACCTACAACCAAATGGTGGATGGTACTGTAAACAAAAAATAATCACAAAAGAAGAACCACAACAGGCCTCTCCCCTCGGTGCATACAAAAACCTGTCATGCGTCTGAAAACGTAGAATACTATACGGCCCAACATGAATAGGATCAGAACTATCAGCATCAAGACGAGGGTAAAGTGCATCCATCCACAGAAAAGCCATACCTGCATCCGATTTAAAAAAACCCCCCAAGAAAGAAAAGAAATCCAAAGGTAGATTAATCAAAATATTTTTTTAACTACTAACCTAACTATACCGAGCTATCTTAAGTCACAAAATGTTTAAGGCGCAGGCCATTAACTCTAAATATCTCAGTTTCAGCATTAATATCCTGCACTTAAAGAGAACCATTATCATAAACCTGAACAACCTTAAAAGGTCCTAACCAACGAATTTTAAGCTTCCCAGGAAACTTATAGTAACGACTATCATAAAGTAAAACTAAATCATCTTCTTTAAACTCCTGCACTTTAATATTCTGGTCATGCCATGCTTTACGACATTTTTGCATTGCTTCTAAACTTTGTAAAGCTAATAATCTCTCTTCATCCAACTTTACCAATTGTAAAACCTGTTGTTTCAAAGATTCAACCTCACCTAGTCGTAATGATAGGGCTACTCGTAAAGTGGGAAACTCTTGCTCAATAGGGAATATAGCATTGGTTCCATAAACTAAATTGAAGGGTGTATTTTGCACTATCACCTTATAAGTAGTTCTATAGGCCCATAACGCTTCATATAAACGTTCATCCCAATCTCGCTTGTGAGAAGCAACCGTTTTGGTTAAAATCCCACAAATAATGCGATTGGTTACTTCAACTTGACCGTTAGCTCTGGGATAATAAGGCATTGATTTGTGATGCTTAATTTTGTAAATTTCCATTAGCTCGCTGATAAGACCATTCAAGAAATGGGAACCTCGATCACTTACTAATTCTAGTGGGCAACCAAAACGTGTAATAATATTCTCATACATAAACTTAGCCACGTCAATGGCTTTATCTGTCTTCAGCGCTTTCGCTTCCACCCACTTTGTAATATAGTCAGTACAGACCAAAATATAACGATTTGATCGATATCTCGTAGGCGGATCAATTGGGCCCACAAAATCAATTCCCCACTTCTCAAAAGGTGCTAAGGCTAATATGGGTGTCAAAGGCGTTGCAAAACTTTTGGAAGGACGACCAGTCCTTTGACATCCATCACATTTTCGGCAATAATAATAAGCATCTTTAAATAGGGTAGGCCACCAATAACCAGCTAATAGAACTTTCCTTGCAGTCAATTCACCGGCAAAATGGCCACCACACGGCTCATCATGCAATGCCTTAAGAACCACTGGAACTTCATCTTCCCTTACACATCGTCGATAGATACCCTCGTGTGGAAAATTTTTATAAAGGTAACCCCCTAATAATCCATAGGAGTGTGCTTGCATTAATATTTGACGTTTTCGACACTTATCAGGACCAGGTGGATAACGGGCAGTACTAAGAAAATTTGCAATATCAGCATACCATGGAACTTGTGTCTCCACAGTAAAAAGTGATGCATCCGGCAAATCATCTTCTACACCTTCCTCCTTGTCTGATGTTAATAATCGTGAAAGATGATCTGCTAAGACATGAGCTCTACCAGGACGAGTAACTATTTGAAAATCAAATTCTTGGAATAACAACATCCAACGAATCACACGTCCTGAAAGTTCTGCCTTATTAAGCAAGTACTTTAATGCCTCATGATCAACATATATGGTAAATTTATTCCCTAATAAATAATGACGAAATTTCTCCACCGCAAATACCATTGATAGGCATTCTTTCTCAGTGGTAGTATAATTTCTTTCCACATCACTTAGGTTACAGCTTGCGTAATAAATTGGATGATCCACCTTATTGTCATCTGCTTGACATAAAACTATTCCCACAGCATACCTAGATGCATCGGCATGAATTGGAATTCTTTTGTCCAATCTGGGGGTGCCAATACTGGTCCTTTTATTAACTTCTGCTTAAGAAATTCAAATGCTTTCTTGCAAGCATCATCCCAATTAAAAGGAGTATCCTTCCGCAGCAAATTTGTTAAAGGTGAGGCCACCTTTGCAAAATCAGAAATGAATCGTCGATAATAATTTAGATGTCCTAAAAAACCTTGAAGTTGTTTAAGAGTTGTTGGTGGAGGAAGTGCAGAAATCTTGGCAATTTTAGCTGGGTCCATAGCAATGCCTTCTTTAGAAACGATATGCCCCAACAATGTTCCTTTTGGAACTCCAAAAACACATTTATCAGGATTTAACGATATTCCTACTTCATCACTACGTTCAAATACTTGCGCCAATTGATCAGGCATTTCTTTTGCTGTTCCATAGACACAAAAGTCATCTAGGAAAACTTCCATCCACTGTCGAAGAAAATCTTGATAAGCTGCAAGCATAACTCTTTGAAACGTTGCAGGTGCATTACATAAGCCAAAAGGCATTACTTTATAAGTGAATGTACCCCATTCAGTAGTGAAAGTAGTTTTGGATTGATCTTTAGGATGAATTAACACCTGGTTGTAACCACTAAACCCATCCATGAAAGAATATAGCTCATGGCCTGCAACCTTATCAAGTACTTGGTCTGTAAATGGCAAAGGAAAATGATCTTTCCTTGTCTTACTATTAAGCTTCTTATAATCAACACAAATGCGGATTTTCTTGCTATTTTTCTTGGGTACTACCACAATTGGAGATACCCATTCACTATATGCAACAGGATATATAAATCCCGCATCAAGAAGCTTAGTAATCTCAGCTTTAACCAGTTCTGCATACACAGGATTTGTTCGTCGTTGGCGTTGACATACGGGTTTTGTGCCTGGTTCTAGATCAATATAATGTTGACAAAGTTCAGCTTTAATACCTTTAAGGTCCGTATAAGACCAAGCAAATTCCCCAACATGTGCTCGTAATACTTCTTCAAACCTCTGTCGATCTTGGAATTTCAATTGAGCTCCTAGATTTAAATATTTCCCTTCTGCCATTCCTATTTTAACTACTTCCACTTCGGGCTCTTCAATAAACAAAGAGGCTATTTTTCGAGGCTTGACCGGAGGCACATCTTCCGATATTTCCATTGATACGCTTTCAAGCAGACTATGCCTTGTACTAGATTCTGGTTCTTCTCCCTCGCATTCACAGAGTGTACCAAGGGTAAAGCCGTATAAGGGACAATAGCTAAATTTTCCCGAGTACCCTCAGTCATTTCTATCATATGGACATCCAATATATCAGGCAATAGCTTACCAGTATAACTTCCTTGTCTTTTACTCAAGCCATGCAAGATGGAATTCAAATTTCTATTATTCTTTATCCTGAATGTGGTATTTATAGAACCTATTATCTGAGAAACCTGCTCTTGATCACATGGAAATTGAGCATGTAATGTTCGACGATAACGCCGTAAAATTCCATTTTGCTTTTCCAAACGCTCTTGGTCATTCAAATCCCAAGACCATTGAGTAGTACTAAGCTTGAGAATTAATGAGTGTAAATCCTCATCTTCCTCACCTTGAATCCAACACCCTAAATAGTGTATAACTCGTTTTAGCTCTAGAAAATTCTTAGGTGCCAGAGGTTCAAACCATCGAAGCTCTGGTTCAACTCCATCCCCATAGACAGTAAAATCCATTACTCTTTCTTTGGGATGCAGTAAGACTACCTCACATATACTTGGCAGGTGAGCTTTGCTTGATTGCAATTGCCTTCTATGATATCTCCTTAGCTGCCCTTTAAAATAATGATACGGCTTTTGTCTACTGCTCATAGAGCGCTTAAGGGAATAATATAGCCAAGGAGCAGTAGTAGTCGAGTTTTTCTCTTGCAATCCAATTCCAGAAATAGCCAGAGGTTTACTTCTTGTATAAAATTCATTTGTTTGCCCACATTCCACTGAGCATTTCCTAGGAATAGGCGATATTCGTTCCATTTGTTGTACATCATTTTTTAATTTAGATTCTTGCTCTTCTAAATACATCTCTAGAAGTGAAATTTCTTCTAGATACCGCCTCTCCCTAAATTGGAATTCTGACTTTTCTTTTTGTAACTCCGCAATTTTCTTCATTGCTTCATTCACAGCTGTCACTGCTGCCTCACGTTCTATTTCCAAAGTCTCATCTAAATCATTGATTATCCTATCATAATTACCATGGCATTCATTAAAAGTATGCGCAAATCTATTTAAAGCTGGAGATGGGTCATCTCTATCATCATGTAATATCGGCTGTTGTAAAGGTTTGCAACCATTCCTTTTTCTTCTTTCTCTTTCTTTCTTTTCTAGCTGACGATAGTAAGATCTTTTAGCAACAACTGGAAGTTGTTCGAACCCAAAAGGCAGAATATCTAACTCATAAGGAAATGTTGTAACTAAACTCTCCTCAGGTTCATCATGATCATTCTCAATAGTATTGACTTCCTCCATAGAGGAGCTTATTGAAACTTCATCTAAGTCTGATGTTCCTGCCTCATTCTCCCCCTCCTCTTCTAAGTCATTAGGGGAAAAGATTTCCGATCTGTTATATGCAAAAAATGCATCTCCAAGGTCACCTTCTTCCTCATTTTTACCAAATCCAGGACATGCATCGAAAAATGAATCATTCAAATCATTGAATTCATGGATTACATCCATAGGATATTTATCCTCCTTTGCTGAAACCATTAAACAGTCTAGGGTTGTATCTTCCGAGGTAGACAACCAGCGAGTAATATCCCTATCAGAATCATTGTCTGATGAAAAATTAACAGCATATTCACCAATACCCACTTGTTCTGCTTTGCTAGACTGATGCACAATATTAACCTCTAATTTTTCTACTTTTGCTGGTCGTTATGTTTTAAATAACCAAGCATAAGGCCCTTCGTTATCGGTCCTCTCTACTTCTGAATCATAGAATTCACTATTGGACTTTTCATCCATCTCACTAACTATTTCATCTCCTGACTCCCTCAAAAACCCTTTTGTGGTAACTTGAATCTTGACCCTATCACTTCGAGGACCAATCACAATTGAACCTTTATACCAATCCTGAGTGCACCTTGCTTGGTACAACCAAGGTTGACCTAGCAACACAGAATATGAAGAGATATTTGACAATGAGTGAACTACTAAGTAATTTACATGAAATTCTAGTCCAACAATTACAGATTTCATGTTGCGAAGTAACCCCAAAGGAGTCACTTTCCTTTGATCAGCCATACGTAAAACTATATGAGTAGTTTCTAAATTCTTCAAACCTAATTCTTGCATCGTCTGGTCTGTCATTAAATTGACTACTGAACCACCACCCAATTGTACTTCACTCAGCAAATGTCCATTGATGGTAGTGTCTATAACTGGTGCTCCTGGATCCACAAATAAATCTACTATTTTTACTTCCTTAGTCGTTCTCCTTTTGGATGCATTTGCAATTACTTTAGAAGCATTAGTCTCAATCCTTTTCCTCCTACGTCGAACTAGCTTCTGATAAAGCTGCCTTCGACATATGGGTGCTACTTCAAGTAGCTGCCTGAGATTAATTGTTAAGTTTATTTCCTCCAATGCTGCCCAAAGATCATAGGCCTTATTCACTGTTTCCGCTTGCTCTTTACTCCCTTCTTTTGGAGGTACAAGTCTTTCAGGAAAAGGAGCCACCCCCAACTGAATCTTAGGATTTGCTAGAGGCACGGGCAATAATGGATGGTCTAAAGACTACTAAGGAGAATCCGATTCAGGTAGCTCCATGTTAGGATCTATGTCCTTAGATTTATCCTTCACAGCTTCTTTTGATTGGGGACTTCCTTCCTCTAGACCATGCTCCTTTTGTTGTTGCTTTTGTGCTCTAGTAACAACACCAATCATGGGGTCAGCCTTAAAGGTCACCCTACGTGGTATGAATTTAGACCTAAACCCAATCTCTTGCCTTGTTGTTTCTACTTCAACTAAATTTGCGGATGAGGTTGAGGGTTCATTAGAAACTTGTTTACCCCTATCATTATTTTTATTATCCTCTCGCTTAGGGCAATTGTCTTCATGATGCCCTTCACCTCTACACCTCCTACAAAGGGGAGTATAGTCCTGATTTTTCCGTGCATTTGGACAATAAGTAGCTATATGACCTTCCTGTTGGCATTGATAACAAATTACTGGTCCTCTAGGCCTTTGTTGTCCACTCTGGCCCATTGGGTTACGAAAGTTACCATTGTTTCTCCTAAAAGGAGAATTTCTTCCTCGGTTTCCATCACTATTATAATTATTTCGTGGCACTGGAGGTCTGCCTTGGGTAGGCAATCCACGGGGCCTGAAAGGTTGATTGGGTGGCCCGATCTCATAAGTAGTATTATTACGATCCATGTAATTGTAATTTGTTTGCATCGAATGATCTTGTTGTTGTTGTTGGCCGATCTTGTGCCAACAATTTGTTTCTAAATGACCTGTTTTTAGACAAAAAGTACAAAATGGAGGATGATCAGGCATTAATCGTGAAGGCGTCGGACATTCAGTAGCCACATGGCCATAACCATGACACTTACCACACCAGATATTTGATCTAGGTGGGTTTAAGGTCGAGCTGCTCGAAGGCTATTGCGCATTAGAACCTCTTTTTGTTATTGAATAAATTTCTTTCAAGGGTGCTTGTACTGCACCCATGATTTCCTCCTTCAACTTTCCCAAAGATTTTGCAATAATATCTGCTACTTTTGCTTCATTAAGAGGGGACTGAGGTTGAGGCATAGAGGGCATTCCTGGGTGAGCGTGGTTCTCTGATCTGCCTCCATGCCTCTGCACAATCTCTGCTCATAAGAAGGTGGTATATATCCCAATATCTCTCCTCCTCCCATTCCCGCTTTTTACGGCGGGTCAAGCGGTGCATGCGTCTCTGCGCCTGTCTATGTGTGATCTCTCCTCTGGCCTCCAAATCGCGTAGCTGTCGACGTAGATCTCTGCACTCATCATCATACCACCTGTTTTGTGGCATGGTACCGGTCCGAGGGGGGTGCGTGTATGTGTGATGTGGAAAACTGAGTGTAGCAGAATCATGCAGAATGCGTGTGATATCAGTGGTCAGTGTATCAAGGGGTGCGTATGGATCAAGTGACGTGATGTGCTCCTCCAGATGCTGTGAGTAAACATGTGAGAGCTCATGAGTGAAGTGTATGGTAGTATGCATGTGGGGTATGATATCTGCAGGTGGTGATGGTAATGAGGTGAGGAGTGAGAAACTGAGAAAGGTGTGATCGGCACTGAGTGGAAGTCTCCCAAGGCTGAAGGACTCGATAGTATCCATCCCATCGATCGGTCCGAGTAGATAATCTACAGTACTCTCACCGCCCCATGTGGGAAGCATGTAAGACCTCCTGAATATGGCCATCGTGCCATCCCGTTATAAATAACGAGATGATGTCTACTACCAAGCTCAAGTAAATGCCCTCCATACCCTGTGGCATCTGGCCCAGTATCTGCTGACTCCCTACTGATCCCCAACTCCTCAGGGTCTAATGCTCTCATGATCTCTGGCTGCTCCATATCAAAACTCTCACACTCTTGGCTCTGTGTGTGCCCGTTGAAGTCCCCCATAAGGAAGACCTCACCCAAACTAGAATACAGAATAATGTCCTCTGAGAGCTGTAAATAAGGGGAGGGGGAATCTCTGGCCTGAATATCACCCTGCGTAGTAGCATATCTGGACCCTCGTGGTGAAAAGTAGCATACTGCCATATAGATCCATCTCTCATCTGATATCTGTACTCTGATCCATATGTAACTGGCCTCCTCATCTCATCTCACTAACTGGATATGTCTCTGTATCCCCTGACGGAATAGAACTGCCACCCCTCCTGAGCCCCTAGATGTACTCTACCTAGTAGTAGCCCGGTATGCAGATACCCACTTAAATCCTGTAATGTGTGGAAGCCCTCTCTCTAGGCTCTCATATGTCTCTGTGAGGCATATAACATCATGGTCGGGTAAAATCTCCTCAAGTCTGTCCGGTTGTGACCATAGGGAGCCGTTGCAGTTCCAAACTGCCACATGTATCGGGGTCTCCTGTACAGTCCTCTGCCCCGTCTCATAGGCCACGCCCCCCTATTTGGTGGGGCGTCCATCTATAAAAATCCGGCCATCTCGATAGAAGGCCTTATGGCCTTCTCTATGTGCTTGGAGTATCTGTGCCATGCATACTCGTCTGTGTGCAATCTGCATCTGAGTCAGGTCCTCATCCATGAAGATGGGAGCCCCAATCATCCCTCGGATTGCAACCAATGGGGACTTTTCCTTCAGGTAACTCAACCAATTCCCATGTCTCATTTTCAGCTAGGGCTGCATACTCGTCATCCATGGAAGCACACCAGTTATCATCTGTAATTGCATCATCAAACTTTGTAGGTTCTTTGTAACCTATCACACTAGCCATGTATGCATAATGGCGGGTTGGATAATTAGTGTATGTAAACCTATCAATTGGTTTTCTGACTCTCTCAGATCTCTATAACTGTGGCTCTACCTCTCATGAGGCGGTACATAACGACTTTGCCTTGCTCCAGGCATCATAACATACGGAATGCCCAACTCACTATCCAAACTATTGCTGTTAGATGATTGATAGCTTGCTATAAGTGGACTTGTCACATCCTCAAGAATATTTTATTTTCCCTTATCCAATCTCCCCCTCATTGACAAATCTGTGTTAGTGGACGTAGGAGTACGACTCCACAAGCATCCTGACCAAGGACTTACTGTAGGTGACCCATCACTTGTAGGACCACTCATAGATATACTCACTGTAGGTGTATTTTTAGCATTAGTAGTGCTGGCTGATCCATCAGTAGCCATTGCAATCGGATTACCATACCACGATGCCAGCTCATCAAAAACAACATCTATGCTAATCAATGTCTCATGTGTAGATGGTACATAACACTTGTAAGCTTTTTGGTCTTGTGCATAACCAAGGAACATACTCTTGATAGCTTTAGGATCCAATTTCTTCCTCTTTTCATAAGGAACATGCACATATGCAATGTTTCCAAATACCTTCAAGTGTGAAATGTCAGGCTTATGACTATACAACCTCTCATATGGAGTTATATCATTAATCCCAACTGTAGGGGTTCTATTCAGCACATAGATAGCAATCACTACTGCTTTAGCCCAATAACCATTTGGCAAACTCTTCTCATTCAGCATAGCTCTTGCCAATTCCATTAGCACCCTATTTTTCCTTTCTGCTATACTATTTTGCTACGGTGTATAGCTGCAAGTTAATTATCTTCTGATCCCATGTTTAGTAAGGTACCTATCAAAGTAATTAGAGACATATTCTCCACCTCCATCTGATCTAAGACATGAAATTTTACAACTCAACTCATTTTCAGCATGCTTCTTGAAGTCCTTGAATGCATCAAACACAACATCCTTATGTTTCAATATGTAAAGCCAAGTATATATGTTGAAATCATCAATGAAGGATACATAGTAACGAGTACCACCAAATGAAGCATTACGAGGCAGACCCCATACATCTGAATGTACCAATTACAAGGGTCGCGAGCTATTCCGTACATGTCTCATAAATGGAAATCTTGCCTACTTTCCAAACTGATATGCATCACATACATGTCCAAAGTCATGACACTTAAACTTAGGCAGTCCAAGCACAATCTCCTTCTGCTGCATAGATTTCAGCTTTTGTACATTCACATGGCCAATCCACTTATGCCATATCTCAACATCCTGTAAAGCACCATTGTCATGTGCAAACGTGGCTGCTTTCAATTCTGGAATTGACACATCAAGAGTAAACATTCTGCTATCTCTTTGGCCTCTAGCAATCAATTTGCAGCCATTACCATATTTTTCAACAAAGCATCCATCTCTATTAAATCTCACTTACAAATTCTGTTTTGCCATCCGTCCAACTAACAAAAGATTCTTGGTTATTGTGGGTACATGTAGTACATCATGCAGGCTCTTTTTCTTGCCATTAGGCATCAACAACAGAACAAATCTTGTGTGCTAAATGTCATGTTGGGTGTCATCCCCAGTACACACATAACCATGTGAACCTACAACCATCTCATCAAACCATTCTCCATGGGGTGTCATATGATTTCAAGCATTCTTAGACACATGCTGCATGGCAAACAATCTGTCAACCTACTCACCATGAGCACCGCTAGAAGATCCATAGTGCCCATGTTGTTTGCCCTTTGCCTTCATATCTCCCTACTTCTTGTAACAATCCTTTGCAATGTGTCCATATCTGCCACAATAATGACAGTCCTTATCTCTGTTTGAATGATCATTTGACTGCCATGAACTAGATCCACCACTTCTACCATGGGGTGATCTCCCCCTATCTCTAAAGCTGCCAAGCCCTATGTATTTGTGCCATGCCAAGAATTCTATTGATGTTGTCCATGAGTGTTTCGAGTGTCTCCTTGACCTCGAAAAGAGCCACGGCCTCTGTCACCTCTACCATGCTGGCTAGAGTAAAGAACTGTGTCTCTACTTTGAGATGTACTAGAACCTATATTTAGCCCAAGCTTAACTTCCTCATCATGCAGCAAAGCAATCATCTCATCCCAATCAGGGGATTCAACTCTCATAGAAGTAGACGTATCAAATACTTTATACTCTTTTCCAAGTCCATTCAATGTCATTGTAATCATATCATCCTCAGACACTGAAGATCCAATGGTGGCAAGCTAATCTGCTATGTTCTGGATCTTTGTAGTGTAGGCTAGAATGCTTTTGCCATTCCTGGACATGTTATTGGACTGTTGCTTTAGCTGAATCTTTCTTGTATGTGTTACATTTCCATAATTCTTCATGAGTATGTTCCATGCATCCTTTGGGGAACTGCATCCAGTAATTTGTATAACCATAGCATCTGATATACATAAGGAAAACCAATGTAACACCTTGCATGCTCTCTTTGTCCATAGCTTATGAGCCCTTTTTTGATCATTTGTTGAATTCCTTTCATGTATTTCAGGTTGAGCCTCATCACTTGCACATAAGTCCCAATAACCTCTGCCAACAAAAAAATTATTCATATGGAACTTCCATAAAGAAATTTTTTTGTTGTCCAGCTTTTCTCCATCAATTTGAGTGATATTGTCAGTGCCTTGAGCATTTTCCATAGTTGCAGCTTAGGTATTCAGTGATGTATACAACCTGTAAGTATTTAACTCCTCTTCCTACAGTTTAGGACCAGTTTTCTACTATTCATGACAGTTTCTTACAATTCAGAACAATTTTCCTAACAACCTGCCTGTTGTAAACTACATTCCAACAATGAAAAAACATAGTCAATTGAGCATAAACCAAGCTCAAATCAGTTCAAAACATTCTATGGTGGTGTCAAAACATCCCAACAACAAACTATGTCCATACAAGTATCAATGTTTGTACTATATGCAAGTAGCAGTACCAAATATAGCCAGCCTAGTGCTATCACCAGTAGTATTTTCTCTATTAAAATAAGAGTATTCAGATCTCAAAACAGCCCAAAAACATCTCATTTAGTTGCCACTCTATGCACGAGTTGATACATGTCCAACCGGTCAGAATATATTGCATGTATGTCAAGTGAAGATGATAGGTATCCTTCTTACAAACAATAACTAGTCTATACCTTGGTATAACTAGCAAAAAATCAGTCCAAAATTTGGACTTTTAGCACTCACAATATCCCAAAAGCATCTACCACTCAAGTGGTATGATCCAAGCATTTGTCACTAGCAAATAAGCATCACAGTTACTTCAACCCTATAGGTATATTGTTTTCAAATTCAGGACAACAACCAGTTCACTGTTTCCAACCTACAAATAAGCTCCAAAATTGAGCATTTAACACTCCAATATCATTCTCAAATGCATGATAATAAGGGCATATACATTGTTAAGATGAAAGCCACCAGTGCCCTGGAATCACCTACTGTTTACTGTAGTAAACAACAAGACTACATAGGTCTGTACTGAATATCTCAAAATCTGTGAGGAATTTGAAAAATCTTTCTTTTGCAAAGTTGTAGATCCACATCGAAACAGTCAGGAAAATAGGGCCCTTTCTCCAAAAACCATTTCTATAGCAAAGATAAAACTTCTACAAAAAAATGGGCTAAAGGCACAGTCTCCTTTGATGATGCTTTCTTCAGATCTGATGTCTTGATGTCAAATGGCCACTGCCAAGCCTTCAAGATTTAGGCATTCAAGCTCTTATACCATGTTGGAAGAGAGGGAGAAAGACAGAGTGGAGTGGAAGATGAGCCTTAGCTCATTGTTGTTGTTCTTCCATTATTCTTCCATCATACTAACTGAAAGAGACTTACACACATAGGTATGACTAACCAAGACTAACTATGGTTAAGTCACTAACTACACCAACTTATTGAATTTCACACACATTTACAATTGTATCCACCAGTTAATATCGGTCACACACATAAAGATTGACTGACTGAAGAGTAACGAGAGCTTGATATTCTAATAGGTCATTCTTTTGTAAGTAGATTGTAGAACTACCTAGTGTCAAGATTGTGGGAGAGAAGGAAGGAGTCTCACTTGTAGCTTTCTTGCTTTCACAATGGGGGAATACACACAGAGGTGGAGGCTGAAAACAGTTTTCCTCTTCTTAGTTGTGTAAGCCAAAAGAACTCTCATACAAAGAAATAGAAGAACCCTATATATGGGTCTCAAAACCAAACTCAACTAACTAAGGTGGCATACTAATTGAGCCACGAACTAGAGTAGATAAGGATAGCTGTCATCTAGCTATTATTCATGGGCGGTGTACCAACCGCGTCTACAACTGACAAGTCAGTGACATAAATGCACAACGGTCACCTTGGCATATCACGAGTGGAGCTCGATATCTCAACACTCCCCCTCGAGCTCAATCCCAATTCCTGCACACCAAGCAGGTCTCTGAACTTGCGCAGCTTCTCTGCACCAATGCCTTCGTGAATATGTCAGCTACCTGATCCTCTGTGCTGACATAAACTAGATCAATAAGACCTAGTAAAACCCTCTCCCGCACATAGTGATAATGCACCTCAACGTGCTTTGTTCTAGCATGATAGACTGGGTTATTTGCGAAGTGTATACTACTCATGTTATCACAATTAATGACAACTGGCCCATCTGTAGGCTGATGCATATCATAAAGTAGCTTATGCAACCAAGCTACCTCACATGCAGCCATTGCTGCACCCCTGTACTCAGCCTCTGTGCTCGACAAGGCAACTGTAGGTTGTTTCTTGCTGCTCCAAGTAACTGCAGCACTCCCAAAAGAAAACACATATCCACTGGTAGATCATCTATCAGAAATACTACCAGCCCAATTAGCATTAGTGTATCCATGCAACTGTATCTGAATCCAGTCTCATAAAATAGTCCATACTGCAATGTGGACTTCACATACCTGAGTATGCGTCTAGTCGCATCCAAATGCGGTTTCCTTGGAGCCTGCATAAACTGACTTACCAATCCAACAGCATAGCTCAAATCTGGCCCGGTAATAGTCATATAAATCAAGCTTCCTACTATGCGTCTGTACATAGCAGGGTCTTCCAGAAGCTCACCTGCATCTACGCTCAGCTTCACATTCTGCTCCAAAGGAACTGAAATAGGCTTACAGCCTGTCATCCCATATTTGGACAACATGTCCAATCCATACTGCCTCTGCAAGAGCTGTATCCCACTTGGTGATCTAATCACCTCAATGCCCAAGAAATAACGCAACTCTCCCAAATCTTTCATCTCAAACTTCTGCTTCAATAGCATTTTCACATGAAGGATATCTTCATCACTGTCACCTGTCATAATCAAATCATCAACATAAATGACAAGTAGCATAATACCTTTCTCTGTTTTTCTCACATAAAGTGAGAAATCTGCCTTGGAAATCTGAAAGCCAATAGTGACAAGATACTGTCCTATCTTGTCAGACCATGCTCTAGGTGCTTGCTTCAAGCCATACAAGGCTTTCTTTAACCTACAAACAAACTCAAGATGAACAGCATGCACATAACCTGGTGGCTGCTCCATATAGACCTCTTCTTGCAAATCACCATGCAAGAAGGCATTCTTTACATCCATCTGATGCAAAGACCATCCCTTTGATGCAGCCATAGCAAAGACTGCTCTTACGGTTGCCATCCTTGCAACCGGACTGAATGTTTCTTCATAGTCAATGCCATATGTTTGTGCATACCCCTTGATTACTAATCTTGCCTTGTATCTGTTCATAGAACCATCTGCATTGTGCTTCACCTTATAAACCCACTTACAACCAATTGTATTCTTACCTTTAGGCAAAGGTACTAACTCCCATGTAGCATTTACTTCCAAGGCATCCATTTCTTCATCCATGGCTTTCTCCCATTTTTCTTTTCCCATGGCTTGCTCAAAAGAAGTGGGTTCTGGTTCTTGTATCACTTTGACCATATATGCATAGTGAATGGCTGTAAATCCATCATATTTCAGCCTATCCACAGGATACCTAACTCTGGTTGACCTGCGTAAAGTAGGTTCACTCCCAGGTGCTCTCAAAACATCCCTGGTCTTCCTTACTCCAGGTGTAACAATAGAAGGAATACCCAACTCATCATCAATGCTCTGTTCTGAGCCACTGGATTCACCATCCACATAAGAGTGACTTGCATTCACATCAAACATGGGCTGATCAACCTTCTCTTTTCCTTTTCGTGATACTTGCATACCACTATCTGCATTGCTTTGAGAAGATTCTCCTGATCTCAATTTACCTGTCCAAGGTGAAGAATGTGAACCACTGCTAGAGGACGCTCGAGGTCCACTAATATTTTGTGACTGCTGCTGTGAATTCTGTGCAGCATTACCATTTTGTGCATCTACATCATGTATCACATTTACTGGTTTATACCAGCTACTCATCTCATCAAAAACAATATCTCTGCTCACTGTAAACTTACGAGTAGAAGGGTTATAGCATCTATACCCTTTTTGCTGCAGAGAGTAACCAATAAAGATGCACTTCTCAGCTTTTGGATCCAACTTGGATCTCAACTCATCTGGCACATGTACATAGGCAATGCAACCAAAAATTTTCAAATGAGAAATATCTGGTTTCCTACCAGTATACCTCTCCTCTGGAGTCATCCCATGTATTGCTGCAGTGGGAGTCCTGTTCATTATATAGACTGCTGTAGCAACTGCTTCAGCCCAATAAAAATATGGCAGGTCTTTTTCATTGAGCATGGCACGAGATACCTCTCCAATATGCCTGTTTTTCCTTTCTGCAAATCCATTTTGTTGTGGGGTATGACTACATGAATATTGCTGCTTTATGCCATGCTCCTGCAGAAACCTTGCAAACTCATTTGAGAGGTACTCTCCCCCTTCATCTGACCTTAGGCGTTTTACTTGCAAGCCTGTTTCTTTTTCAACCATAGCTTTAAGAGTTTTGAAATGCCCAAAAACTTCACTTTTCTTTTTCATAAAATACACCCAAACTTTTCTGCTATAGTCATCAATAAAACTGACAAAATAATGACAGCCTCCAAGAGATACAGCTTTAGTAGTCCACACATCAGAGTGGATTAATTCCAATGGCTTCTTACTCTCTTGAACATGTCTAGGAAATGGTTTCCTTGCCTGTTTTCCAAACTGACAGGCTTCACATACCTTATGCATTTCTGCAACCTTGAATTTATGCAATCCTGCAACAATAATTTGGGCCTGCATTGATTTAAGTCATTGTACATTAACATGACCAATGCGTTTATGCCAGATATCAATATCTGCAACTACACCGGTCCTATGTGCAAACATTGCTGCACTCAATTCAGACATGTCTGCATCCAATGTAAACATTCTGCCCTTCTTCTTTCCTTTTGCTATCAAGCGACCTTTATTTTTCATATCCTCAACAAAGCATCCATGAGGATTAAATCTGACCTGCAAGCCTTGCTCAACCATTTGACCAACAGAAACCAGATTCTTGGTGATATTCGGGACATGAAATACATCGGACAGGTATTTCTTTTTCCCATCCTGCATAGACAAAGGAAATTTTTCAATCTGCACAATTGGATGTGCAGTATCATCACCAGTCTCCATAAATCCTGGTTTTTCCATTTTCCTTGCATCCTCCATCCATTTTGCATGACCTGTCATGTGGTTTGATGCACTTGAGTCAACATACCATACATCGTTGCTTTCTTCTGCACTTGTCACAGAATTGTTCATGTGCTGCACCATAAACAAATGCTCATTTCTATCATCACCCTGTCTACTAGAAGATGCATAATTCCCTTGTTGCAGTTTTCCATTCATTATGTCATTCTGCTTTTTATAGCAGTCTTTAGCCACATGACCCATTTTACCACAGTAGTAGCATTCAACATTACTGTTTGCATTTTGGCCTCTTTGCCATCCACCACGACCTCTTTGGCTCCCCCTGCCTCTAGAGTTACCATGTCCTCCTCCATAGGACTGGTTTTCTTGAGTTTGCTGCATATTCTGATTTCTACCACGGCCTCCAAATCGGCCTCCTCTACCTCTACCTCTACCTCTTCCAGCATTTGAGTAGAAGACAGCTTCTTTTGAAGTTCCTCCTGAAGAAGATGCACCACCATTTCTCTGCTCCTCAGAAATTAGAAAAGCAATAAACTCCTCAAAATCAGGAAATCTTTCACGAACTGAAATGGATGTCCGAAACTGTGCATAATCCTTTCTAGACCATTCAAGGTCACAGAAACTAAATCATCATCTTCCACTGGTGACCCAATGGAAGCAAGTGCATCTGCAATCTTCTTCACCTTCATGTGATAGTCATTGATGCTCATACTTTCTCTTTGCACATTATGCAACTCTTGCTTGAGCTGCATTTTCCTGGCTTGCGTATTTGTGCTATACATTTTTGACAAAGTATCCCATGCCTCCTTTGGCGTACTTGCATCCTAAATATTGACAATCATAGAGTCTGAAGTACTGATAGACAGCCAGTACATAACTTTCTTGGCTCTCTCATGCCATGCTTTGAATGCCTGCATTTGCTGTTGATTGGGAACATCAGGAAGAACTGGTTCTTCTTCATTTCCTGCAACAAATTCCCAATATCCTTTTCCCATAAGGAAATTCGTCATTCTAAACTTCCATGCTTGGAAGTTGTTCTTGTCAAGCTTTTCAGTGATGACAATCTGTGAAAGAGAATCAGACGCCATTACAGAACACTGCAAAAAATTCTGTCACTACAAAGAACACAGCTTCAGCCTCACAAGGGCAAATCTGCAAAACTGACGAAAGTGGTATTTGACCACACAGTCACTTCCTAGTGACGATTTTGCATCAACAGGCAACAAGGATGATTCTGTAACTCCCAATGTCTCTGCGCACAAGCATACGATGCAATTTCTACAGTAACTTTTCACCGACCTGTAGAACAGTGGATGCACAGCATAAAACTGGGCCTTTTCCTGAGTGCGTGCAGAAAAGTTCCGCCTCCAAAACAGGCCCTGAAATGGCCTCAAATAAAAAAAATAGGGTCGCCAGGGGCTAAAGCCCTCTCTCGCAGCATATACTGCCCTCTTGCTTCACCGCGAAGGGCGTCTCAACTTGAGACAATGCACTCTTGCAATTTCCGGCTGTGCTACCTGCAGAGATCTGCTCCCAAAACAGAAAATGAAAGCAACACTGCTCCTCTTACCAGAACGCCGCGAGCTTGGCTTGCTTTCTTGAGCTCCTTACCACGAACAAGGCTCTGATACCATGTCAAGATTGTGGGAGAGAAGGAAGGAGTCTCACTTGTAGCTTTCTTGCTTTCACAATGGGGGAATACACACAGAGGTGGAGGCTGAAAACAGTTTTCCTCTTCTTAGTTGTGTAAGCCAAAAGAACTCTCATACAAAGAAATAGAAGAACCCTATATATGGGTCTCAAAACCAAACTCAACTAACTAAGGTGGCATACTAACTGAGCCACGAACTAGAGTAGATAAGGATAGCTGTCATCTAGCTATTATTCATGGGCGGTGTACCAACCGTGTCTACAACTGACAAGTCAGTGACATAAATGCACAACGGTCACCCTGGCATATCACGAGTGGAGCTCGATATCTCAACACCTAGGGTATTTGCTAAATGCATAGCATCCTATCTTATGGGTGATAATACTAAGGTCTACCTAGAAAAGGTTTAAAAACACAAATATATAAACTTATTAGGACCCTAGAAAAGTTGATCCATTGTAGTGGATCCTTATTTGAATAGGAAAAAAAGCCATAGGACTAGCATCACAGGACACCATAAGAAAATGATGTTGTTAAACTTCCTTGTTAGAAAGGAAGAAATACTCATTCATGTGTAACAAATGATGGTTAAGTGATGTGCTTAAGTAGTAAAATAGAGGGAATAGCTAAAGAAGAAAGTATAAGATAGTCAATATCTTAAATAGAACCTAGTGCTTGTGTAGTTGTATTTTATGTGAAGATAGGGATTATGCAATCTTATCCATGGATGAGTTGAGATGAGAAGAGATATAAAGATGTTGTGTGTCATGAATTGTACTTTGCAGTTGTATGAAGGCCTTGATTTTGGAGATATATATAATGTAATGGTTATGTGTGAATGGATGATTTGTTGTCAAAGATAGGGATCATGCAATGGTACGAACTTGAAATCTTTATCAATACCAATTTATGGATATACTGGTTGGTAGAAATGCTTATGTCTTGGTATGGCTATTTGTGGACATAATACAAGAAGATTATCTTGGCTTTTATGGAGGTGATGTGAATAAAAAGGAATTGGTTATAAATGAATAAGTAAGACTAGTATTGTACTATCTCCCCTAAGCCTTGTTAGGGTTAGCTTCACCCATTACTTATATACCATCTAGAGTGTGAGATCGCAATTTCTTGATCGGCAAAGGGTAATGGGATCTATATGCATTGGTGATGAAGTTGAACCTGAATTGCTTGAACGGCCGACACATGATCAGAGAAGAGCTCATAAACAGTGGACAGAGAGAGCATGCGAAGTGCTACATTGTTTTTCCTTATGTATATTTGATGCTATGGCAATACAGGTCATTGGATGTGATTCTCCAAAAGATGCTTGGGACATATTCATGAAGAACTATGGAAATGTAACACCTGCCATGAAGATATAGTTAAATCAACAATTTTACAACATGTATAGGAATGGCAAAAGCATCCATGCCTACACGACGGAGTTTAAGACCATAGAGGACCAGCTTGCCACTATTGGATCTACAGTGTGTCTGAAGGTGATATGAGAGCAGTCACTCTAGATGGACTTGGCAAAGAGTACAAAGCATTTGACACTTCTATTTTTGTTAGAGCTAAACCCCTTGGCTGGGATGAGTTGCTTCCCTTGTTGTTGCATGATTAAGTGAAGCTTGGGCTAAACACAGGTTCTAGTACGTCTCAAAGTAGAGACATTGTCCTTTATTCTAGCCAATGTGGTAGAGGCCGTGGCTCTTTTCGAGATCATGCAAACACTTGAAACACCTATGGCCAATAGCAACAGAGTAATTGGCATGGCACGAATACATAGGGCCAGCGTGGGGCGGCTTTAGAGGTATGGGGAGATCACCTCGTGTGGCACAAGTGGTGGATCAATGTAGTCAAATGATCAATCCAACAGGGGTAAAGGCTTTCATTACTATGGTAGATATGGCCACATTGCCAAGGATTTTCATAAGAATTAAGAAAACATGGAAGATAACATGGGAATTATGCATCATCTAGCATTGCTCATGATGATTAGGGTGATAGATTGTTTGCCATGCAGCATGTGTCTAAGAATGCACCTAGGTAGAGTAGAGATGAGAGATGGTACATTGACTCTGGGGCTTCTAACCATATGACACCCCATGGAGAGTGATTTGATGAGTTGGTTGTAGGTTCTCATGGTTATGTGTACTAGAGATGACACCCAACATGATATTTAGCACACAGGAGTTGTTCCGTTGACAATGCTTGATGGCAAGAAAAAGAGCATGCATAATGTACTACTACATGTACTGTCAATCACAAAGAATATTTTGTCAGTTGGATAGATGGCAGAACAAAACTGCAGGTGAGGTTTAAAAAAGATGGATGCTTTATTGAAGAATACAATAATGGATAAAAATTAATTGCTAGAGGTAGACGGGATGGCAGGATGTTTACCTTGGACGCATCCCTTCTAGAACATAAGGCAGCCATGTTTGCACATGATGAGGGTGCTATACGGGATGTTCAAATTTGGCATAAGAGGATAGGCCATATTAATGTTCAAAAGCTGAAATCTATGCAACAGAAGGAGGTAGTACTTGGATCACCCAAATTCAAGTATAATGACTTTGGCCATCTATGTCCTGCATGTCAATTTGGAAAGTAGGCAAGGTTTCCCTTTATGAAGCGTGTCAAGAATAGTTTGAGACCTTTACAGTTAGTGCACTATGATGTTTGGGGTTTGTCATATAATGCTTCATTTGGTAGTGCTTGTTACTATTTATCTTTCATTGATGATCTTAGCAGGTACACTTGGCTACACATATTGAAATATAAAGATGAAGTGTTTGATGCATTCAGAGATTTCAAGAAGCATGCTGAAAATGAGTTGGTCTAGTATATGTCTTGTCTTAGGTCTTGTCTTAGGTAAGATGGAGGCGGAGAATATGTATCACGGGAGTTTGATAGATATCTTGCAGATTATGGGATCAGAAGACAGCTTACTTGCAGCTATACACCACAGTAAGATGGTGTAGCAGAGAGCAAAAATAGGGTACTAATGGAGTTAGCTAGAGCTATGCTGAATGAAAAGTGTTTGTCTAATGCTTACTGGGCTGAAGCAATGATAACTACTGTATATGTGCTGAATAGAACCCCTACAACAGGGATTCATGATGTAACACCTTATGAGAGGTTGTATGGTCATAAGCCTGACATTAGGCACTTAAAGGTATGTGGATACATTATGTACATGCATATTCCTGATGAAAAGAGGAAGAAATTGGATCCCAAAGTTGTCAAGAGCGTGTTTTTGGGTTATGCACAGGACATGAAAGATTATAAATGCTATGTCTTGTCTACTCATGAGACGTTGATAAGCAGAGATGTTGTTTTTTATGAGTTGGCTTCATGGTATGGAATTCTGTTGTAGTGGCTACAAATGGATCAGCTAGCACTAGTAATGATGAAAACACCCCTATAGTTAGTACATCTTTGAGTGGTTCAACAGGTGATGTGTCATCTACAGTAAGCCCTTGGTTAGGACGATTGCAGAATCACACTCCTACATCCATTGACACGGACATGTTAGTGAGGAGGCGATTGGATAAGGAAAAAGAAAATATGTTTGAGGATGTAATAGGTCCACTTATTGCAGGTTATGAGTCATCCAACAATGATAGCTTGGACAGTGAGTTGGGGATTCCTTCTGTTATGACACCTGGTGCAAGATTGAAGTGGTATATGTACCGCCTCATAAGAGGCAAGCTCAGAGTGAGCCACAGTTGAGGAGATCTGAGAGGGTCATAAGACTAGTTGATAGGGACACATACATTGGATATTTAGCCCATCATTATGCCTATATGACTAAGGTGACAGGTTTCAAAGAACCCACTAAATTTGATGAGGTAGTTGCAGATGAGAACTGGTGTGCTGCTATGGATGAAGAGTATTCAGCTTTGGCTGAAAATGGAACATGGGAATTGGTTCAGTTGCCTGAAGGCAAAGTCCCCATCGGCTGAAAATGGGTGTACAAGGTTAAATGCAAGTCAGATGGGTCATGGGAGCGCTACAAGGCCAGGTTGGTTGCAAAGGGATATGCATAGTAGTACGGTCTTGACTATGAGGAGACTTTCAACTCTATGGCTAAAATGGCAACTATTAGAATAGTCATTGCATTGGCAGCGTCTAAAGGCTGGAAGTTATGGCAAATGGATGTGAAATATGCATTTCTAAATGGTGATTTACAGGATGAAGTTTATATGGAGCATCTTGAAGGCTATGTGCATCCAAACTATCCTACACATGTAAGCAAACTGAAAAATGCATTATATGGACTGAAACAGGCATGTAGAGCATGGAATGTTTGAATTAGTAGCTATTTACAGTAGCATGGGGGTGATGCAAATCACAGTTTATTTGTGAAGAAGATAGATCATGGCTATGTGTTTCTGGTTGTTTATGTAGATGATTTAATCATCACTGGAGATGATGTGAAGGGATTACTAAAATTAAATCACTGTTGCAGTCTGAATTCAAAGTCAAAGATCTTAGTGAGATGAAATATTTTATGGGAATTGAGGTAGTGTCTACGCCTCAAGGCATATGGATGTTATAGAAGCAGTATGCTTATGAAATGTTGCAGAAGTATGGTATGGCTGAATGTAAGGCTATAGATACACCCCTAGACCAAAATGTCAAGTTGTAGATTAATGTTGGGATAGAAATTGAGAATGTAACCATGTATAGACAGATGGTTGGGCAGTTTGATCTACTTGACTATTACTTGACCTGACTTGAGTTATGCTATGGGGCTGATCGGTCAACTCATGTAGAAGTCTCACAAGCTACATTTGGATGCACTCAAGAGGATTGTGAGATATGTAAAGGGTACTACAAATTATGGGTTGTTTTATGCATATGGAAAACCCCTTGACTTAACAGGGTATATTGATGTTGACTGGGCTAGTTGTGCCTATGACAAGAGGTCAACCAGTGGCTATGCATTTGGATTGGGCAACAACATGATCAATTGGCAAAGTAAAAAATAGCATACAATTGCATTGTCTAGTACAGAAGCTGAGTATAGGGGTGCAACCTAAGTGGCCTATGAATTTGTTTGGTTGCTACAGTTATTGAATGACTTGGGGATACACTTGGACAGCAAAGTGAAGTTGCATTGTGATAATCTTAGTAGTGTGATGCTTACAAGAAATCATGTCTACGATGCAAGATCTAAACATATTGAAGCTCATTACCATTTCATCTGAGAAATGGTACATGCAAAGAAAATTGACTTGATGCATGTGAAGATTGAAGACCAGGTGGCGGATATCTTTACCAAATCACTTGGAAAAGAAAATTTCATCTATTTTAGGCAGCTACTTGGAGTATTGCAGATGGTTTGAGCTTGAGGGGGAGCGTTGGAAATCAAGCTCCACCCTGTCTCTCTTTATCTCTGTGTGACTTACTGATGTTAGCTGGATACAGCTGCTGTACATGTGTGTGTCATTGAATAAGTTGGTAGACTTGACATAACCATAGCTAGATGAACCTAGTGTAACTCTCTCTTTTAGTGTGTGACTAAGTGAATGAATAATGAGAAGATAATGAAGATGAGCTGAAGGCTCATGGTTCTACTCCACTCTCTGTCTCTCCCTCTCTTCCAATAATCATATCCTCCTTTCATAGTCTGCTTCCGATCTAGCTTATTAAGCTTAATCAAGTAGATAGGTAGTCCCTTTCTAACTCCCTTTATAATCTATAAACCTGGGATCTGCCATGCACTTTTCGGCTTCCGAATCATGTAACTGCTTCATAACGCGAAACCTTGCAGGAATTTAATGAGGGGTCAAATGACTTCGATCGATGAATCGAGACTTGCATTGGGTCCCTAGCATCGAACTCCATCTAAGAAAACTCTAGTTCATTGATCCACAACCGTTTCATTTCACATGAAAATTTGTTCTTTTATGGCCTCTCGAGCTCTTTTCCGCTTCAAAAAGGGTCTTTAAATTCCATTCTCAATTGGTTTGAGCATGTTGAAAAGCATTGATCTATTTGGCTTTGCCTTTCTAGCAACTTAGACATTGGGTCACATACCTTAATACATCAACTTTCATGGATTTTGTAGTCGTTCATTAATTCATTTATTATCTTTGCATATGTAGGATGTTAAGCTAGAGGGCTATCATGTGCTTCCCATAAGATCTTCTTTTTAAGGTTCCAACTATTAGGAATGCAAAACCCATGTTGAAAATATAAGAGCTCGCCTCCTACATGGTAATTTTTAAACTTAGTTTTATCCTTGAGGATTTTCATTTTGAATGCACACTCCTCTTTAATTCAAGGTATCCAAGGTCTCTAGAAACTTCTATGGTTATATTACCTCCAAGATGGGATTTCTAGGGATGGGGATAAGACTTGCAAGGAGCACCCTAGGGTGAGTTGCTAGGCTATATAAATCCCTAGTCTAACAGTTGCTTCAATTGCTTCTTTAGTTTGATTGCTTCAAGAATAGAAATCTTATACGGTCATTTTGCAATGATTGGTTTTGCCCCAGGTGTAAGCTTAATTTCATGGTCTACTTATTGTTTAGAAGGCAACTTAGTTTATTCCTTAAAGAAGATGTCAATGTATTCATTTAGCCATGAAGGTCTATTCTCATCTTTAGTATGCTCTACCTTTATTAAGTTTGATTAAATTAAACAAGAAGCCCTTTCTTCATTCTTTTCATGATTTTGCTTGCCTTGGTTAGTTGGATTCTAGCTTGAACCATTTTACCAAAGAGTTTCTTGAATGTTACTCGACCTTCACCATAGTGTATACTTGCCCAATTAAGAACTAGCTAGTTGATCCCCAAAATATAGTCATAAACTCCTAAGGGCATGACTCTTAGTTTTATTTTGGTACTTTCTGCTCCCAATTGAAATTTTACATTGTTAATTGCCTGTGCTGAGAGGATTTTCTTTCCATTTACTATCCATTTGACATTGGGGGCATAGACTGAATTTAGAATATTTCATAGTATATTCACAACCAAATATTTCCATGTAATGCATTCCCTTCTTAACAATATTAGCAACCAGTGTTTTTCAATAATGTTATGCAAGTATGCTACTTCTTCTATATGTTATAGAAGTAATTTAAACAAGAGAGTCATTGATATTTTCTCACTAATAAAGTCTGTATTTAGCCCATTTTTACTTATATCATATTTTGAAGGTTCACATTTTTTTTCGATATCCCATGTAGTCATAAATTGTTTAAATTCTAACAACAATCATTAAGGAACTCTTCATATATGATTCTCTAATCAATTTGTGTTACTAATATATATTTTTTCTTGGCTTGATCTCTGAGCTTGGAAATTCACTCAGTGTTTTCCTAAATAAGTTTAATGACCTTCACCTACTTAGCCTCACCAAGTTTTTTCCTAGCTAATACTAGTAATTTCCAATAGTGTAAAGCGATGGTGCTTTTATTAACAATTTAAACAATATAGTTCCATGTTTTCCTAGGTGCCTTATGCAAATTCAACTAGCATTTTGCCTAGGTATGAGTATTATTTTATGAGAAATTTTTACAACCACCAAGTCTCTTACTCAGTTTCATGATCACATGATCACATTTTATAAATGTGTTGGTGATTTTTCTTAATATTATATTACAACAAATATTCTATTTACTAACTTCTCTTAGTGTATTTCATTTCCCTGTCCACATATGTGAGAATCATCTTGAAATCCTTACTACCACCCTCCACAGCTAAACCTACCTGCATCTCAACAACCATTGAATCTATGAGCAAATTTAACTGCTCTAGAGGAGTATCACAAGCTTGCTGCAGCTTTTTCAGTATGAGCCCAGCTTGATTCCAATCAAATCTTCACACTCAGCTTGGGTGCAAGGTATTGAGAATCCTTGAACAAGCTCTTTGGTAGATGGAGTCCTAGCAAAGGAAGAGACAATTTCAAGCACTTTAGGCCATTCAAGCAGCTCGAGAGTGAGGTTGGTTGTAGTCTTAGCAAGCTCCAGCATCTCTGCTTCTATGGATGAAACAAAGAGGAGGCATTGCATTCTTAGTTGTGGCTGCCTCTTGCACAAATGCGGTGATGGCCTTCCAGAAATCCATAATTTTCTACCCCAAATTAATGAAACCGTTCCTGATGTGGCTCTAAAAGACTGCACATTTGTTATCAACGATTGGTCCACTAGAGTTCTCAATCCCTACATCACGCATCTCAAATGCAAAAACAATACTATAGGGCATTGCTTCAGAAGGATTTGGATGCAATCAATACTAGTGGTGAGAGGAAAAGGTTACTGAACATAGCTATGCAGCTACACAAGTATTGTAACCATTCCTACCTTTTTTCAAGGTGTTGAACTCGGTCCTCCTTATACAACATGCCAAGCTCTATAATGAAGAATGTGATAGATTTATGATATGCATGATAAACAACTTGGTTATGGTAACTAGGATGAGCTAAAGGCAGCTTACTACATGTCTCCTCAGTTCCAATTTGACTGGTTTGTTAAGTCTAGAATAGTAGCAAAACAACTCGCTAGGCACTGTGATACACTTATCAAGATTATAGAGAAAGAGATGCAATAGCTCAATGAGAGGGAGCGGCAAGCACGAAAGGATTACAAAATCCTTAAAAAAGGTAGAAAAAGTAAACTTATTGAGTGAGAATTGGGTCAAACACTCTGATGTGATGAAATTTCATGATAGTTCCCATCTGTACACGAGGCAGTTAACTAAACTGATCACCACATTGACTACTACTGTTGAGGTTAGTCTTTCCACAATTGTAGGCAAAAGGTTTGTAAGTGAATTTTTTTTTTGGGATAGATGACAACACAAGATCCAACTATTTTAAGGATGGCAGCACACAAGGCTGCTACATAGGTATTGTTCTCCTTCTTGCAAGCTAAAAAAAGAGAGGCAGTAGCTTCTTTGCCAAGGCTTGTAGTCACCACATTAGATTGGAATGCAAGTGTGTTGGAGGCATTGTAACTGGGGTTGAATGCGAACAAAGCACATGTATTAGTTGAGAATGCAATAGTGTTTATTGTTGCAATTTTTAGTAAAAATTGGTTGCACTACACATCATTAAAGTGCATTGCCTCTACTAGCATTTTGGGGTGATCGACTCTACACATCAAATCTTGTTTTGCAAAGCTGAAGACATTGGAATGGAAAACATAGGAGAGAAGGATACTATCATCGAGATAGTAGGTGAGAAGTTGGACTACAATAACTTTGTTTTATGGCAGTTCAAGATGTCAAATTTTTTTATTGGAAGAGGCTATTGGGATCTAGTCTCACAGGTCTTGAAGATGAGCCCAAGCTATCAGAGGATTGACCTCCAACACAGGATCAATTAAAGGCACATAAGATATGGTTGGAAAAGGCTAGCAAGGACTTGCATTGGCTATCCTTATGTGTGTCAGACACAAAAGCTATGCAAATTGCAAATTGTACATCACCAAAAGCTGCTTGGGACTTGTTGATGAAGAATTATGGCCATGTCACTCATGCAAGAAAGACATAATTGAAGCAAAACTTCAGCCACATATCTAGGAATGGAAGGTCTATTGAAGACGATGTGAGTGAGATAAGAACCACATTGCATATCAACTAGGCTCAATTGGAGCTGAAGTTGAGGATGATGATTTGGTGGCTACTATCCTCCATGGACTTGGAGAGGAGTACATGAATTTTGACACTTCCATATTAGTGCATCAGGAGTGGCCTGACTTTGATGAAATTGTGGCACTTCGTTTGCATGAAGAAGTGAAGCTTGGACTCAATACAAGTTCTAGTGGGTCTAAGAACAGCATGTACAATGTTTTCTACTCAAATCAAAGGGGTAGAGGTGGAAGAGGAAGGCCAAACTTTAGAGAAAGAGGGGCTGGAAATGCATATGTAGCCCTTGGATAGCAAGGTAGTGGATGGCAAAATAGGCAGCCTCAAGAAAATATAGGTTCATCTTATGCTCATGGAAGAGGGGGTTACTCATCTAGAGGAAGAGGCACTTGGCATCAGCCCCAAATGAGCCATGGACAACAATCAAATGCAAATAAGGATTGTCATTATCCTAGAAATATGGGCATGTAGCTAAAGATTGCTACTACAAGAAGTAGAATGATCAGAGAGCAAGAGGAAGGCAACATGGTAATTATGCTTCTTCTAGTGGTATGCATGAGGATGATAGGTTGTTTGTTATGCAACATGTAAAGAAGGGGTTGCCTCCACAAGGCAAAGTAGATGCTGTATGGTATATAGACTCAGGGGCATCTAACCCCATGACTCCTCATGGAGAGTGGTTTAACACATTGGTAGAAGGTGCTCATGGATATGTTTGCACATGGGATGCTATGTAGCATGGCATTAAGCATATAGGTATCATTTGTGAGTGAAAATGAGCAACTAGGGACATGATGCTTCATGAAGTCAAGTGGGGTAACACATGAAAATATCATATGCTTGCCTTTCTAACACATACCCATAGCGGGAGTCAAGCTGATAAATGGAAATCCCAAGTGGTATCATGCATGTCTGACACGTGGTTGTGATATTTCAGTTTTGAGACACGCGATTCATGCAAGAAGAGAAGAAAATATGTTCTTGTTTCTAATTTTGAGTCCCCAATTGGAATTTCACGTGGCAAGGGGCATGCTTGCTATCTAACAATTAAGAGGAAGCAAGGGGCAACTTGAAAAATTAAGGGAACAAGCAAAAACCTGAGTAGTTTTTTTTGGGGAAAAAGAGAAGTGTTCGACACAACCAACGTGGGGAGAGAGAGAGAGAGAGAGAGAGAGAGAGAGAGAGAGAGAGAGAGAGAGAGAGAGAGAGAGAGAGAGAGAGAGAGAGAGAGAGAGAGAATCTTGTAGGTTGAAGAAGGGAGAAATATGAAGCTCAGAAGAAGAAGAACAAATTGTCAAAAGAAAGAGACTGCGAAGCTAAAGTTATTGGAGCTGAGGAGCAGGATGGTAGAGCTATTGAAGTCAATGGGCTGATGCGAGTTCTCACTTTTCAGATGATGGTAGTAAGAGTCTTCCTTTTGTCTTGTTTTATTCTATTGCTTTGTGGGGTAGAGAGTTTGAAGATTAGTTCAGGTGTATGGATATGAGTGAAAGACAATAGAGGGTTGTTATTCTTCATGATGAAAGTGATGTAGGTATGGTGGTCACGATCTCGCCGAGCTTGAGCTTGTAAAGAATGGTGGTTTTAATTGCAGCATCGAGACTGACCAAGAGAATGCGCATTTCCTTCTTAGCAAATAGGCATTGAAAGAGCTTGGTGAAAGTAAGCCCATCGCTAGGTGGGGGACAAGTTCGCTCTATCGTCAGAAGGAGAAAAGATTTGGTTTTGCGAGCTCTACTTATGACTTGGAGAGGCCAGGGTTGTTGAGGGAGTTGGGGCAAGCAACAATGAGTGATCTATGAGGACATTTAGCACTTTGAAGCCCCTCAAAGATTCCTTGTTTGGATGCGTTTCTCACTCGACAGGGCTTCCATTTTGTTCAAACAACAAGAGCACTGAAGCATCAGAGTTCCAGGAGCATTGCAGCTCCAGGACACATTTGTGACTTACGATGATGACATCTTGGACGCGAGAGTGCCTAAAGACTTCATGCCTACTGTGGATGATCGAATCTCAAATGGCAGAGCTACAAGTGAGGCCCTGAGTGGGTATATCTGGCCATCATTTTTCATCCTGGCTGGAGGAATCTTTCCGTTTGGTGCAATCCACTTTTCTTCATATTGACCTTGATCTGACTACATTTGTTCTACTACATTTTTGGTTTCCTTTTTATTGTTTTCTTCATCCTCTTGGTTACATGTGCGGAGATCACGATTGTGCAGTGTTCTTCTAGCTATGCACTGAAAGATTATCATTGGTGGTGGTGGGCATACTTCACGATAGGTTCATCAGCACTGCACTTGGTGCTTCAGGAAGGAGGAATGGGGGTGCCATCACCTACCCTTTCTTGGAGATTGGGAACAAATCATTAATTGTGCCTGCAAGCATTGATTACATCAGGAAAAGCTGAGCATGTTATGCATGAGGAAGATGTTTCAGAGAATTATGAGTAGCAGAGGGTAATGTGTACTAAGATGTGAGGGTAGATCTCTTAAGACGGTCAAGGCCTTGCTGAAATGGTGGTATCACAATGAAGATATGCTCAGCATAAGAACTTAGAATATACTGCATGGTTTGCTATAGCTTCAAAAATGACCATTAAGGTCTACATGTTTTGGAGCTGATCCTCATCTTTGGGAAGACCAGCAAGCTGCTAAGCAATAGTTGATTGATTAATTTCAGTTTCCCTAAACAGGTTATTAAGTATTGAAATCTGGTTTCTATTGTGGTTTATCATCAGATCACAAGGACCAAAACCTGGTTTATCATTCAGCTTTAGCATAACCAAAGAAGACACAGAGCAAGGGGGATTCCAGAATTTTAATAGTCTCATTATCTACACTTTCATTGAACCAGGGCATCAGGTCTTGGCTCAATCTGGTATCAGCTTGCTACAATGGTCTAAGGTAGAAATAGTTCTGCCAAATCCAGTGATGAAGCCCTCATATTTTTAACTATAGGTAGATCCACATTTGTTGGAGTCAGTTGACAGAAGCTTCCAGAATACTCTTGCACTTGAAGTTCAGCAGGCAAGTAGAATGATTATGCTGATGGGAGATGTTGTTTCTAAACTTGAGGAGGTTCGGAGAGTGAATCCAAGGAGACCGAAGACACTTTGGTGGTTGGGGAATGTCTATTCATGTTAGGGCCAACTAATGCTTTGGCAATATAAGGCTGAGTAGTTGCACTCAAGGGTCATATTATAGGAGCATCAACCTTTTTGAAGTCGAGCGAGCTCAAGTATTTGTTGATGGTAGCAATAGCTTTGGAAGGCTTGAGTGACATTCTCTTACAATTGGAAGCAACCTTGTTTGGGTGGGATCTTTGTGGTAACAACCATCTTATGACAACAGGGCATAAACAGGGTGTAGTCCAAATAGGGAAAGATCTGAAAAAATTGCTACATAAATTATTAGCATCATTCTAATGACAAAGGGAAAATTGGGCTTGATACTAGACATCACAAGCTTGGATTGGAGCTAACAAATGCTTCATATGGATACATATTTCTCAAGTTAGAGCCTATTTTGTTCCAACAGTTCACTAGCAGTTCACTGTGGATAGACCTAGAGAATCATTTTCAGAATGGGGTGTAGATACAAAATAATGCAAACCCGAATTCCTAATTGAAGGTAGACATTGTGGGCTTCGAGTAAAGCTATCAAACACCTCATTCCAATCAGAATTTCTCAAGTTATGGTCAAAACAATGCAACTAGGTACTTGGGACATGATGCTGTCTACTGTGGACAGTTCTGGAAATTCTTAAACAGAGAGATGTATTGGCACTCTAAAATTCAAAACAAGACCTCTATTTGATGCTAGAAATCATAGGCTTTGGATAGAGCTATCAAATTCCTTATTTGGTTCTATATTCTTCAAGATATGGCCAAAACAATGCATAGGGATAATTGGGACAGCATGGTTATAGTGGACAGTTTGGTCAGAGATGTAAGGGAAATGAAGTTGAAGGTTAAAGAGCTCGCATCCATCATTGATAGGAGCATTGCACAAGTGTCAAATGTTCAACATGATGCTTATACATATGGTATATCTCATGAAAGAGAAAATGGCACTAATGCTTATGGATGTGTTTCCCATGAATCTGCTCCAGTTCATGGATATAGTGACTTTGGATCTTATGTCTCTTTTTCTTCAAATGGGAAAAGTCTTAGCAGTTCTTTTGGGCAATATGGATGCCATACCTCATGCCAAGATGATCAAGGTGATCCTTATCCAAATGGTTTTGGCCAGCAACAAGGTGGCTTTGTCTATGTGGCAGATTTGATCATGAGAGTAATCATACAAATGCTCATGGCTAGCAGCTTGATGCATTTGGGCAGCAGCAAGGATATTTTGGAGGGACGTATGCATATAAAGATCATGCTTCATCTTTGGAACCTAATCCAAAATACTTTGGACATCATGCTGATGATCATACTTATGGGGATGCCTATGTTCATGGGCAGCATTGCAATGTTAAATGTAGTTGTCTTGAATGCTTCCAAGAGCAATCTTATAGGAATGAGTATCATGTATCTTGTTTCTAACAACATCTAGTTGACTATGGGCAGAATGAACCATGTAATGCCGGAATTCATTATGGTTAGCCTATGGTAACTAATGCAAGAATGTATACAATGCAAACCAAAGAGGTTAACATTAGAGAGAAAAACGAAGAAGCTAATGAAGAAGACATCACTCAAGATGATGATGACAATGAAGAATATATATAAGAGAATGATCAAATAGAAGACCAAGAGCAAGAATTTCAGAATGAAGATAGTGAAGAAGATGAATATCAAAATGAAAAAGAGAGTTTAATGGATAATGAAGAACATGAGGATGCAAAGATATGTGATGATGGTTCACAAGGAGAGTTAGTTGCAGAAATGGATGAGAATGCATATCCATATGATGATGAGCTACCTTGGGATAATCATGTTGATGAGATACATAAACCCATCCTTGGTCATTATTCTTATGATTCCATGGTTGATCTACATCAACCCATAGTTGATCAAGGACTGCAACTACCTAATGATGTTTCTTTGGATTCTCATGTATATGATTTTGAATATGGTGCTGATATGTCATATGATTTGAATGCATCATTTCCCTATGATCCAGGCATTCATGATGGCAATCGTGAGTTCTTGGGTGGTTTCCCATTTGACCCGGGAGGTATAGATGATATGCATGATTCTTGGACTGGTACCCATGATTGTGACTATTATTTTGAGGGATTTCCTTTTGATCCTGGGGGTACTTGATATCTTTATTTGGAGTATTGCCTAAAAGGTAGTAACTCATAAATGGGTGCTGCAGTTTTAATGATTTTCCTACGGTTAGTACATATGGACAAGTGCATTCCAAATGCACGGCAACTTGCAGTCCAAAATTTCTGTCATAAAATAAATTGACTTATCTTAGTCAATTTGCAAGCTTTATGATTGAGGAAGGTGCTACATGATGTCTACTTCATTATGACATCTCATATGCTGAAAATCGACATGTATTTCAAAAGTTATGGCCATTCTCCTACAACAGCCCTGTTTGGACAGTTTTTAGCAGTTTACAGCCATCACCTTCATTGTCATTCTTTCTATATTCCCAAGCTTTGAGGACAAATATTTTTCGGGAAGGGATGGTTTGTAATGTAGGAATTTCAAGGCTTGCTAGGGTTAGATTAGGGTTACCTATAAATAGGGGAGCAGCCACTAAATTTGGGATCATGCTATTTTGGAACAAGAAGTTTGGTTTGTTTCTTCCCTTGTAACCATTTCATTTCATAGTTAATGACAGTTCTAGCTATGGTTCCTTGCCAATTTCTTGTCCATTTCTTGTCAATTTCATGTTCAAAGACTAGAATTAGGCTAAGTTAGTTTAGGTTAAGAATCCTTCTTTACAATTTATAAGTGAAAAGCTTATGCCTAATGCTCATTGATGCTTTATAGGATACTCATCAATGTGGATGTAGTACCACTACTTCAATTGTTATGTATACTTTCTGATATGCTATGGCATGCTTTTGAGTTGAGATTTGGGCTTCATTGCATTGATCTTGGATGTGGTTACATGCCTTGGTTACTTTAGTGGCTTACACAGTTATTGGCTTGAAGAATCTATTATTGGGTTTCATGCTCCCAACTTATGCTTCATGTATCTTGGATACTCCGATGCCATGTACTTGACATTTTGAGCTTGCATTGCTCATTTGGCATTCGATTTTGTTCCAGTAGGAGTCACTTGCACTACTGGGAAATTTTACATTTGAGCAATGCTTTGGATTTATGTAGTTGAGCTTGAGCTCATTTCATTGAGATAATGGGATTTTTACTTCATGTACATGCTTTGAATTATGCTTTCACCTATTGCATTATGGTTGATGGATCACATGATAGTGCTATCTTTAACATTGAGAGTTTGGATGGCATAAATTATAGCTAAAGGAAGGCACACATTTGACAAGTTCTAGCGCAAAAACTGCAAATTAAGCCAGTGAGATATGAGAGTGTAAAGCTTAGTGCTTTCATGTAGAGGATTGATTGAATTGGACGAGTTATGTAAATGTACAATCCTTTTGTCACTCTCTAAGTAGATCTACTATAATGTTGTCTATGTGATGAATAGACTGCATGGGAGTTATGGGATAAGATTCACAATGTCTATGACAAGCAGAGCCCTGCCTCTCAAATGTATTAGTTGAAGCAACTCATGGACCTTTACATGAAGGAGGGGACCTCCATGTCTGCCCACTTGAATGAGTCTCATTCTATGTTCAGTCACGTGTCTTCGTAGGGAATTTAATTTAAGGAAAATCTTCCTTCCTTATTCTTGTCAGTTACATTGTTTGAGTCATGGGACACATTCCGTACTACTATGTGTGCAAATATGCTTGCTAATGAGCTGAAATTGCAGGATGTAGAGGGTGTGTAGTATCTTTTGGTGACTCCTCATGGAAGCTTACTCATAGAAATCTTATCAATGGCCCATGGCACAAGGTGACAAGTTTAGCACCTTTTATCGCTTACTTGTATATGGGTCTATCAACCATGTTTTGGCAATGGCTATTGTATCACATGTATCATTATGGCATCATCACCTTGGAAAATGTCATTAAAGGGAATGAAAATTCTTACCCACTTGCAATATCTTCTATTCCTTGACTATAAGTTTTTTAATTCTTGTGATCATTGTCTTTATGGCAAGGAGACTTGTAACTCACATAAGAAGTTTGGTATTACATGCATGGGTGAGCCTCTGGCTCTTGTTCATTCTAATATTTGTGGATCTATGCCATGGAACTCATTAGGTGGTATAAATTATTTTGTAAGTTTCATTGATGATTACTTACATAAGCTCTAGGTATACCCTATAAAGTAGAAACTAAAAGTTTTGGTTACCTTTTAGCATTGGCTTGCTTTTGTTGGGAACCAATCTAGGTATTGTAGAAATTATAGAGCACAGCAGTAAGCATACAAAATCTAAGCAAGGAGTAGAGAACACACAATAAGTATGAGAAGAATAGAGACCGCTTTTATTTAAAATGAACTCATACAAAGATGGCTCTGTCCACCTAGGTGCTTCTAATGTGAAGCTTAGATGGCAATCCAAATAGATGATAGATGAAGGGCTTAAAAGTAGCTAGAAGAACTTTGACTAGTTGAAATATAGATTGACGATGGCTTTAGAGAGGTCTTCCTTTTATAGCTCGAGAAGGTAGTCTAGTCGGCATGGCCGACCGTATTATGAACCTTCCCTAGATAGTTAGGAAATATTCAAATGAATATTTTCTCTACCATCGAGCCAAGGGCATTGTCCTCCTTAGACCCCCATCCAAGGGGCTGCTAGTCCCCCTAAGACCCCCTAGCCAAGGGCCACTTCTATGGTCCCCCAGACCCCAAGATAGGGTCCTTGCTAATTACCATGCCCTACAACTTGATGCATTGTGTCCCAAGTTGCTACTAATATAACTACTCTATCTAACCGAAAGGCTACATCCACAAAGGTCACCTTTTTGCTATTCTCACATAGAACTCATCTAATATACAAGTCAATATCCCCTAAATGCCCATGCTCACACATGGCTTCTCCTCATAATGCGGGCCTTACAACTTAGAGCACCATGGATCATTGGTGGTAGCTTACGAGGGTAGGACATTTAAGCATATCTAATATCCCCCCTCAATGTCCATACCCATAAGTAAACTATATCCTCGAAGAGTCTTTGAAGATGAATTCAAAGAAGATTCTTTGTAAGAGCTTTGGTAAAGATATCTACTCCATTCTCCTCTATTGGATAATAGACTAGCTCTACTATCCCATCCTCGATCAAGTCATGCACATAGTGATACTTGATCTCAATGTGTTTGGTGTGTGCGTGAAAAACTAGATTTTTAGCAATTGCAATGCATCTCTGATTGTCACATCTTAGATTATTGGATCTTCATTCTATACTCCCATATGCCATAGGATCCTTCCTTAATCATATTGCTTCACATGCAACAAAGCAAGTTGCCTTGTACACTACTTGGGTACAAGACAATGCCACATTTGGTTGCTTCTTATTGATCCAAGAGAAGATTCCTAAACCTAAAGATAAACAATATCTAGAAACTGATTTTTCGAAATCATTGTCACTTGCCCCCAATCTGAGTCATTGTTCCCTATAAGAGCACTTCCAAAAATATATGTGATACCATACTCAAGAGTTTATTTCTTAGGTTTTGTTTGAGAAGCTACTCAAAACCCTAACAAAAAAATTGATATCTGGATTGGTGTTACACAAGTAGATGAGACTGCCAATCAACCTTCTGTACCTGCCAATGTCTGCTAGTACTGACATATTCTTAATGAATAATTTCACATTGGCCTCCATTATAAGTGTAGCTATCTCCTTACACTTGGTCATACCAAATGCTTTTAATATCTCCCATGCATACTTCTTTTGAGAGATGAAGATTTTTCCAGGTGACTTTAATCCCCAAACAATAGTGCAACAAGCCTAAGTTTGTCATTTCAAACTTAGAGCTCAAGGCCTTTCGAGTCTGATGGAATAATCGTCATAGTCACTTGTAATAAGAACATTGTCCACATATAGGAAAATCACTATAGACTTTTCACCATCCATGCAAACATATAAGTTAGCATATGAGGTACATCTTTTGAAATATTCAAGCCTAAAAAGACTTTATCTATCCACTTGTACCATGCTTTAGGGGCTTATTTCAGCCCATACAATGACTTCTTCAACTTACAAACTTTGTTCACAGAATGAGGGGCCTCAAGCCCTGGTGGCTAAGCCACATACACCTCCTCCTTGAGGTCACCATTCGAGAATTTTGATTTAACATCCATTTGGTAAACTAGCCACTTCTATAAGTACTATGCCAATAGTGGTCATTCTAGCACTTAGAGAAAATGATTCTTGAAAATCAAATCCCTCAACCTATGAAAATCCCTATGCAACCAATTTGGCATTGCACTTTTCTAAGCTGCTATCAACCTTGTACTTTACCTTCCAGACCTACTTGGTGCCAATAATCTTCCTTTTTCTAGGCCAATCCATTAGCTCCCAAGTATCATTCGTTATTATACTGTCATACTCAACTTGCATAGCTACTCTCCATGTCGGATCAACAAGTGCTTCTTCCAAGTATGCTAGCTCCTTTATTTCTCTCATAATCTCAGCCATCAAGGCCATATTGACTATGTGAGTAGAAACCTTTCTTTGCTCCACTATTCAGAGACCTTGTTTCTCAATTTGCCTTTTCCTCAATTGTGGTAGGCATAGGATTACTGTGATCATAGACTTGCTTCATCCATCATGGCAATGGCTTTTCCGGTGGCTTGATTGTAGACTGGTAAAATTTTTTTTAGTTATCCAAAGATGATGCTTCCTCCTCCTTGAGGATAGGGATAGTTCTTGGGATAAGTTCAAAGTGGACTACTTTGCTGGATGATAAAGTGAACGAACTTATATTCTCTTTCTCCATTCTATGTGGTTGCTCCTTGAACATCACATCATAGCTCATTATAATCTTCTTTTCCTCTTGGTCATACAATTTGTAATCATTTTTCTTATCATGGTAAGCCAAGGAGATACATTTTGTGCTTTTTGGATTTAACTTACTTCTTTTTTTAAATGTATTGTATGTTTCATACATTAAGAGAAATTTTCTATGAGTTGCTTCTATAATTGATCTTGGCCATAAGGTGAGGTTCACTAAGTTAGGTATAAAAATTATGAGCTAAGTTCTCTTACAACCACCACTGCTAGTGTGGGCACAAGTAAACTTTGGCATGAAAGGTTTAGTCACATTGTTTTTGTAGTGTTAAAGGAGATGCATAAGCAAGGTATGGTTGTCATCTACTTGTAGTATAACTAAAATGAATGAACCATGTGAAGCTTTTATGATGGACAAGCAATAGAGAAAGATATTTCCACAAGAAAGCAAGAACTAAGCAAAGGCTCCTCTTGTAACGTGTCCACTTGTCCACTTGTGGGACATGTCTTAGCAGCCCATTGAGAGGAGAGTCTAGAAAGTGCCACTTGGCACTCGCCAGGAACGTCACAAGGTTTGTGATCTAGGTCTTTCCGAGCCTGCCCCGAAGCGGAAGTATCTGGCCATTCCCACTTAGGACCGACTTGAAGTCAGAGTTTCTTTCCTATCAGCCAAGTCTCTAGGAAGTAGCTAGCATCGAGCTCTAGATGAACACTTTGCGTAGGAGCAACAGAGTCGAAGAAGATTTATGCTGCACTTGGTTCATAGAGAATGGGAAACGAGAGGGATGCCCCACTCAACCTCTCTGCCCATAGGGCATAGTCCCATTCCGGTCCCCTAAAATGGCATGAAGCGGGTTCTAACTTAACAATACCTAAAGTCATCTAATGGTAAATCCTTGTGAGAAGCCTCCGAGTTCTCTGGGACCACCTAGCCGTAGGACGGACCCATCGTGGGATTCTGTCCACCCGCTTCCCTTGATAGCTTTAGTTGTCTAATTAGGTCCTACCACATTTATGTGTGACATTTAAAATCAGCTTCATTAATTAAGCCTTTTAGGGCATAGAGTTCGTTCATGTAATTTACAACACATACACAAAAACAAAACAAGCAGTCCTTTTATCAAACAAGTTCCTTAACTTATCTTTAAGTTAATCTTTATCTCTTGTCCATACAGGAGAATTATGTATCCCTTCTGTCTAACAGAAGTACCCTGTCCAAATCTCATGGCACCGAAATTTCCATCCTTTATCTAGAATAGGATCTTCCAACGTCTCAGACGTTGGGCTCATGAGGATCTCCAACTCCATTCTGGACAGGCAAGGGTTGTCCAGAGCTCCACCTGACCCACAAGCGGTCTAGGAGTGAGATGCCATTTCCATGGTTGGCCTTTTCACCACTCGACCATCGGCCTGTGAATCGAGCAGTGCCCTCTCGGGATAATCCACGATGTGATCTTGGATATGATCCACGCATGCAAAATATCTTTCCTTAATTAATCCAATTAAAATTCAAGCATAATCAAAACAATCAACCCTAATATCATATTCTAGAAAAACATTCCTTTATTCCCATGGCAACTTGTCAATACAGACCCCTACCATGTATTTTCCATCAACACAAGGCTAGGAATATTTATCCAAATCACAATGCAACAATCCCTTGATTGAAAGAAAAACATTTAGAGTGTTGTTTAATCAACCAACAAAACTAATTGTATTTTTCACAAACAATACAATAATAGACGCGACAATAATTCCATCGCATATTCACTCTCCCCCTTGGGGCCAAAGAGTAGAATTTACTTAATATTCCCTCCTTTAGCCTAAGGCACATGCTAAAGGTTCCAATACTATACATGACGTAAGTCCTATCATTCCAATGCAAATTAATCAATCTAGCAAGAGCATTTATGCCTCTTCTCTAAGTGACAATTATCTTTTAGCATTTTCCTACTATGCAACATTTTTTCTTGGCTTTATCTTCCTTTCTCCTAAGGCAAGGAGTCGCATGTCATCGATGTAAAGTTTATATAATCTCTCCCATGTATGTATCGTGTATATGCATTTGCGAACTTTAAACATTATCATCCTCAGTAAAGATTAATCAAAGACTCATCGATGCTCAATACTTTAGTGTCCCATATGTTGCTTATGCTATGCATGGATTCATCAAATAACAACTAGGTGCAATTTAACTCCCTTTGATACAAGCACTTCACAAACTTCATCTTTGAATATTTGAGATGCGATTTATCCTTTTCAATGACCTTTTCTAGCACCACAAGGTACGGAGCCTAATGCATCTCTTGGGACCATTAAAACAAGCATCTATCAATTTGAAAATACATTACTTACGACCGGTACCGCAATTGGATTGATAGTGATGCCTCCGCCCAAAGCTCTGTTGTTGGTTGTAGGATTGTCATCCGCATGCGACATTCTTTGCTTGGAGGCCATCGTCTGCAAGTAGACTCAAGAGATTAAGAAGGTGGAATAGATTCGAGATGGGAGGGCGAAAGAGAAGATGGTTAAATTGAGGATCGAGATAGAGGAAAATTGTGCAGCCTCTCGGGGTAACTCTTCTCTCTCTCTCTCTCTCTCTCTCTCAAGCAGTCTCTAAAATCTCTTGGAGGGGTATACTCTCTCTCCCCCTCTCTCTTGTAGCCTTTTGGGGTCTCCTTATGCTCCCTTGTGCCTCCCCATGCCTCATATTTATAATGAATTAGAGAGGAGGGGATAAGTCTGAGAACAAGAGTGGAGGGGCTCTTAGAAGACTCAGTGATCTGATGCTCAAATCATAAATCTGATGCTCAGATCATAAATTTGATGGTTGCATTGGCTCCAAAAGGGGTGTAAAACCCCAAGACCAAGACACTTGGTTAGAAAGCTCTTAGTTCAATTCTTCTTCTTTTCTCTGTTCGAAGTGCTATCTACTGGCCTGTAGACTGCGATCGCGACGCGCACGATTTTGCCAGTCACTTTTCTTTATTTCTCTTTTTATAAAATCTCCAGAACTAACTAAAACATCACTTGTCTTTTCTTTTAAATGACTTTTAGTTCTATCTTTTTAGGATAATATCTAAAATATAATAGTTTTTTTTCCCCCAAGAATCTAATATTTTTGGACCATTCAAACTATACACATTAATACTAGTGATTAATATGGCTCATAAGTCCCGTTCACATTGTACTTTTCGTGAAGGGTGGCTATGGTCTTTATCAATCCGAGAAAAATGTTAGATTTATGACTCTCGATTTTTTTAAAATATGTTTTTAATTGAATGAAAATTATTAGCTATTAATGCTAGTTAGTTTTTACCTTAGTTAGTAATCTTACTAACTTATTAATTGACTAACTAACTTTCGAACTAACCAACTAACTTTTATTGCATGGAAATATTACACCTCTAGAGTTGGTGTATGTTGACTTGTGTAGTAAAATGCCTATAAAAGCCTTGGAAGGATCTTCTTACTTTATGTTGATTGTCGATGATTATAGTAGGAATATGTGGGTCTACTTTCTTCGTGATAATACTCAAACTTTTGGTAAGTTTAAAGAATGGCTAAAGCTTGTTGAGAATGAAAAAGGACAAATTGTGAAGAGTTTTAGAATAGATGATGGTGGTGAGTGAGTTCAACTCAAAGAAGTTTGAAAACTTTTGCAAGAGCAAATGGATTAAGCATTAATTGACGATGCTTCATACACCTTAGCAAAATGGTGTTATGAATGCCAAAATTGGACCATTGTGAAAATGGCAAGGTACATGCTAAAGACAAGAGATTACCTAACCAAGTTTGGGAAAAAACTATTAATACTGTAGTCTACATTCTCAATCAAAGTTACACAAAGGCTCTTAAGTGTAAAAATCCTTCACCATTTTCAGTAACAAAGAAAATAGTACCTATGCCCTTAGCAGGGCCTTTTGCATCATTCCCAATCGTCACATTAATGGATTATTGTAGAGACTTTATAGAACTATATAGACCTTTCTTATTGGTCAGGTGACGAGAGATGCCACTATCCAATACCCATGACTCAGAGTCAGATATTTCTTGCACTGAGGAATACACTTTCTCAATAATTTCCATAAATAACTCCAACTTGCTTTAGTTGTATTGGTTGTCTCCTTTCCTTTAGTCTTCACGGTGCCATTCTTCTCATCGGCCTTCTTAACATGATAATCTGCAATTGCATGTCCTTTCTTCGTGCAATCAAAACTCTCTCCTTGAAACTTTTTCTTACCACCCTTATTCTTTTTGCCACCATTGATAGAGGAGCCACCTTTGCCTTTCGCATTGGTGGAGAATGCAACATTCCACTATTGCTACCTTCTCAGGATCTAAGCCTCAACTCCTCACATTAAGAGTGCACAATATTTCTCAAATGTCAAAGCTTGGGATCTCACCTGAGTGTTTAGGGCAGTTACCAATCCATCAAGCTGTAACATGCTCGCCTATTGGTTGTCCAAGCACGCTTTAGCGGTCCATTGAGAAACAAATCTAAGAGTCACTGCCCGGCACTCCCATGGAATGTTTCGGGGTTTGTTGCCTAGGGCTTCCCATGTCCTGCCTTGCAATGGAACGTTCACGGCCAAACGTACTATAATCGACTTGAAATCTGAGTCCCTAGTGGTCAGGTCTCTTGACAACATTCTAGGATCGGGTCCTGGACATCCTACTTTACACAGAGATACCCAACCCAAAGTAGACCCATGCCCCACTTGGTTCAAAGAGAATGGGAAATGAGAGGGATGCACCACTCAACCTCTCTACTCATAGGGCATAGTCCCATTCTGTTGGTCCCCTAAAAATGCATGAATCGGGGTTCTCACCTGACAATTGCTCAAGGTTGATTATCGGTAAAACCTTGTGAGAAGCCTCCTAATTCTCTAGGACCACCTTGCCATAGGACAGGGTGGACCCATCGGGGTTCCACCCACCCGCTTCCCTTGATAGCTTTAGGTTTCTAATTAGGTCCTATCACATTTATGTGTGACATTTAAAATTAGCTTTCTTAATTAAGCCTTTTAGGGAACATGGTTCGTTCGCATAATTTATGACATTAACACGAAAACAGAGCAAGTGGTCCTTTTGTCAAACAAGTTTCTTAACTTATATTCAAGTTAATCTTTGTCTCTACCCATACAAGAGAAATTATATATCCCTTCTGCCCTACAGAAGTACTTGGTCCAAATCACATGGCACCATAATTTCCAGCCATTATCTAGAATAGGATCTTCTAATGCACATTGGCTCATGGCAGTCTTCAACTCTATTCCGGACAGTAGAAGGCAAGGGGTGTCTAGATCTCCACCTGACCCTAAGCGGCCTAGTAGTGAAACACAATTTCCATGGTTGGCCTTTTCACCACTCGACCTTTGGGCCATGAATTGAATAGTGCCCTCTCAAGTTGAAACGCAGTGTGACCTTGGAGATGATCCACCCGCACAAAAATATCATTTTCTTAATTAATACAGATAAGAATCAAACACAAAAAAGGCATTCATTCCTAATATCATCTTTTAAGAAAACATTCCTTTATTCCCATCGCAACTTCTCATCAAAGACCCCTGCCATGCATTTACCATTAATCACAAGCACTTGAATAATCATCCAAATCACAATCCAACAATTTGTTGAATGTAAAAGCATTTAGGGTGATATTCGATCAACCAACAAAACAATGGTACTCTTTTCCAAACATTGCAAGAATAGTCGTGATAACCCTTCCATCGCATATTCGCTCTCCCCCTTGGGATCTAAGCGATTCTATGAAAAATTTACTTAACACTTCAGCGAAGACACACGCCAAGGTCTCATACAACTATGCAAGAATGTAAATTCTATTCAACACTTACATTGATCGACAACCCGACAACAAATTTAGAAGTGTTACTTGATCCCAGGGTTTCCTAATCCCTTGAGTTCCTCCCCTTTCCTTTTAGGCCTGGAGATTTTGTGATTGATAAACATAGTCACTATTAGACCGATATCAAGGCATCGTAGTTTTAATCCTAATGATTGTTGTTTGTACTAGCTACACATAAGTTCAAGATCCCAATGAACTAATAGTTTGTGATATTAGCAAGACTTTAATGTAAGATCAAATTGTGTACCATCGATGTATGTTTTATATAATCTTTACCATGCATGCACCCTCTTTGTGCATAACCCTTAAGTAACCTTATATGCTCGTATTGCTATGTATGATTTTGTTGTGTAGCACTAGGATGCAATGATTGTATTTGGATATAAGAGTTTGTGTGAACCTCAATGCATCATATGCATAAATCTACGCAAGGTCATCTATGGTTATGGAAAGAATTATCCTAAAATCCCCTATGAGTTCATTAACTATTGAATTAAAATTAACTCATTCAAATGCCAAGGCGATATAACTTATGTCTCAGTGAATAGCAGAGATGGCAATTAGTATGTGGATGTTCGGATATTAATTATCCATACACGATGTTGTATTCATATTCACAGAAATGCCCTAGATGGTGGCTCCATTGTTGGATGCGGGATTACCATTGGTGCGTGTGTCCCTTCATTTGGGGGCCATACTTTCGGCTTATAAATCTCTTTCTCTCTCTCTCTCTCTCTCTCTCTCTCTCTCTCTCTCGTTGGAGAGATAGCGTGCCAAGGTGAGTCTCCTCTATTGCGATGGGGGTTTAACCTCCAAGATTAAGGGAATAAGTTTGCGGGGAAGTGATGGAATGTGGGGTCACCCTCTAAGGAGGGGAAGAGAAGGAGATCCTTCAAGGAGTCACTCCCCCCCCCCCCCCCCCCCCCCGCTCTCTCTCTCTGTCTCCCCTTCTTCTTCTTTGTCTCTCTCACTTCTCACCTCTCTTCTTCTTCTTCTTCTTCTCCTCTCTTTCTTCTTCTTCTACTACTACTACTTCTCTCTCTCTCTCTCTCTCTCTCTCTCTCTCTCTCTCTTTTCCACCCTATCACCCTCTCTCTCCCTCTCTTTGTCCCAGTAGAAAAGGGGGGGAAGAGGTGGTATCTTTGTCCCCTCCTTTACAATGGGGGGTGTTTTATAGGGGGAGAGTGGTATTATTGGGGGGGAAACGTCGGAAGAAGGTGGAGTGGTGGTGGCTGTGACCACCACCTATTCTGCATGGTGGTGGGGGAGGTTTGTAGGCCCGTGGCCTCCCTCATCAATTCATCATCATCCTCTGCTTCATTGTGAGTATCGTCATCTTCCCCTTTGTCAGCCTCATTGACATTGCCTTCTCCACGTCATCATCCTCTCTCTACACCATGTCATCTTCTTCTTTTTCCCCCTCGCCACCTGTCAACGATGACAGTGGAGAGAATTAAAAAAAAATTGATTTAATCTTAAAATTTTTTGGGGTGTTCGTTCCCATGCAAAAACAAGGACATTACATCCTCTCCCCCTTAGAGAGCTCGAGATGTCCTCATCTTCGAAGAAACTAGAGAAGACAAGCATTAACGGGACTTAAGGCTTGTGGGTTAGGACCAACCATGCATTCATTGTGCTACTCTTGCTGACTCAAGTACTGCAACTCATATTATTGCAATTAACCATAGGTACAAGAGTAGGATTTATTCCCAATATAAGTTGTATTACATGTCGATATAATTTCTAGGATTGCTAATCATCTTGAAAAGGTGTAGTGGGTTCTAGGTTTTCCTCTTCATCTAACTCCTCTATATATCCAAAGAGTGCACTTTTGTAGCTTCGTTTCCTTGGAGGCTCAATATCTTCTGGACTTAAGTGAGGACAATCTGCTTGGACATACCCTAGCTCATTGCAGTGGAAGCATTAACGATAGGGGCATCTCCTACAGATGTGCCCTATCTCTCCACACATGTGGCATTTCTTGCCTTGATCTTGGAAATCCTCTTTGTCACAATTGGCTGGTTTAAGTTCTTGGACAATTGGCTTTGCTCAAAGTAATGCATCTTGCAAGTCCATTGGACGCATTGCTTCAAGACAATGGTTCAAAGGAGTGTTCAGACCATGGCAAAACTTGGATAGTTGCTATACAATATCCATAGTGGGCACATATTTTAGTAGGGTTACAAACTTTGAGTAGTAGGCCTTCAAGATTAATTCCAACAGCTTTTGCTTGAAGAATTCATTCATCCTCAAAGTTTGGTAGGTTGGTGGAAGGTATCGTCCGCGTACAACATCTTTCAGTTGAGCCCAAGTGACAGTGGCTTTAGAAATGCCTTGATCTTTGCACCATTGCTTCCACCATATCCGAGCCTGGACAACTAACTTAAGTTTGTTGGCTATCATTGCTTGATTGGTAGAGGCAGTTCCTAAAGCGAAGAAATAATCATCCATAAACTCAATCCATATCTCTGTCTCTGTTGCAACGTCTATTCCTTTTCCACCAAACTCAAGTGCCTTAATCTACTTGAGAAGGAGTTTTTTCTCTTGCATGTCACCATTCGTGGGTGCAGAAGGTGCTTGAAAATCAAGCCATACCACTTAGGTTATTTTGTTTAGGATATGCCTACAAACCATACATTAATCAATCACATACCATTACAAAGTTTTGGCTTTGATACCAACTGTAATGTCTATCCAAGCATGCTTAAGCAGTCCAATCTAAGCGTTGCTGCCTGACACTCCCATGGAATGTTCTGGGGTTTGTTGCCTAGGGTTTCTTGAGTTCGGCTTGCAACGGAACATTCGCGACTGAACCCACTAGGATTGACCTGAAATCTGAGTCCCTAGTGGTCAAGGTCTCTTGATAGCATTCTAGCATTGGGTCCTAAACATCCTACTTTACGCAAAGATACCTAGGGCATAGTTCCATTTCGATCCCCTAAAACTGCATGAATCTGGGTTCTAACCTGACAATTGCTAAGGGTCTGTTGTTGGTAAAACCTTGTGAGAAGCCTCCCAGATCTCTGGGACCACCCTGCCATAGGATAGGGTGGACCCGTCGGGGTTTCACACCCGCTTTCCTTGATAGCTTTAGTTTTCTAATTAGGTCCTATCACATTTATGTGTGACATTGGTGCGCAGATCGGACGCAGGTAGCTCACGTAGTGAATTCCCAAAGGTCCCCAAGAACAAAGCACTCTACTTTTTAGCACAAAAATCAATGTGAAAGCAAGCACGACATGAGACAAGAGACAAATTGGGTTGAATCTCCCCCATGCCTTGTGTGAGCGCTTCACAAAGCATGTATTTAATATATATTTTCAATCTTTTTGCTCAAAAATAGCCCAATTACAAAAATATGACAAGCTTTTAGCTTTTGAGTTTGCTTTCTACCAAAAATAGGAAAATAAAGCTAATGGACGGTGCCCAAAGAGTCTGGCACGCCCAATCTCAATGTTCAAATAAAAATAACATATCCAGGCGCATAGGCGCATACAAAATAATAATAAATAATCGATGTCTCTATAGACATAACAAAATATAGGCGTGACGCCTATCAAAATATAGTCGAAAGATCGGAAACCCGCTAGACTCCAATGCTTTCCTCCGCCACTGCTGCTATCTCTACACATCAACTGAAGCATTCACAATCGTTAGTAAAATAACACAATTAAACCGACAAAAGTGAATACCTAGCAGTCTTCAGCTACATAAATAAATCAACTGGTTAGAAATAAATCCTAACCTTAATTTATTACGAGTGCGCACTCTAAACTCATAAACGTTTATTAATTTAATATGTATTTTGCGGAATCACCCGCTATGGAATCACCCATGTACACACTAAATTAATGAAACGCCCGAAAAGGACAGGCGTCCCCATCAACTTCTCGCACAAAGAATCCTCTTTGCGTATGAGCCCCGGTCAACTAAGTTTACGGAATCCACCGTAAAACCTCACGGAATCCACCGTGGAATATGCCTCCACCGTAAAACCTCACGGAATCCACCGTGGAATATGCCTCCTGGCAAACTTAAGCTTAATTCCTTAAGCTAAGTCACACAATCCTCTGCAAGTCACACTGGGCAGACAAGTTCAGTAACTCCGGGTCACGCACTCCAGAAGACAAGTTTCGCAAGTCGACACTAATCAAGTACTGCAAGTCCTGCAAGTCAGCTAAGTTCAGCAAGTTCACAACCCTGCAAGTCTGTTAAGTCTGCAACTCTGCAAGTCAGACTAAATCAGAACTGACTAACGCTTAAAACTCCTAGAAGACTTGTTCGTTTGCAAAAACTCTGAACTGGAAAGTTGTTCGCAGCCAGCTGTTTTACCTATCTGCAAGTTCGTTGAAGTAATTTCAGCAAACGGAGACAGAAATATTTCAGAATTTCTGAAAATTGAAGAAGAAAATAGCCCAATTACAAAAATATGACAAGCTTTTAGCTTTTGAGTTTGCTTTCTACCAAAAATAGGAAAATAAAGCTAATGGACGGTGCCCAAAGAGTCTGGCACGCCCAATCTCAATGTTCAAATAAAAATAACATATCCAGGCGCATAGGCGCATACAAAATAATAATAAATAATCGATGTCTCTATAGACATAACAAAATATAGGCGTGACGCCTATCAAAATATAGTCGAAAGATCGGAAACCCGCTAGACTCCAATGCTTTCCTCCGCCACTGCTGCTATCTCTACACATCAACTGAAGCATTCACAATCGTTAGTAAAATAACACAATTAAACCGACAAAAGTGAATACCTAGCAGTCTTCAGCTACATAAATAAATTAACTGGTTAGAAATAAATCCTAACCTTAATTTATTACGAGTGCGCACTCTAAACTCATAAACGTTTATTAATTTAATATGTATTTTGCGGAATCACCCGCTATGGAATCACCCATGTACACACTAAATTAATGAAACGCCCGAAAAGGACAGGCGTCCCCATCAACTTCTCGCACAAAGAATCCTCTTTGCGTATGAGCCCCGGTCAACTAAGTTTACGGAATCCACCGTAAAACCTCACGGAATCCACCGTGGAATATGCCTCCACCGTAAAACCTCACGGAATCCACCGTGGAATATGCCTCCTGGCAAACTTAAGCTTAATTCCTTAAGCTAAGTCACACAATCCTCTGCAAGTCACACTGGGCAGACAAGTTCAGTAACTCCGGGTCACGCACTCCAGAAGACAAGTTTCGCAAGTCGACACTAATCAAGTACTGCAAGTCCTGCAAGTCAGCTAAGTTCAGCAAGTTCACAACCCTGCAAGTCTGTTAAGTCTGCAACTCTGCAAGTCAGACTAAATCAGAACTGACTAACGCTTAAAACTCCTAGAAGACTTGTTCGTTTGCAAAAACTCTGAACTGGAAAGTTGTTCGCAGCCAGCTGTTTTACCTATCTGCAAGTTCGTTGAAGTAATTTCAGCAAACGGAGACAGAAATATTTCAGAATTTCTGAAAATTGAAGAAGAAAATAGCCCAATTACAAAAATATGACAAGCTTTTAGCTTTTGAGTTTGCTTTCTACCAAAAATAGGAAAATAAAGCTAATGGACGGTGCCCAAAGAGTCTGGCACGCCCAATCTCAATGTTCAAATAAAAATAACATATCCAGGCGCATAGGCGCATACAAAATAATAATAAATAATCGATGTCTCTATAGACATAACAAAATATAGGCGTGACGCCTATCAAAATATAGTCGAAAGATCGGAAACCCGCTAGACTCCAATGCTTTCCTCCGCCACTGCTGCTATCTCTACACATCAACTGAAGCATTCACAATCGTTAGTAAAATAACACAATTAAACCGACAAAAGTGAATACCTAGCAGTCTTCAGCTACATAAATAAATCAACTGGTTAGAAATAAATCCTAACCTTAATTTATTACGAGTGTGCACTCTAAACTCATAAACGTTTATTAATTTAATATGTATTTTGCGGAATCACCCGCTATGGAATCACCCATGTACACACTAAATTAATGAAACGCCCGAAAAGGACAGGCGTCCCCATCAACTTCTCGCACAAAGAATCCTCTTTGCGTATGAGCCCCGGTCAACTAAGTTTACGGAATCCACCGTGGAATATGCCTCCACCGTAAAACCTCACGGAATCCACCGTGGAATATGCCTCCTGGCATCAGACATTTATGGAGCCCCAAGAGAGACACCAAGGAAATAGGGTTTCTACTGCAAGAAAATCTATCTTGTCATCATCAACAAGCTTTTTTATTAGGTTTTATATGATCACAATGAAGAAAAGAACACCAGGCACAACAAATCTTCATGCAGCATCATGTAGATCTTCCACGGATTTGATAAAATCAACCATAATCTTCATAATCTTCATCAAAAGAATAAAGAACACAAAGGAATACACCATCTTTGAATGGAAATCAATCACATAGTATTCATCTTCAATGTCTTCATAGTTCTCCTCTCTCAATCTCTCATATACAATTACACTGTTTTGATAAAATTTGACTATCTCTGGCTCTCTCTCTCTCTCTCTCTCTCTCTCTCCATCAATAGTACATCATATCCTCACTAAAATAATCAATAATCACTCTCAATAATCCTTCTTAGGTCATGGATACACCTTCCAAAAGGTATGTCTGATATGAAGGGTCACCAGAGACTTCATAGTGTCCTGTGAGATCTGTCTTCTGTCACTGTCTTCTGTAACCTTCTGTGAATCTTCAACAGTTATTCTTCACTTCAATTAGCTTGGATAGAGCTTCCATTCATCCTTTCCTAAGACAAAAACACTTTCCAAAAATCCACACATCCATCATAACTCTCAATAGAAACAACAGAACAGAACCATAGAGCAACAGAAGTATAGAACAACAGAGCTACAGAAGCTTACAGAACTTCACAGAAGATCAACAGAACCCATAAAAATCATAAAAACCAAAACAAAACCAATTCAATCTTTCATAAACCTCTTCACACAACTTCAATCATCTCTCAAAACATTCATTCAACCATCTCTACTACCAAAACAGAAACAAAACAGAAGAAAATCAGACCTTACAGAACCAAACATCCTCATCAAAAACCATAAAAAACCCTTCAAACTTATCCAAACCTTTCCAAACACTTCAAAATAAACAACCATTTATAATCAAAAACAACAAAAAATCAGCCCAAAAACCAACATATTTCACACTCAACATATCCCCACACTTAGACAAGGAAGCGTCCTCGCGACCTCAGGAAAAAATGAATAAAAGCTCTGATCTCTTTGCTAAAAAATCTTCAATCAGCACAATGTACCAGCTACAATCATGACCCCAACATCAGCTTCATAAAACCTATATAATATGTGTCAGCTTCCAAATCTTTAACTGCAATTTCATCCAGTAATAAGCAACATCATCAATCTTCACAGCTCAATCTTCATCAGCTCCTCATTCATAAAGAAAAACAACAATACCCATACACAAATATAATCTGAATGGCACAACTCCTAAAAAATGTTGAAGAGAAAGAAGAAATTTCCATTAAAAAGAAGAGAGTGGATACAATCAAGAAAACCCTCCTACTAAGTAGGATGAAGATATTTCTTCTTAAACTGCAAACTAATTTTAAGACGGTCCAAGGCTTTGTTTTCATCCACAAAGTACTGAGGTACATTTTGGAGAAATTGTAGGCAACACATCCTTTCCAATAAAATGATGAATGTGGTAGGGAAGGCTTGTGCAAAATAATATAAGAGATCCATTTGAGCAACTGCTACATCCTCATTTGGATTAATCAGCATCTGGGGGATACCCTTGCGAGTATTCAAATGCAACTGATGATGCATGAACGCAAGATACCAGCAAAAATGAGCAGCAAGACGAACTGTGGTATCTCCAGAAGTACCATGTACCTTAGAAAAGTGGAGGTAATAATTGGAACACGCAGCAAAAGTATCCCAGGACCTTGGAATGAGAGGCTAATTAAACACTGGACCTGTCCACTGAATCATGTAATGTCCACTGTCTTCTACGAAGGATGTCACCATCATACCTTGGGGTATCCAGCACTGTTTGGGGAGGAAGGTTAATGTAATCTGTCGGAGAGGGTAATGGAATGAAAGGAGAGCATTGTAATGGAGGATAGGACAGATCATAAAAAGAGGGTAATTGAAGGGATAAAGAAGGTGGAAAAGATGGAGAATACATCAAAAATGTATGAAGGGATTCTGTTGGAAAAACTGAAGGAATAGGAGGAATAGTAGGTGGAATATCAGAAGGAGTAGGAGATATTGTAGGATCAGCAATGAAAGGACATGCAGTGAACATTGGAATGTGAGAAAATCTTGAAGGGGTGAATGATAAGAGAGGAATATTATCAGGACTAGATGAAAGAAGAGAAACATATAATGGGAAACGGTAAGACATTAGGGAATATGATAAAAGATCAGCAGGATCTAAAGGATAAATAGAACATCGAAAATTTAAATCCTGAAAGAAAGACTCAATAAATAATGGGTTATCAGCAATGAAGCTCAACAACTGAGATTGAAGATGCTGGATATCTAATTTATGAAAGACACTTCTGAGGCGGCAAGGTTCCAAAGCAACATCCTCCAAAGGTGGATGCCAAGCATATCCCTTGCACCAAGACGTCTGCTCATGATAAGTTCGTAAACTCTCTGCTAATAGAAGTTCAACTGAATGTACATACATAATTGCCTGTAAGATGACATCTCCCACATAAACGTTTAAATCTTCCTCATCACAGATCTGTAGATAGCCTGTAAGATACATGAAAGAGAGTAACTGGACCTCATGGGAAATCAAGTCATCCACAAATCTGTCAAAAACAGCTCGTAAGAGATCCCCAGGCTAGAGATTAGACCATCCATACTTTGGAGGCTCTAAATCCACATTGCTCAAAGAGATATATAAGGCAAACCTCTGTTGATGATATTTCACCCAAAAGGATGGAGGAGGTGACACCAATTCAGTATAACAGACAAAATCATTCTGCACACAATCCATCCGCTACTGAAGGTAATCAACCTTAGTTCAAAACCCATCACAGAGCTTAGCCGTATGTTGCAACTGATTAAGCTCCTCTTGGGATGACACAACAGAAGATACAGGAGCAGGAGGGGAAACAGAAAGAACATCCACCTTCTGATTAAGTTCTTCAATGAGTTTGTTGGGACTCTACAGTGTCTTGAGATTGCTGGAACTAACCCTCACTGGTAGCAAGCTTACTAGCCAAAGTGACCATCTCTGCAAGGGCATAATTCTTCTCAAGCATCAAAGATACATTCACCTCCTTTAGTTTTTAACAATCTTAGCCTCTAGCTCCTGAATAATGACCTTCTGTGAATCCATTAAGGCTGTGGCAGTAGTCATCTGATTGTGGATATCACTGAGGGTAGCCCTTTTTGAAGACAAATCCTCTAGTGCCTTACTCAATTGACTAGTGAGGGAATCCACCTTGTCTTGCATGGAAGTGTAAACACTGGTGTACAGTGTCTGAAGACAGGAAGTAAGGGAAGTTTCCAGAGTAGACTGGACATTGGAAACTATCTGTGGAAGCATGGGTCCATCTAAAATGGTTTGTAATGATGAAGGGATCTATGAATCTAATTTTCCTTCCTTTTGAGCGGCAAATAGATTGGTACAGGAAAGGAATGAAGGAAGGGCACTGCCAGACATAGCAGGAGTGGATGTTTGCACCAGTGGATCTTGGATAGAAAGATTGGAAGGTCCCTTTGTGTGAAGGCGTTTCTTTCTAGAAAAAATAACAGTCGACTCCTCATCTTCTGAATTAAGCTGCATGGGCCTAGGAGAAGAAACTGATATTGTAAGCTGCACTGGTAAAGGAGCTGGATCTGGCACTGGAACACCACCAGGAGGAGGTGCAAAAGTAAGGATCCTCTGTAGGAATGACCCTTCCTGACATGTTGGAAATGCTAATCCATCTTAGATAACAGGAAACTTGCCCAGTTGAATTTAGCTCCCTCCAGAATCTTCACAGAAGCTGTGAATAATTCTTTTGACAGGTATTTGGATGCATTCTTTCCTGACATGAACCGGTCCTGTAGGAACTGGCATAACTGCTTCCAGACTGGAGAAGAAATGTGGACAACAGACAGCCCTGAGCTATTAATGAGCTGGTTAAGGAGCAAGGGGATGGAAGTTTCCTTCTTCATCAGTGTGACTATCTCCTCAGTTGTCAGTAGTAGTTGGTTACCACTGGGCACAAAGGAAGCAGATAAGGGCAAACACAATGCTTCATTGATAAACAGAATGCCCGGTTGTAAGCCAGGCCAGACTGGTTTTTGTAAGAAACGAGGAAATAATAACACAGCTTCTCATCCACAGGTGGTAAAGTGAGAGCCACAAATGGGTGAAGGCCAGCTTGTCGAATACAATCTGCCTCTAATAGAAGAGAATAGTCATGGACTGCAAGAGGAACATGCTGGACCACAATTGGAGGCGTAGAAAGAGGTGCCATTCAGACTATGGTAATAAAATACCCACACACAACCAGGAAAACAAAAAGAAAACCTGCAAAACCCAAAAGCAAAACCAAGACTGAGACCATCGACAGGAAACCGACTAATTTACACGGCTGACTGGACCATAACAACCCCCAGGCAAACCACATCCTAGAAACAAAACAGCATGACCTCTACACACGTGCGAGCGAAAGCTTCATGCTATGCACACATACATGCACCCTATAACCCCGTATTAGGCAGAAAATAAAATAAAACTACATTCTGTAGCCTAGACAGAGGCTCAAAAAAAAAATCATGACACAATCAAATATTCTGACTAAAAACAAGAATAAATACCATGTTAAACAATGTCCCACGTAGCATTCACGTCCTACAATGCGGCGGAGTGTGTGAGTGAAACTAACAACTCATTTTTTATTATATAAACAATTAAGCATCGTTCATTATTAAATTAACCCGTTAATGCATGGTGAGTCGACATCGTAACCCAGCCCCACTCAGATTTTGACACGATTAGACTGACTTATTGGGCCTCTACTAATGCATTTCCTTGTTATAATTAGATGATGTATGGCACTTGCGTGCATGCATGAGTGACTTCGGGGGTTGATTTTAATTACAAGTTAATGTGTCTGAAACGCGTGTGCGTGTGCATCTATGAATTGATTTTAATTTACAACTTATGTGGGTTAGGGTGCAAAGGTGCACATGCAACGGTGGGGGTTCTTTTTACAATTAACGTCTGGTTCATTTTATTTACAATTTAGGAGGTGCAGTCTGTTAATTATGTGTGTGCAATGTTCAGTTGATTTTATTTACAATTAATGTGTGTTATTGTGCAAGTGAGAGGGAGAAAAAAGAAAGAACCTAGTAATGTGTGGGTCTGCCTGCGAAGTTTGAAATCACAACCTCCAAAAGTGGAATGCCCAGTCCACAAGAATCCACAAAACATTCAAATAGTCGACTGCCAAGAGTCGTCCTATTGGATAGAAAAACAAAAACGAGCTAACACCATGACCACGACAAAGAACAATGAAACGGATAACCAAAAGAAAAGAAGAAAAAAAAATGTATGTCTTGGATTTATTTGGATGTGGTGATTGGTAGGGTGTTTATGTTTTTAGTTTGTGGTGTTTTTTGTTTGTTTGTGTGTTAAAAAAAAAAAAACCAAGAACCCAAATTTTCCCACTATGAGGACGGAAACCCATATTATTTCAATGCGATAGAAATGTTCATTTGATGTTGGGGAGTTTTGAAAAATTTTGTTTATAATAAATACATTGTCATGAGATGTTTCCAAAAAAAAAAGTTCCCAACATTATGTGAATATTTTTTTAGTCTAAAAAAATGTCCAAAATAGAAAAGAGGATAAATGTGATTTATTGATTTTTATTTTTTAAATTTATTTTTTGAATTATTTTTGATTTTTATGTATTTTTCTAGATTTTTAAATCAATTTCCATCAATTTAGAAAGAATTTTGGCCAATTTCAAATTTTCAAGAATTTTTAATAGGATTCTTCAGGAAGAAAAATTATCAAATTGTGGAAAAAGGTTTCAGTAATTTTTGGTAAATTTTTAGAATTTATTTTAAATTTTTAATGTTTTTTTTCAAAATTTAAATGTGTTTAATGGATTTGGTGATTAAAAAATGATTTTCGGGATTTCAAAAAGGAATACCCAGATACACGTGAACAGCTGCACGTGAACGAACCAGCACGAACCTCCGCACTGACAAGTCCAAACGCGCGTCCCGCGCGTGAACAGTCGCAAAAAGACACGCTCTCGCATACACGCACGCGAATGACAATCGGGGGAGGTTGGGGTGAAGCCAACTGGGGGGCGGGGGGGGGGGGGGGGTTGGGTCTGGTTAGGGGAACTAGGGTTAGTGGAAGGGGGGTTGGGAGCTGGTTAAGGGGGGAATGGGAGTTAAGGGAGGGGTGGCGGGTTAAGGGGGGTTGGGTGAGAATGGGGAAATGGGAGTGTGTGTGTGAAGAAGGGGTGTGTATGGGGGTTAATGGGGGGTTGAGGGTGTGTGTGTGAATGGGGGTTTGGGGGAATGGGGGGGTGGGAATGGATGAACGAGGGGTCGCCAGTGGGAGGGAGAGAATGGAGGTGGGGGAGGAAGAGGTGGGAGGTGGGGGGCGGAGATCTGGTGGTACGGCGGAGGGCGAAGACACCAGCGGCGTGGGCGTACGGCACCGGGGAGGGAGGGCGCGTCTCCAGCAGGTGGGCAATGCCAGGCGGGCGGCACTCCAATGGGTGGCGCAGGCGACACCTGGAAGAGGCACTAGGGAGGGGCGGGCCAACGCAGGCGGGCGAAGGCCAGGCGGGCGGTGGTTCCTGGCAGGGCGGGGGAAGAAGGGAGGGTGGAGGGAGTTATGGGGAGAGAGAGGGAAGGAGAGGAGAGAGAAAGAAAAAAACCAGAAGAGGGAGATAGAGAGAAGGAGAGAGAGGAGGGAAGGGGGAGGGAGTTGGAACGGAGAGGGGGGGTATAATTAATCAATTAATTAATTAAATTAATAGATAAATAAATAAATAAAATAATATTTTTTTAAAAAAGCGTGCCCTAGTCCTGCGCGCATGCGCGGGGCGGGGTAAAAAAATTTGTAGTGGTGGGATCAGAATGGCGCCGGGACGTCGCCGGAGTGCGCTTACGCGACCGGACGTGGCAAGACGAGTAAAACCGAAAATACGTGCGTTCATGCGCGAGACGAGTCGCGCGAGATACGTCAAAATAAAGAAAAATTAATATCTCACAATTTGAGCATCGAAACGATATGGGGTAAAAACAAAAAATGTACAAGACGGCAGGGGGAAGATAGGTGAAAAGGTCAAAGGGGTTCTGGGGGGAATAAAGGGCGTGCACATGCAAAAAACAAGAAAAACGACCCCGAAAACACATACGGAGATTAATTTTGGGAAATCTGCTCGCCGGAATGCAGGGCGGAAAGAAGGAAAAATGTGCAAAAGAACACGCCCGACAACCCTATCACGTCAACACACAGTTTCGACTGAGATAGGACGCGTTCACATGGGAAAAACATAAAAATGACACATACAAATACGGTTGGAAATTAATAACAGAAGATCGGTTCATCGAAACAGGGGGCAACAAAAATGACAAATGTGCGGGGGAAGGGGTTGCACAGGGTTGTCATGTTAAAATGCAGTTCCGATAGGGTTTAGGAGGCGTTCACATGCAAAAAACACTAAAAAGATACTCAAAAATACTTTTAAAAATTAATAATTAAAAATTCAGAAGTCCGAATAGGGAGAAAAAAAAGGAAAAATGTAGGAAAAGGCGTGTGGATATGGCTGTCAAGTCAAACTAGAATTTCGGTGCAAACAAGGCAGGTTCACATGGAAAAATGTCAAAAAGATGCACAAAAAGTCCCGAAAAATCGCAAAAATTAATATTGGACAAACCGTGCATCGGAATGACATAGAGTAAAAAGGAAAAATGTTAGGGAGGAAGGGAATGACAGGGCTATCACGTCAGAACACAGTTCTGAAGCAAGCAAGATGTGTTCACATGGAAAACAGTCTAATTGACGCAAAATCCTTCAAAAATTAATAACTCAAAAACCGTGCATTAGAATAAGGGTGGATAAAAAGGAAAATTGGATAGTTCAAAGGGACAAACATGGCTGTAAGTTTGGATTGGAAGATTGGTGAACATAGGGTGCGTTCTCATGAAAAGATAACAAAATAAGGGAGAAAGAGAAATGGAGGAGGAACAGCCCCAAGGGAGGGGTGACAGTGGATGGGTGGGTGGGGAAGGGACCCTAGGAGGGTAGAAGAAAGTCATGGCATACATGCATGATCGAAGTAAGGCATATGCAGGGGGTATGCAATGTAGACGCGCAGGGACGCGTCCCCACACTTAAAACCGTAACGGATAGGGAAATGCATCACGACAACCTATGATTCGACAACCGACTGGACGCTGACGTCCCCACACTTAACACCTTAACATACATGTGCAATCAGGAGATAGGGTTAGGAAAACTTGGCCCGTGTGGCAGATAGTTGAAATTGATTGTCGATGTCGCACGCTGTGTCTTAGGCGGCGGCAGGAGGTACCAGAGCTCACTCTGCAACAGACGCGTCCAGCATGGCAGGGACCATGTAACAGCACCCAGGGAGGTAGCTAATGGATGAATCTCGTCAAGTCGGTGTCACTGACGAAGGATAGTCACTCAACTTACAGCACTCAGATGGGATGAGAGAACAATCACTCGCCCGATTACGGACATCACTTGATGAATAATGATTGAAACTCATATCTCACACCCGGTTTAGGAATTGACAAGGGGGATGGTGCAGAGGAGTACACCAGGGTGCATAGTTGATGGTGCATCAGTGCGTCCAACCTGTTTGGCATAGGTGCAGGCAAGAAGGAAGGCCAGGGAGCCTTACAGTGCAGTGTATAGAATAGGGTGACGTGTCCTGTGATGACGGCAGAGACCCACCCCATGGGTGCATAGGGAAAAGAGAACATACCTTGCGCCAAGGGTCGTAACGTCCCTCAATCTCACCTCTTGGTAATCGATTGAAGAAACTCTAGTCACACTCAGCCCACCCTCTGTCTCATGCTCTGTTGATAGATACATGAGGGCAGCCATGTCCTAAAACCCGTTGATGTAATCCTCATGGTCACTTGTGCAAAGGTTGTATACCTTGTGCACATTTGATGGTGCAATTGTGCATTCCGCCCAGTGCCGGCATACGGTGCGAGAAGGAAGGTCAGGGAGCCTTATGATGCAGTGCACAATAACAAATCGTGCTTTGTGCATTGAGAGGCCCTTCCCTGCGTGCAACACTCCGTTCACACATCTCACCTCTCATTTGATTTGAAGGGAAAGGCTTGTCACTCATCCCACCCTTTGTCTCACACTCGTTTGATAATTACAGAGGGAAACCCATACTCACTTCCCCATCCGGTTAGGATGAAAGCTCGCGTCAATCGATTGTTTGTCGATGAAGATCGCATTGTTAGTTGTTGAAGAGGCGTACCCAGGGAGGTAGGCATCAGATTGAACGTTGTGTTAGATAGGAACATGGTGTCTGCTAGAGGACTGTCAAACGCTTTGTAGAAAGGCACATGACACAACGTACCAAGGGAGGCAGCTTCGAAACTCGATCCTGGGGATGTCAACTGATGAATCCACTTTCTGGACTGCTGGGTGTTGCCACCTTTTCCATAGCCAACTTCCTGCCCAAGGGTGTGGACCACCTTTTCTTGGAACGAGACCTGCTATGACGGGAAATTTCTTCCTTTTCTCCCATAATAGTTTTTTTTCTTTTTTTTGGTTTTTTTTTCTTTTTCTTGTTTGTTTTTTTTTCTCCTATTCTCGAGGGTATCTCCACCTTTTCTCGAAGAATAGGTTGGCATGACAGGGACCGAAGTCCTTTTCTCCCATGAATGATATGTATATTTTTTCTTTTTCGAATTAAGCAAGGGAATGGTAGAAGTACCATTTGTCAGAACCATCCTCGCCACTGCCGCTAGTGGAAAATAGAGGATAAGAGAGCAGGGCTGGGAGGTGGGGCTGAGGGGACAAAGAGTTGCATCCACCTCATCAAGAGTGGCTGAAGAACGGCTATCAGAAGTAGCATCATAAGAGTTACAGTGCCACGCCAATGGGGGAAAGGATCAGGTGACTGTGATTGTCAAGATCCCCAAGGAGGGAAGTACTTCTTTAGGTGATATCCATTGATCAGGAAGGGATCATCAGAGGTATCAATGGTCTGCACTTGGACAGAGCCATTAGGGTTGATAGCAAGTACCTTATATGGGCCCATCCACTGTTGTTGAAGCTTGCCAAGAAACTTGCCAAATTATGAATCATAGGCTAGGACCAAATCACATTCTTTGAACTCCTTGTGCTTGATGAAGCTGTCATGGTAGGCCTTACGTCGCACTTGAGTGGCTTCCATGCACTGTAGAGCCATCCTGCGAGTTTCGTCCAAACATTCCAAGTGTAGGAGACAATGTTGCAGTGAATCATCGTCCCCCAAACTCTCTTTGATAGCTACTCGCAAAGAGGGCAACTCCAGTTCAATAGGGAAAACAGCTTCTGTACCATACACAAGCTGAAAAGGTGTCTATCCTGTTGCTGCTTTATGGGAGGTTCTGTATGCCCAAAGGGCCTCTGTAAGTCGATCATCCCAATCACGACGATGTGCGGCAATCGTCCTTGTTAGGATCGAGCAAAGGATGCGATTGGTGACTTCGACTTGGCCGTTGGCTCTGGGGTAGTAAGGAGTGGACTTTCGATGGCGGATCTTATACAGCTTTGTCAACTCTTCCATGACTTTGTTAAGGAAATGAGTCCCTCTGTCACTTACCAGCTCTAGGGGACTGCCAAAACGGGTGATGATATTCTCGTACAGGAACAGGGCCACGCTGTTGCCATCGTCCCGCTTCAGGGCTTTAGCTTCACACCACTTAGTAACATAATCCGTACATACCAAGATGTATTTGTTCTGTTTTCTTCTGGTGGGAGGATCGATTGGGCCGACGAAGTCAATGCCCCACTTCTCGAATGGCTTCAAAGGAAGGATAGGTTGCAGTGGGATAGCACTGGTCTTGGTGGGTTTCCCCATCCTCTGACAGGCATCACATCGCTTGCAGTAGTCATAGGCACCCTTATGAATGGTTGGCCACTAGTAACCTGCTAGCAGAGCCTTTTTGGCTGTAGCTTCTCCTGCAAAGTGGCCTTTACATGGCTCGTCATGGAAGCCTTAAAAACAATCCCAATCTCATCTCCTGCAACACATCTTCTGAGCACTTCATCTTTACCTTTCTTGTATAGTGCACCGCCTAACAGGGTGTAGGGGGCTGATTCTAACATAAGCTTCTTCCTTTCCCGACTAGAAATGCTAGGAGGGTACTGTTGGGTTGCCAGCAGATTGGCAATGTCTGCATACCAGGGGGTTACAATTTCTACCAGGAATAGGGAAGCATCAGGGAGGTCTGGATCATCCTGCTCCTTGTCTGCAGTCTGCAGGATACGTGACAGATGATTAGCCAGAACATGGGAACGACCAGGTTTGGTAATTACCTCAAAGTTGAACTCTTGGAATAGAAGGAGCCATCTCATCATTTGTCCTTTCACGTCTGCTTTGTTCATCAGGAAGGACAGGGCCTCATGATCCACATAAAATTTAAAGTGGGCAGACAGTAGGTAGTGGCGAAACTTCTCTAGGGCAAACACCATTGCCAAGCACTCCAGCTTGGTCATTATATAGTTTCACTCTCTATCAGTGACTTTTCGGCTTGCGTAATAGATGGGCTGCTCCAGCTTCGAGGATCCCTTCTAGCATAGGACCGCACCTAAGCCTTCAATTGATGCATTAGTGTGTACATGAAACTCCTTTGTCCAATCAGGAGGTTGCAGGAGGGGTGCCTCAATCAGACACTGCTTTAGAGTGTTGAAGGCTTTGTCACATTCTTCCGTCCAAATAAACTCTGCATCTTTCCTTAGAAGCTTGTGCAAGGGGGTTGCCTTTGTTGCAAAATGGGCTATGAACCTTCTGTAGTAACCCACATGGCCTAGGAATCCCTTCAACTGTTTGAGGTTGGTGGGTGCTGTCAGAGCTGCGATCTTCTCGATCTTTGCAAGGTTTGTTGATATCCCTTGTGCAGAGACAATGTGGCACAACAAAACTCTAGAAGAGACTCCAAAGATGCATTTGTCAGGGTTGAGGGAGATCCCATACTCTCGGAATCGGTTAAAGCATTGTTCCAAATGTCCCCAGTGTTTAAGAATCAGACTGTAAACACAGAAGTCATCCAAATACACCTCAATAAAGTCGTGCAGATGATTTTGGAATGCGGCCATCATGAATCGCTGGAAGGTAGTAGGGGCATTGCAGAGCCCAAACAGCATCACTTGGTAAGCGTAGGTCCCCCATTTTGTGGTGAAGGTTGTTTTAGATTGGTCTTCTTCTGCTATCTACACTTGGTTATATCCATTGAATCCATCCAAGAGGGAATACAACTCATGTCCTGCCACTGTGTCTAGCAGCTGGTCTATAAAAGGGATAGGAAAGTGACCCTTCTTCGTCTTGGAATTCAACTTGTGGAAATCCACACATATACGAAGCTTGCCATTCTTCTTGGGTACAACCACGATGGGTGAGACCCATTCACTGTTGGCCACTGGATAGATGAACTCCACTTCCAAAAGCTTTAGCAAAACTTCTTTCACCAGTATGGAATAATTCGGGTTCATTCGCCTCTGTCGTTGCCGTACTGGCTTGGGATCAGGCTCCAAGTCAATATGATGTTGACATATTGTGGGATCAATCCCCTTTAGGTCTTTGTAGGACCATGCAAACATGTCCAAATTCTCTTTCAACAAGTTGTACAAGGTTGACAACTCCTCTTCTGGTAGGCTGCTACCCACCTTCAAGTGGCGTTCAGTGCCATCTGCATCCACAAAGGTTAACTGCCTTTCACCTTCTATTTCACAGATGAAGGTCCCATGGACTACTTCTGGGTAGAGATCCGACTCCTTCAAGGGGGTGGTGTCCTCTTCTGATGTCCCACTAGACCCAACGTCTTCTTTTAGTAAGGACTTAGGTTGCTCTTGGAGATGCTGAAATGGGATCAAGGCTATCTTGGTTTTGGTTTGAATGTAAATTACCTTAGAGCTTGAGGACTCCTCTTTAGAGGATGCATCCAGGAATGTTACATAATAGGGGCTCTCGAAATCCTGTTGTAGCCTTGGGACTGGTACTTGTTGACAAGGAGCATCATCATCATCCTTTCTTGACAAGTGTGGATGGGTGCGACAAGAACCATTGATAAAAGACGGCTTATTTTGCTTGATCCACTTCTTATATAGGCTTTGCCTATGGAAAGATCCATTTACCAATCCAAAGGGTACCATTGCCATTCTGTCCCACAGTATGGAGTCTTCTGCTTCTGAAGCTTCTGGAACTCCCTCCTCATCTATGCCTTCTGTGGGTGGAGTGATTTCTTCTGTCTCGCTTTCAAAGTCTCCTTCTTCAGATTCATCATCATCCTCTTTAGACTCTGGATCTGCCTCTCTAGGCACTTTGTAAGAGAAGAACAGGTCCTTTGCTTCACCTCCTGCCTCTGTCTTTGGCTCTGCTATGGCCATGTAACAGGGAGAGCAGTACATCCATGCTTCTATCTCACTGACAGAAGTGATTTCGGAAATCGTTCTTGGTTCAGGCAGGAAGTATTCACCCATTGATAATGGCTTTGCATCTTTTGGGAGTTGGCTTATAGTACCCACTGTTAGGGAATGTGCCTCTGTTTTCCTTGGAAGGATCTGTTTGATAGCATCTTCCTCTGCTGATGTTCCATCTATAGCCTCATTGGGGGAGTTAGAAGATAATTCCAAGGAGGTGGATCCATGCCCTTTTTGAGCACCATATAGCTTCAACACCACTTTATTGGGTCCTCTACCCAAGGTCAAGGTTCCTTTGAATCAATCTGTCCTTGCTCCTGGCTTCAAAAAGCCATGGTCTACCGAGTAACAGGGGGTAGGATGTACCATAAGACTTTGGCTTCACCACAAGATAGGTTAGCCAATAATCTTTTCCAACCACTGTAGTCTTCACATATGGGAGAATGCCCAAAGGCTTGATTCTGCTCTGATCCGCCAATCTGATGAGCCATTGAGTTGGTTGCACACCTTGTAGGCCTAGATCCTTCATTGTCACATCCGTCATAATGTTCACTGATGAGCCACCATCAATCAGTGCATTTGCAATAAAGCAGCCTTCTATCCACATGCCAGTCTCTGGGGTACCAGGATCTAGGAAGGCGTTAGCCACATCCACTTCTTTTACAGGCTTTGGATTTTTGTTGGACTTTGTTGTTATTGAGGGAGCAATCTGGTGCCGCACTAGTCTGGGTTGTATGTCTTGAGGAACTCCACACACTTCATGTGGTCAAGTTCTTATGCAAACTTCTCAAGGTACTTTGTGAGGTTGCACTGCTCGACAACTCTCTTGGCTATTTCCTCCTTGGCCACCACACCCTCTATGCTATGGATGGTTTGAAATTTGAGCTGGTTGTAAGCGTAGTTTTCTAGGGTGATGCGATATTGTGTCCTTTCCTCCTCCATGAACGGGAGTCGGTGGGCACAATCTTGCTGCGACATCTTTCGTTCTTGTCATGAACCCAATTTTTCATTAGTGTTTGCAAAATAATAATTTGCTCGAAAAGAAAGACTCTATGTGTTTATTGAATGAAAGCATTAAAATCCAATGTAGATTCTTCCCTTCAGATCTAACTTTTTTTTCCTTTATTTTAAAGTTCTCGTGCCATTTTTCCTACCTCACTCGTTTTTTACGTGTTTATGCATTTTCTTGATTTTCCTTGGTTTTGGTTTGATTCACCTTACCCGCTCCCCTTCTAGCTTGAGAAGAATCCTTCCTAGGATTGAAAGTTAGGTGGTCAAGGGCATTCTGCAATGTGTTCTAGGATATACCTGCATAGGAGCCAAGTATAGAAATTGGGATTGTACTCTAACTAAGCTTCATGGTCTAGGTCAAAGGGTTGAATGCCTATGTGTGTAATGTATGTGAGAACATCTATTAGAAAGTCATCGGAATCGACATGGCTAGCAATATGTAACTCTTCCATAGTCAGTAGGTGATCGAGGTAGGGGTGTCCTTTGATTTGTCCTTCCATGGGTTGGCCATGAAGAGTGGTTAACACTCTATATAAGGTTGGCGTGATGTAAGTGGGGTCGTACTCCGCTGTTTTGATTACGCGGTGCTACTCAGTGTTGATCATTATTTGGCATCCTTCAACATCCCATTACAATTGAAGAGTGTACCAATGCCTTAAGAATGAGGATTCAGTATCAGCAAGTTTTGATAATTCTATGATTTCTTGGTCAGTAATGGCAGAAGTAGTTCATTTATCATAGGACGTGATGAGGCGCTATTTGATGGCCTGCTCTTTGGATATCTCGTTGGTGAGAAATTTAGCAACGGAGTTAGAGGCTTTTGTGAATTCAAATTCAAATGTCTCCCAAGAACAAGACATCGTTCGAACTTCATTTGCAAAGGGTTCTAGTAGGCCTAAATCCAAGCGATCATAGCTCATAGCTAATGACATGAAAGTGGCATCGAGTGTCTAATGCAATCAACTACATCCTCCTTTGTGTTCTTAGCCAGATCAACGAGTGTTAAGAATGATTTCTGCTCATAAGGGGGTCGAAGGCCTGTTGGCGGTTGGGGTTTGATAGAACTAGAGCCTTTGACAACAAATAGTTGCGGTTGCGGGTGTTCTTGAGATTGTGGTTGGACCTCTTGAATTAGGGTTGGGGTAGTAGCAGTGACGTCTGATGGAATACTGCCTTTGATATGGATTAGGGAAGTCTGAGCGGCTCAATCGAGTGTTAATTCATGTGACAATGTTTGTCGTTTGAGCCGATAGGCTTGATCGACTTTCTTGGGTGTCTGTGCAGATGAGCTTGATGGATATGGGTCTTGAAAGTGCTAGGCTTCTGGCTTTGAGGTTTTATGGGACTTGGTGTGATCAAACTTGAGGGCGGCGTGCAAGCAGTGCCTTTGGCCATGCAAGCCTTAGGGATCCATATCCAGGCATTTTCTTCATAGTAGCCTTGCCAATGCAAGAGGGCTTTAAGGACCCATCTTGGATTGATCATGCGTCGATTTTTGTAATTGCACCTTGGCCTTCTAGGTTTAGAGTTTTTGGTGTTATGAGGACGTGAGCATCAACTCCTAGGCAGAGGTTGTGGTTTCTTGGGCCTCCATTGAAGCCTAGGCTGTTGGACCTTAGCCTTTGCTGCTGTGAGTGGCGATTCTAGAGATTCAGTGGTGGGTGGTGGCCTAACACTACCCCCTCCTTAGACTTGGCTGCTAACATTTCTACTGGTGGTCTTGTGGACTTTGATGAGGTCGCATAGCCCTTGCAGAAGGCTGTAACAATGCAAACGTTGCCTATGGTGAGGTGGATACGTTGCGATTCATAATCAATATTGCAGTGAGTTTGCTTCTTGAAGGTTCGCCCTAGCAGCGATTCCGTGCCTGCATCTTCAACGTTTGGGAACACGTAGAAGATCACTGGTACAGTCTTAGACTCAATAGAGGTGGCAGCCCTGCACTTGTCGAGGAGTACATATGAGTGGCCCCCATATGGGCTTAATTTGGCATTGGTGGGCTATAGTGGTGGTTTGCCCAATTGGGTCCAATGATCGTGAGTTAAGACATTGAAGTTTGCTCCCTCGTCGATCAAGGCTTTGAAAGTGCATGTTCACTGTAAAAATATTACACGGCGCAGCGAACAGAATCGGAGAAAGAGATAGAGAGTACACAACAGATAAGAGGAGAATCAGTAAATTCTTTAACTTCAAACAACTGATACAAAGATGGCTCTGTCCACCCGTGCGCTTCCACTGTGTGAAGCTTAGATGGCGATCTAGACAGAAGATAGGTGAAGAGCTTAAGGCTAGCTGGAATAACAACTCTGACTGGGTGAAAGATGAGTGAGTGATGGCTGCGAAGGGGTTTAGCTTTTATAGCCTGCGAAGGTCATTAGGTCGGCCTGCTGACCGACCTACCATATGAGCCTCCACTAGTCGGCCAGGGAATATTCCAGGGAATATTCCCTTTACCATCGGGGCGGGGGCGCTGCCCCTGAACCCCCACCAGGGGGGCCGCTGGCCCCCCTGGGACCCCCCAGCCAAGGGCCGCTTCCGCGGCCCCCGGACCCCACAATAGGGGCCCCTTTTAACTCCCTTACCACGCAACTCAATGCAATGTGCCTCAAGTTGCTACCAACTTAATCTCTCCGTCTAACCCAAAGATTAGACCCACAATGGTCACCTTTTTGCCATCCGGTCACATAGACCTCATCTGATATACAAGTCAAGACTCCACCAATGTCCGGGCTCACACTTGGCTTCTCCTCATAATGGGGGCCTTACAACTTTGAGCACCATGGATCATTGGTAGCACCTAATGAGGGTGGGGCATTGATCATATCTAACATTCACTTGATAGTGACCGTGATGTGTAGGTATGCAGGCTCTACAGCTTCCTCATCCTCATAATCTATTTCAGTGATCGTGGCTACTCATACTTTGACAGGGGGTTCTAACATTGGTGGCTCATGCAGAGGATGCGTGGGAGGGTAGTACTTCTTGAAACGACTGCCATTGAAGAAGCCTATGCCCTCACCATCTAGAGTCTCAAGCAACGTTGCCAGTTTGATTGATTGCACAAACTTTGAAAGGTCAAAGACCTCTAAACTTCATTTTCTACTTATGCCCCTTAACTGAGTACAGGAGTACTAAGTCTCCCTGTTCAAAATCATGCTGCTTGATGTGCTTGTCAAACCAGCTCTTGCATCGTGCCTTCTCACATATGAGTGCGTGAGTGGCTAGAAGACGAGTTTTTGAGAGGTATTCGAGCTCAACCAGGCGTTGCGTCCATGCCTCATTTCCTTCCCATCATTCCTGAAGTGCAATTCTCAAGCTAGGAATGAAGAACTCTATAGGGAGAATTGCTTTAGTTTCGTAGGTCAACCTAAAGGGAGTTTGGCTGATAGCCATTTTATAAGCTGTACAGTAGGCCCACAATGCTGCCATCAGCTTGTTATCCTAGTCACTGCTGCTCAAAGCACAGACTACTTTGGTTAGGACGTTTACAAGATTCTTATTCATGGATTCTACCTGGCTGATTTCTTGAGGGTAGTATGGAGAGGATTTTTGATGGATAATTAGAAAGGTGGATAGAATATGTGCTATCACTTCATTGATGAAGTGTGTGTCCTGGTCATTGACTAGTTTGATGGGGCAGCCGAATCATGAAATCACCTGCTCCCACAAGAACTTGGTAGTCATTCTAGCATCCTTCATTCATGTTGATCTTGCTTTTGCCCATTTCGTTAGGTAGTCTGTGCCACAATGATGTATTTGGCTTGTGAATACTGTGTAGCTGGGCTGATGGGTCCTATGAAGTCAATTTTCCATTTTTCGAAGGGTTGTCGTGCAATGATTGGGGTCAACTCCATTTGATCCTTGCAAATTGGGACCTTTGTCTACTGAAACTCGTCACAATGCTTAATAAATCGTATTGCATCACGAAACAACATTGGCCACCATAGTTGAGATTGCAGCACCTTGCGGGCTATTGTGCTCCACTAAAGTGTCCATCAATGATTCCACTGTGCATCGTACATCGTGCATCTCATGCTCGCACACACATCTACGTAGCAGTCCATCTTGCCCTAGTCGATATAGCTGTCCTGCTATCAATTGGTAGGGTTGGATCTTGAGGATGAGTTGTCTAAGTCTTTCCTTTTCTATCAATTGCTCAAGCAATCCGTGCTCAAGAACTTGAATTATGTCATCTACCCAATATGGCATTAGATCAGCTTTAAATAAATCTCTCTCGTTGAAAAGGTTAAAGAGATGGGCGTTTGGCAATTCATCGGCAATGCCTTCTCCAACGACCTTAAATAAATATCTCTTGTTGGAAAGGTTAAAGAGATGGGCATCTGGATTATGTCATCTACCCAATATGGCATTAGATCAGCCTTAAATAAATCTCTCTCATTGGAAAGGTTAAAGAGATGGACGTCTGGCAATTCATCGGCAATGCCTTCTCCAATGGCCTCTCCCGTGGGGACGCGTGACATATGGTCAGCCATGTAGTGCTATTTTCCTTTCCGTACAACCACGGAGAAGTCGAACTCCAAAAGAAGACGGAGCCACTGAGCTATGTGTCCTGTAGTGCAAGGTTTATTCACTAGATATAGCAAGGCTTGATGGTCCACAAAGAAGGTAAAGGGTGTAGCCAATAGATAATGCTGGAATTTCTTCACTGCAAACACCATGGCCAAGCCCTCTCTCTCTGTCATCGAGTGATTCATTTCTGTCTTAGTGAGTTGTCTGCTAGCAAAGCTCACTACGTAATCCAAGTTGTGTTCTCCAAGTTTCACAACACTGCCCCCACAGCAAATTTGGAGGCATCGATATGCACGTGGAAGGTAATGGTCCAATCTGGGACTCATAGAATCAGTGTTGTGGTTAGAGCCTTCTTCAACTCTTCATATGCTCGTTGGCATGCTTCAGTCTATTCAAAGACAATCAATAGCTTATATAAAGGTCTAGCAATCAACACTTAATTCAACACAAATCGCCGATAGTATCCTGTATGGCCTAAGAAGCGTTGAACTCCCTTATAGTTGATTGGGGATGGAAGATCAACAATAACCCTAACTTTTGAGAAGTCAGTGGCAATGTCATTCTTTGACACCACATTCCCTAGGATGCATCCATGCTTCACCCAAAACTAGCACTTTAAGGGGTTCAGGGAGAGACGATATAGACGACACCGCTCAAAGATTGCTCAGAGTTTGTCTAAGTGTTCTCTCTAGGTTGACTGAACACTGCAAAGACACCCCACTTAGTGGGGAAGGCAGTCTTATGCCTGTTGGCAGGATGCACTTGCACTTGATTGTATCCCGAGAAGCTGTTCAAAAAACTGTAGGCTTCCTTGCCAGCCACTCTTTCAAGCATGTGCTCGGTGTATGAAAATGGATAGCTGTCCCTCTTAGTAGCAGCGTTCACCTTCTTGTAATTGACGCACACTCTAATTTTTCCGTTCTTCTTCATGACAATGACTATGAGCAATACCCAATCCGTGTGCTCAATTTTGTAAATGAATCCTGCTCTCATAAGCTTGTCAATCTCTTCCTTGACCGTGTGAGTGTGTTTTGGACTCATAGGGTACGGTCGCTGCTTGATCGACGTAGCATCTGGTGTCATGGGTATGTTATGAGTCACTACACTTAGATCTACCCCCTTAAGCTCTTCTAAGGACCAAGCGAATACGTCTATGTACTCTTGCAAGAGAGCAACAAGACTTGTTTCCTCTTCATTAGTCAAGTCATCGGCAATGAATACTGATTAGCGTGTCTCTGCTTCTTGGGCTAGGTTCACCTCCTTGACCTTGGCTGGTCCCTCGATTGGTTCACTTGTTTGCCCTTGATGTTTGGCACCCAATAGGATCACTACCCTATCCCCTTTCTTGAATTTTGTACATCTTTTAGGGAGGTTCTGTGGTTTTCTTTGTTCTTTCGTTCGTGTGTCCTTGGGTTGTTTTATCCTTTCCTCTTTCAACCGTCTGCGCCTCAAGTGGACGGGTAGGTCCCTCTCGGTGCATCTGGTCTTAGCCAGCCTACGTCACAATCTAAACTTACCTCAGAATCAGAGTCAAACTCCCCATCTTTGCTAGAAGAGGTGGTCTCCCCTAGTGGTTGCAACTCAGATGGTGACTCTATCCTAAGCACTAGTGTTGTACCAGATTGGGCTAGGCCTGCTTGATCGAAATCTATGGCTCCTACGTGTTCCAACTAGGTGCGATCACAATCGATGTGCATGACCCCTCGCTTTATCTTGAAGGCACTCCTTTTCTGCTAATTGGAGTCTGCCCGTATTTGTTCTATTTCCCATTCAGTGTCGTATTCTATGGTATCCATCTCATCCTCGCTTTTGTCACTGGAAGATCGGTAGTCTTCGTATTCATCATTGGAGTCCTCTTCGTTAGACTGCTCGTCGTCTCCTAGGTCTTGGTATATCTCTTGTCTTCGATTGGGGATTAGGACCCAGTTGTACATGAGATTCAAGTCATGCACCCTGGTCCATTGCCACTTGAATTCATCTAAGAGATCCTAGAGTGGTTTGAAGTTTGTTGCTGGATTGCCAGCTAGCTTGCCCATTAAATATTCTAGAATATCCAAGGGTTCCCTCTTGTTATTTGGCACTTGGAAGGTGACATGTTTAGGTCTCCCGTGAAGGGTTCCTGCCATCATGCAAACTGGTATGTAGGTAGTCTTTAGAATTACCAATTATCTTGATGGCTTGCTTGTATGCCTCATGATCCGAGAATGGCAGGTCGATTGTAGCAAGGACATGGATCCAATATCGCTTGTCCTCTGGGCATGGAATATACTTGATCAAGGGTCCATAGGACTTCTTGACTTGAGTGTTCCCTTTAAGCATCGCGAAGATGGCATCCAAGATGCACATCCAGGGTCGGCCTAATAGGATATCGTAGTCCACACCCTTCATGACTATAAAGTTAGCCGAGAACTAGACACCTGTGATTTTCACTGGCTAGTTTTTTAGCACCTCGAATGGTTTCACTCTCATACTATTTTCTAGTGTGACATTGAATTTATCAGTTTCAACAGGTTGGTTTCCCCAAGTCTGAAGCACTGTGTGGCTAAGCACACTAACCCCAGCTCCTGTGTCTACGATCCCCTTTCTTGTTGTGTAGCATAGGGCTAGGATCGGTAAGATTGCATGCATCTTAGTGCCTTCCCAGAAGACATTAACGTGGAAGGACTTTGGCATAGAGTGCAGCGTCAGAGTTGGTATTTGTGTCTATGCATCATGGTCGTGCAGATCAGCATCTTGCTCTCGTGATCCTTCAACCCATTGTTTCAGGTCTTGCCATAGGGTTGGATGCTGCTTAAGCAGGTCTCCCAAACTTAGCATCACAGGGGTGGTCACTAGCATGGTAAGGAGGTCGTTGGTTGCTTGTCTCTCTCCTAATCTAGATTGTTTTGGCCAATGGCTATGACTGATTTGCAGGCCTGCAGCATAAAGACTTGGCCTAAGCGGTATTGCTTGTGGTGCGGTCAAATCCCTGAGGGGGCGAGACTAGTATTCTTATGTTGGAGAGATCATTGATCTCATCCTCTAGGATGGGCTCAGCGTCCTTTAGGTGCTCTTGGGCCTCTTTCACACATTCCTTTACTTTCTCTATGGCCTCTAGTTGGTGCTTTGGATGCGGGTATTCCCCTACCTTAGCACTTCCCTTTTCGGCCGTCTTAGGGGCTGAAGTTTCTGCCTATGCATTAGTGACCTTCTTTCTAGCAGGCAGAGTAGTAGGACTCTTAGTTTTCAGTGCAACCTTAGCTTCAGGCCTCTTCTTTCTCCACCTACGACTCTTCTTTCCTATTGATACTGCATCAAGGTTGCTAGGCCCTGGTAGTGATATGCCGGCATGCTTTGTCTGGGCACGAGTCATGACCTGCAATGGGATAGGTGTGGCCTCCCCATTGAGGTTCTTGACACCAAATAGCCCCAATGGGACAGATGGCATGTTGGCTGAACTCGAAGATGGTTTTCGCTTTGGGCACTCGACGAAGAGATGAGTGATCCCGCACTCAACGCACCTTAGGTTAGCTTTGTCTCTGTTCTGTTGCTCCCTCTCAGGGTAGCGTGATGAGACATGCCCTGGGTGACCACAAGTCCAACAGATGATTGGATCCTATGTCTACCCTCCTAGGCCTCTACCTCGTCCTCTTCCTAATTCCATCATTGGTACTGGTTGATAGTCCATAAGGACTACGTTGCCCTCTTCGTCATGCGAGACGTAAGAGTATACGTAAGTCTCTTCCTCATTCGGATCTTCTACATAGTGGATTGGAGCGTCACTCAGTGGATGGGCCATGTAGGGACCATGCGGTCTAGGTATGCCTGTAGGGTTTATGTCCATCCTAGGAACAGCTAGCTTAATGTCGTTAGGTGTAGGAAGGGCCAATGGGGCTCCCCTTCCGAAGAATGGCTACGTCCTATTCGCTAGGTAGGGCTGGTGGTATGGTTGCGAGTACGGAAGTCTTCTTGGTAATCTACAATGCGGGACATCGTGACCAAACCTACCGCAGTTAGCGCAAGGTCTTGACCTAGGGTCTTGGCACTTGGCTGGCAAGTGGTTTCTACCACAGTACATGCATTGGACATGTGGGCGCATTGGTCATCTCAACATGTCTTGCAGCTTGGCTATTTCCATGTTTACATCAGCCAAGTCCTGGTTTGTCTCAGTGGCTTTCCCCTTATCTTGGGTGGTTGGGCCTAATCGTTTGCTAGAGGTTGAAGCTCTCTTTGAGCTTCGTGAGTTGGTTTCTTCTGAGTTTAAGCTCCTGGAGCTTGGGCCTGATCGTTTGCTAGAGGTTGAAGCTCTCTCTAAGCTTCGTGAGTTGGTTTGTTTTGAGTTTAAGCTCCTGGAGCTTCTCTCTTTCAGCTGGTCGTCAACTCTGATGGCTTCCTCCAAAACCCTGGCTAGCACGTCTCGCTACAAGATTGAGTTGCTTGCCAAAGCCTTATACAGTTTCTCATTTCGAATTTCACTAATGAATAGAGTTGACACTACTCTTTTAGTTGGTCGTTCGCCTGTAGGGATTCTCTTGAAGAGACTCCTCATGTGGGTCACGTAATCCGAATGTCCTCCTTCTCCTTCTACTTGACATTCATCAGTCACACTAGCAAATTGTCAGAGTATCTAAGCTTGGAAAATCTCTTGATGAATAGATTCTTTGGGCCGTTGAAGTTGGTTTGCTCTGTGGCATCTAAACTCATGTACCAAGTCCTACCCTTGTTACCTAAGCAAAGCCCAAATGCTTGAGAGCACTGAATCAGGTCGGCGAAGCCGTTGGCTTCATAGAATTGCTTGAATTTCTCTACGAAACTGTATGGATTGTCATGGGGCTGGTACTTGTCGAGCTGCTTTGCAACGATTGGGATTTTGGACTAGCTCTTGGAGCCTTGGTTTGCTCCTAATCCTTCTAGCTGTGATGTTGCTAGTGCTGCAACACTTTGCTCTACTGCTGTGTTGTCTAGCAGTCGCTTCATGAGAATCTCCCTCAGTGTTAAGTCTCCTTCCAGGGGTCTCTCATGATTAGTTTGGTTTCTACCGTGGCTAGGTTTAGCACCCGTTGTACCTCGTACAATTCTATGCTTTGCCTTTGGCTCCTAACCTGCTGGTCTCTGTTGTACTCTACTATGCTTTGCAGTGCCTTGTGGGCTAGCTTCCTCTCCTCTTCTAAGTCTGCGATGATGTCATCTACTGTCCTACCGCGGTTCTCATGTCAGGCGTGTGCATCGTAGTTACTAACCAACTTTGCTGAATTGCCTATGGGAAGACTCCTAAGTCGAGTTCCTCATTCGGCCTGCATTCTAGGTTTTCTTCTACCATCATCGTGTTCTCGTGCTCCACCAAGCTATCGATCAGGTTGAGTAAGTTTGTCAAATCCACCTCTTTGGCGCTGCTTGCTTGGTCCTACTTCGTGTGTCAATAGTCTGCCTATGTCTTTGGGTCTTATCCTATTGGTGGGTTCCTTAAGTTGTTTATCTGAGTGAGTTCCTTGACTTATTAAATACAATCCTCAATTTATCTACTCTCAGTGTGTGTGTTCCTTCCCGTGCACTTGTGCTCAATCAGATTTTCAGTTTTCCTTAAGTGTACTTCAAGTGCGGAAATTCAAGGTGAGTGCGGCAAACAATATCTAAGCGTCTTATGCACTCTCGCTTTGTTTTGGGCCTAATGGGCTTGTCGGGCCGTCTTGATAAGGTTTCGCATTTTCCTGCTACGTTGCCTTGCTTGTTCTTGGTCCGGTCAGGGTTTATGGCTCAGCGGGTTGTCTCTAGGACTTTAGGTCTCATGATAGCCTATGCAAGCTGCTAAGTAGCTGCGCCTTATGATTTTGCCTATTCCTTGCGCTAGAATCGAGTTCTGAGCGTCAGGAGGGCTCGTGACAGGTTGTGCGGCTGAGCTCTAGCTGGGTCTCGTCAAATTTTTGGAAAATTTAGAAAAGTCCACAGTTTGGCCCAACTTGTCTGAATTGCAGGGGCCGAGTGGGTGACTCCGACATGCCAAGGTGCACGAGCCGAGGGCCGAATGGAAGATTGGGACAGGGTGGACTCAGACGGGCCGAAAAGGTCCACTTGGACGGGGTCACTTGGATGGGCCGAGGCACACGGGCCAAGGGCTGAATCAGGTTTGTTCGAGGATCGAGTTTTGCACGGGTCGAGGGTCGAGTTTTGTCGTTCGGACGAGGGCCGGCCGAGGGCCGAGTGATGTCACTTGGATGGGCCGAGTAGGGTTTTAGGCCGAGTCGGTCGAAAGACAAAGGGCCAAGTGCCGATTCTGGGACTCAGCCTAGAAATCGGTCGCTCGGATGGCGGGCCGAGTTGCGCACGACGAGGCAGCACCGATGCGATTTTGATCAAAACTGACGATTTATCTAATCATTTCACACACAATCTTCCAGATAATAGCTAGGGTGCAAGGGAAAGTGATTGATATGCCTGAAGCGATCGATAGGCTCTCGATGAAAAGATCAAATGGATTCTTCGTGGGCTCTCTCTCTCTCTCTCTCTCTCACTCACTGCAAGGGTTGCAAATGAGCTCTCCCTTGGCCTCTTGGCTCTTAAACCCCTTCCCGGGTAAGGTTTGGATGCTCCCAATCACTCACTTGTTGACATTAAGCATCCCAAGCAATCTTTTTTCTATTTTTTTGCATAAATTGTGCCCTGTTTTGCCTTGTTTTGCAACGGTAAACCCTACCCTTTTCCAATTCGATTTCCTAATCCTAACCTATGCCAAATGCAACAAGAATTGAAAGCAAAAAATTGAAATGATTTCTTTATTTTTTCCAATCATCAAACAAACAAAATAACCCAAAATACTTACTTGATTCAAAGATTAAAAAACCCAACTTTCTACCTATCTATAGCTCCGGTTCGAGGATGAATCCCTTACTTCAATGTTCAATATGAGGTGCGCAAGTGCTTAAGCTTGAATCTGTTGGTCCCGACAATGGAACCAAAATGTAGAGGGAGCTCATGCTCAATCGCCAAGACCCACAGACCACTTATTTTTTCAAGCATTTCAAGCAAGCTTTAATGGCTATCTCTCACCTAACTGACATGTCGTCGATCCTATGAGTGTAGTGAGCTTACCTTGATGCCAAAATGAGTTGCCTCCTCTCTCGCACCACACGTAGATAGCTCATAATCCTAGATGCTAGCTCAAGCATCCTCAAGCCTCCTCCATCTCCAAGCTCCATTCACCATAGCCGCGCATGCGAGAAAAGAGAAGAGAAGAGAAGAAAAGAAGAGAAGAGGAGATGGTGAAGAGCTTCACCCTCTTGATCTCTCACTCCCATACACTCACTCCCTCACACTCTCACACTCCCTCTCTCAAGAGCACGCCCAAGCAAGGAGAAGAGAAGAAGAGAAGAAGAAGAGAACTCTTGGTTAGCTACACACCAAAAGAATGACCTTCCATCATTCACTTTTTGAACTTTATATACAAGCCCTAAAATCCCATAGGCACCCATCCTTTTTTTACATGACCAGCCATTTTTGGCAAGGTCCTTTCTTTATTTCCCTCTTCTAGCCCTATACCTCTAGCCTATACCCGTCTAATATTTTACAATTGGCATCGGAGGGAGCCTGATGCTCTTTTACAAGAGTTTCTAGAGCTTTTTGAGGTGCCTTTCATTTAAAATTGCACTTTTTGCCCCAGCTTAGCTTTAGAGGCCGCTTGCATGTCTTTGCTCTTTTTCCATATTTTTTTCACTTTTTCCTTCATTTCTCTGCCATCTTGACTTAGGGTTAACAATTCTAATTGTTGCCATCTTGGCAACTGGACTGAAAGTCTCTTCATAATCCAAGTCGTACTACTGTGCATATCCCTTTGCAACTATCTTGGTTTTATACAGTTCTAGTAAACCATCTAACTTGAATTTTACTTTGTAGACCCAATGTAGCCAATGGGTACTTTGCCTTCAGGCAACTTGACCAAATCCCATGTTTCATTTTTAGCAAGTGTTGCATATACTTCATCCATGGTAACATACCAATTCTCATCTGCAACTGCATCATCAAGCTTCATATGTTCTTTGAAATATGTTACTCTAGTCATGTAAGCATAATGACAGGCTGAATATCCACTATATGTCAACCCATCAACTAGTTTTTTGACTCTTTCAGACCTTCTTAACTACAATTCACTCTAAGCTCGCCTCTCATGAGGTGGCACATATCTGCTATGCCTTACATCAGGCAGCATAACTGAAGGTATTCCCAACTCACTGTCCAAATTGTCACTACCAGGTGACTCATATCATGTTGTAAGCAAACTAGTCACATCATCAAACATATTTTTCTTTCCTTTATCCAATCTCCCCCTCACTGACATATCCGTGCTAGTGGATGTAGGAGCATGATTACACAGTTGTCCTGAAGCATCACCTATAGGACCACTTATAGAAGTACTCATTGAAGAAGAATTTTTAGCATTAGTAGTGCTGGTTGATCCATTGGAGAGCACTGCAATAGGATTACTATAACATGAAGCTAGCTCATAAAAAACTACATCTCTGTTGATCAAGCTCTCATGAGTGGATGGTACATAACATTTGTAAGCCTTCCCATCTTGTGCATAACCCAAAAAAACACTCTTGATAGCTTTTGGATCCAATTTCTTCATCTTTTCATCAGGAACATGTAAGTAAGCAATGTAGCCAAATATCTTAAGATGCCTAATGTCAAGCTTGTGCCCATACAACTTCTCATAGGGAGTTACTTCATGAATCTCGATGACTATAGGAGTTCTATGTAGTACATAAACAGTAGTAACCATTGCTTCAGCCCAATAAGCATTTGACAAACTCTTTTCATTAAGCATTGCCCTTGTTGATTCCATAAGCACACGATTTTTCCTCTCTAATACACCATTCTATTGTGGTGTACAACTGCAAGTAAACTATTTTTTATACCATATTTGGAAAGATACATGTCAAACACTCTAGATACATATTCTCCGCCTCCATCTGATCTTGAACATGTGATATAACAGCCCAGTTCATTTTGAGCATGCTTTTTGAATTCTTTAAAAGCATCAAACACCTCATCTTTGTGTTTCATAATGTACACTCATGTGTATTTGTTGAAATCATCAATGAAAGAGACATAATATCGAGCACCACTTAAAGAATCATTATGATACAAACCCCATACATCCGAGTGTACTAACTACAATGGACAAGAACTATTCCTAACATGTCTCATAAAAGGAAACCTTGCTTCTTTCCCAAACTAACAACAAGTAGAGCATGAATGTCCAAGATCATTGTATTTGAACTTAGGTAGCCCAAGTACAACCTCTTCTTGCTATATAGATTTCAGCTTCTGAACATTTACATGGCCAATACATTTATGCCAAATTTTAACATAATGTACAACTCCATCATCATGGGAAAACAAGGCTAAGTTCAATTCCAAAATAGATGCATCCAACATAACCATTATGCCATCCCTTCTGCCTTTAGTAATCAATTTGTAGCCATTACCATATTCCCTGATAATGAATCCATCCTTATTGAATTTGACTTGTAGATTTTGCTCTGCTATCTATCCAACTAACAAAATATTTTTAGTGTTCGATGGTACATGAAGTACATCATGTAGACTCTTTTTCTTACTATTAGGCATAATCAATGGGACCACACCTGTATGCCGAATATCATGGTGGGTATCATCCCTAGTGTAGAAATATCAATGAGAACCTATAATCAACTCATCAAACCATTCTCCGTGGGGTGTCATATGATTAGAGACCCCTAAATTTATGTACCATTTCTCATGTCTACCTTGCTTAGGCACATTCTTTGATATATGCTGCATAGCAAACAACCTGTCTCCCTAATCATCATCAACATCACTAGAACTTGCATAATTTCCATGTTGTTTGCCTTTTGATTTAATGTCTACTAGCTTCTTATGAAAATCTTTGGCTATATACCCATATCTTCCACAATAATGATAGTCTTTGTCCATGTTAGATTGCTCATTTGACTGTCAAGATACACCACCTCTGCCTCTAGGTGATCTCCCCCTTCCTCTAAAGTTGACAAATTGCTAGCCTTGCATACAAAAAATTCTACGTCCTGAACTTCCATAGTGCAAATTTCTTGTTATCAAGCTTATCACCGATAATTTGGATGATGCTATCAATGCCCTAAGCATTTGCCATATTGCAACATACAATTTTTAATCAATGCATGACTCCACGCAAACCAAGATGTCTTATTGACCAATTTCAGACTTCAACTTTTATGAAAATTTTTTGCAACAAAATCCTTGCTAAAATCACAATATTTCAGCCCACAACATGTCAGATACATCCAAATCAAGTGGCATAGCATGTAGGTACATCAACCAGTTTATAGAGCATGTAGTTGCTGCATACCCTGTGTACATTCAATCTTAATAAATGACCAACAGCCTTTTCTCAATCAAAATAGAGATATTTATGTGTCAAACATGCCCCAAAACATCCTAGACAGTTGCCACTATATGCGGAAGTCCATACATGACCTTTTGGGCACACTGTAGTACATGTACAATAAGTACAAATGCCAAATATCTTCCTAGCTAATAACAATCAACCAATACATAGCCAAAACAAGGGCAATCCAAGCTCAAAATATTCCCAAATCATAGCATACATATGCCAATACATGTAGAGACCAAGCCATGATCATACCGACATGCATACATGCCCTGTCTTCAAGAACCAATGTCATATAACTCTTGTACTATTCATGTACAACCAATAATCATGTCAATGTAGTTGATTTTCAACTCCAAAAGTTAGCATTCAATGCTCTTTTCAATTGATATAACATCCAACATACATATGCCCATAATCAGCATCCACAGATACTATCCAATGTCATAGATTGCTTCAATAAGTAATAGATGATTGCTATCCACTGTTCAAGATAGATTTATAGCCTGTTAAAACCTTTTAGAGCTGAACATTTTACTCTCCATAACCATGCTCAAATGCATGAGAATAAGGGCATACATCGTTAGGATGAAAGCCACCAGTGCCTTGGAACCACTTGATGTTTACTGCAGTGAACAACTAGTCTACACATGTCTGTGCTAAATATCTCCAAATCTGTGAAAAATTTGAAAAAATGTTCTTCTATAAAGTTGTAGACCATGTCAAAATGGTCACCAATTGTGGGTTGTTTCTCCAAAATCCATTTTTGTATAGCAATATATGGCTTCTGCAAAAAATTGGCTACATGCACAGTCTCCTTTGATGACTTTTTTTAAAGATCTGATGTGTTTGATGTCAAATGGCCACTCATAGGTGCTCAATGAAGCCTTATGAAGCTCCTAAACAAGCCATAGTAAGCTCTTGCACAAGCACAAAGCATAAACCCTGATGCATACCTTGATAAAAACAATGGCAGCCTTTCTTCTTTAGCAGAGCCTCTTATCTTCAAGCTCCACATCTAGACTCCTTCAATGCCATGCTCCAGAGAGCCCATTCATGTTGGCTCTGATACAATGTTCAAAGATAAGAGAGATAGAGTGGAGCCAAAGAGTGAGTAGTTAGCTCATCTCATTCATCTTCATTATTCAATCTCTACTAACACAAAAGAGATAGTACAACTAGGTTACCACTAACCATAACTAACTATGGTCAACATCGACTTATTTAATGTGCCACACATGAGTAAAACTAGACACATCTATAGGTAGTGTCGGTCACATATGAGCAGTTGAGCTTGAAGTCTCAAAAATAGGGTGGTTTGATTCCTTCATTAGCTCTTCCTCTTGATGATCTGCTTCAAATTCAGGTTCCTCCTCTTGGACCCGCACCAACTGGCTCTTGTTGTGGTCATTGTACTAGGTGTTTTGGCTCCCCGAGTCCTAGTAAAGTAATTTTTTGCACCATTAAGCTAGTTTTAGGTGAGTGTGTCACTTCTCTAGTCCCAAACTGGTGCTAGTCTTGGGTGCCCCGTCATGTAGTCCATGCTATAGAGCCTTTCTTGCCGATTCTAATTTTCTCTTAAGTTGTTTTGCCATCTCTTCTCTTGCCTTCTAATTTTCTCTTGAGTTGTTTCGCCATCTCTTCTCTGCCTAGCTACATGACATTCAATACTATTCATAAGAATACATGTTGTTGCTCCAGTAATCTTGTCTTGATAGCTGCTTTACTTTCTACTAGGAAACACTCACTCTTTGACATGGGAAAGCTTGTAGGCCAAGTTTCTGACTCAATCTTCATTTGTAGCCGCCCATTCTTCTACTCTTTTCTTCATCTACTCTAACCCTTGGCTTTGATACTGGGCCAGAGTTGCAATTACTTGCTCTTTCTCTTGCCATAGTGTATTCATTTGCTTGAGCTCATGGGTTTTTCTCGTCACCTACTCTTTAAGTATGCCTTGCTCATGGAGAACTAACTATAGCTAGTTGTGCAACAGCTCGACTAGTTTCCTCTTCTTCTCCTCGTCCCGCTAGTTCTGTACATCCTGCAACTCCTTTATAGCCTGTTCTTTTTGCCTCTTTAGCTCCTTTATTTCTAGTTCTAGGCACTTATTTTTACAGGAGTTGAAGGTGCATATTTTTTCCAAGGAGATGTGATTTTCCCTCTCTTCCTCATATAGCTCCTTGAGACTCTACTCTCCCTCTCTTGCCTTTAGGGCCTCTTTTAATGAAATCATTTCCCTCTTATAACGATTGTCATTATACAACTGCAACCTTTTCTTTTTTGAGCTCAACAAGGGTGGCCTTTTTTTCCTCAGTTGCCTTGTGGATTTGATTCTAAAATTCCTCCAACAATTCATCTTGATCTTCGTTATGGTGCATGGCCAAAGGTACCAAAGTGGTTGAGACTTCCAAGTAGGGTTCCTTTGGCACTAGGCATGATTTGACATTAGTAAACTGATCTCTTGATTCTTTCAAGAGGGGCTCCTTTGCTGGGTACAGGTGCAATCTATTGTACCTTGTTGACTAGGTACTGCACTCAGGCTATGAGGCTGCTTTCATTGATCATTCCCTATGCAACACCCTGTGTTGGGGTGATCGAAACTCACAAAGAGCTTGTTTCTACTAGTCATCGCATCAAGAGGGAGCTCATTGCACCAAGTACTCTAGATGTGGTAGAATACATGAATAGGATGATTAATGAAAGATTTTAAGTATACTTTCAAATGCTAGTCTTATTGTAATAAACCCCCCCTTTTTTACATGTCCCATAGGACCACCTCCCTATCGCTACCACCACCGTTGCCTGTGCCGCTGCCATTGCCACCACCGCTACTGCTAGTCCCCCCTTCACTATCCTCAATTGTTCGCTACCACCACCGTTGCCTGTGCCGCTGCCGTTGCCACCACCGCTACTGCTAGTCCCCCCTTCACTATCCTCAACTGCACACTAATTTTATTTTAAATTTTTTACTTCCCCCTATCAATGCCGCCAACTAGCGGAAGGGAGGGGAATCAAACAAAGAAGAAGACGATGAAGACGATGAGGGAGGAGGGGCACATGTATGCCACCTCCCTCCCCCTCCCCCACTATCCCTCCCCCAACTTGCAACGACTACCTGCATGGTGGCAGGTCATTTTGGACTGCGTAGTTGGAGGGTGGGGAGAAGGCCACCATCACCCCCCATACCACTCCTCCTCCCTATAAAGACTTCCCCCCCAGGATGAAGGGATACCGTGCCCACTCCCTGTCAAGCTTCCCAAAGAGAGAAAGAGAGAGAGAGACAAGAAACTTATAGAAGCTTCCAAACTCCCCCCCTTGAGAAGGGGTTTACAGGCACTATCTTTCATAAGGCATATAATCAGCAAACCATCTACCAAGGACGCACACGCAAGGAGGAGATTCAAGTTACCTTGATCAGAGGTTGTTCGAGTATTCGTCCTTAGTAGGAAAGGTATCCTAGGATGGCCCCCAAGCGAAGATTTCCTCACGCCAATGGAAATCCCACAAACACCAATAGAGTTACCAGTCAAGGCGGTACGACAAACAACAACTCGGGTTTGGGTGTAGCTAATAGATCCTTGAATAATAAGGTATGCTATTGATAATCTTTCCTACATAGAAAATAGTAGATAAAGGAAAAAGATTCATGTTGCAAAAGATTATAATTCATTGCATTAAAATGATCTTACATTGAAATTTCCTATTGAAATGATCATATTTTTATTGCATGGAATTGAATAAATTGGTGCATAATATTACAATTATTTTTGCAGATCTTCAACTTGTAATTCGTAGGTCATTCACATTCATAAAATCATGCAACTAACAAGGCTTGCATAAATCCTCACACAAAGAGTGGATAAATGTGTTAAGTAACTCATAGGAAGAGATAAAAGTTTTCGTCTACTTGCTCTCTTAAGATATATGTGCCAATATCATTTGGTTGTAGGATGCATCTCTAAAAAGGAGTTTTCTAGAATTAAATTATTGTAAGGAATGCTATCTCAAGATGTATTTAGGAAGGATAGCTTGCATCTCCATATTAAGCATGAAGGATCGCACATTACATAGAAAGCATTTGCTCTCAAGGGTGTTAAATCTTGCATCCTAATTTTTCTTGATATCATAGATATAATTTTGATTGTACTGCACATAGGACATGGTCTTCATCGTAAATTGTACTAAAGCTAGCTTGTAAGAGGAAAATTCATTAGGCCATCCTTTCGACGGTAACAAACTAAGAATTCAACCATAAGATAGATTGAAAAGCGTTACAATGGAAGTTGGAGGGGAACTGAAATTCGTAATGGATTCTCAAGAGGGTAGAGCCACCCTCAAACGGTCCTTGTGGATCTGAGATTGGATTATCTAGATCTTGCCAAAAATCAACCCAAGAGCTATAGAACTTAGAAAAATTTACCATTGGGTGATGCTAATTGGATGTAAGACCAATTGCATAAATTCTCGCTCCTATTGCATAAGAATGAGGGATGAAACTAGGATATTCCCTACCTCCACAATGGGCATTGCAGTTGACATCAAGGTAAGAAAAATCCAAAGGTTGAATGCTTAAGCATTCAAAAAGGAAACTCCACCTTAGCAGGTGTTTCAAACACCTACCCACCTTATTGTTTGTGCTTGTAATTTTAGGAGAGCTATTTGTGAAAGGATTGTTTGACCAAAGCTCTCATAAGAATCTTGTATAAAGAATCAGGTTAAATTCTTGGAGGGGCAAGCCAAGCCACCCCCAGCTAGCCGCCAACCCTATCCAAGGGGTTCTAAATAACTGTGACAAGAATGTGGACCGGACTTTCCATGAGAGGTCTCTCCATGGATTAGTTTGATCATAGGAGGACACTTGGATGCTAGGGGCTGTGGCTAAAAATCCCTTGCCATCGGGTCCTACTCAAATGGTCTACGTGACTCGAGATGGATTCTCGAGGCCCTATTACTAATGCAAGGACGAAAAATTGGAGGAAAGTAAGACGCATCCTTACGGATTGTGGGAATCGTCCTATAGATGGGATTTGTATCTCAGTTGAAATTTTAATATAAAGTTTACTTTCAAGGAATTTATCAAAACTGTTTTCATGTTAGTGCATAAAATTACATAAAGGAACATGTGACTAATAGGTTAATGGAGGAAGATGCTTGTATGTGTTACCACTAATGTGCCCTTAGGTAACTAGAAAACTGAAGCTATCAAGGAACACATGTGGGCGGAGCCCCCGATGGGTTTGTCCTATAGAAGGGTGGTCCCAGAGAACTGGGAGGCTTCTCAACATTCAAATCATGATGACGAATTGACCTTAGATAATGTAAGGTAGAACCCTGGCTCATATCATATTAGGGAATTGGAATGGGACTTTACCGTATGGGTAGAGAGGTCGAGAGATGTGTCTCTCTCATTTCCCATTCTCTCTGAACCAAGTGCAATATGAGTCCGCTTCAGTTTAGACGATCTAGGTAGAGGAGATCATTTGAAGACCGTGTATGAGGGATGCATGCTTCTAGTGAGCCATCACCTCACCTCTAGTGCCTTGTTTTGAGGGATTGCATGTTGATAGTGCCCTCTGCTTGCCCGTGACCTTGTGCCTTGTGCTTTCCCGCTATGTTATGCTCGCGTTCCTTCGTGCTGCCTCACAATATACTCTCAGGCCCTCAAGAGGGGCCCTTCGTTTCTAGCCCCTTGTAGCTTGTTGTTTCCTTGTGCCATGTTGAGATATGCATTTGCATGCTTGTGGGCACACCAATAGGTGGGCGATTCCCCTTGACATGGGCTTCATAGAGTGGGTCTCCCCTACCCCAAGACAGACCCAAGGTGTTTGAAGACTGAGGCTAGAAGGCTGTGGAATGACTTGACCATTAGAAACCCAGTAAGATTTAGGTTGATCCTAATAGGGTTGCCTAATACGCTTCATTGTGGAGTAGACTCAGGAGTTGCTAACTGAAAAATCTTGTGACATTCCGTGGGAGTGCCATTAGGCAGTGTCTTTAGATCAGACTCCCTATGGACTACTAAAACATGTCAAGATTTAGACATGTTACAATTGGTATTAGAGAAAACCAACAAATAACATGATCAAGATAAGAATAAATGAGGTAGAGTGAAGTGATGTTTTCACTAGAAAAGATTTTTCTTTTACTCACTTCTAGACTGTTGTTGCTTGCAGACCTACAAGACATGGAGCGGTTCCTCATATTTTATATCATGTTCGGGACTACTATGAATTCTTCAAGTTATCACAGAAGAACTGGCATGATGGGGATCCTGGATCGCCTCTACAACCCTTCACCGCTATATAGGAAAAGGCCTTAGACTTGGAGTGCAGATTACTACTACATAGATGCCAATCAATTTTCCTATCTTCAAAACAATCTGAAGAGGCTAAAATGGTTGGAGGACTTGAAGATTATTAAGTTATTCATCTTCCATGAGGCACGTGTGAACTCGATCCTACACATCGAACACGGGTAGGTAGAACAGACTCGATACATCTATGAGGAGGTGATCAAAGTCTTGCCGGCAGATAGAATTAAAGTAATGGGGTGATACAAACGTCATGGCTATCAAAAACGGGGATTTCTTGAACTTCCCATGACTTACTGCTTCCTAAGAATCCATTCCCCAAACCCATATTACTATTTTGTCCCTATAGCTAAATCCAATAAGGAATTATTAACATGGCGCTGATGTATCTCTTGAAAGAAAAATCATCCCGGCCTATCTCTATCTATCCCCGAATAATTGTACTTGAGGCTTATGCCTCTTTATGGATAAATGAGAATTTTATGACTATTTGACTTGTTGCATAGTATTGATGAAAAATAATATGCGTATTGAGACAAGTTATGAAGAGATGTGTAAATGTAATCTTAACGTGAAAGTTTAAATTGAATCAGATACAACCCCAAATGCAGAATTAGAACCATGTTCCCACACTAAGCCTAGCAGAGACACAAGAGAAGAAGTTTCTTCTCAAACAAATCAAACCACCAGAATTTTATGGAAAAGGGAAGACTATTGAGGCCGATGCTGAAATATGGATTGAATCCACGAAGGATTACTTCAATGTAGCAGGAACATCACCTCCAAACCAAGCTATGATTGCCAAGCTCAAACTCACCGACGAAGCTAGGCTCTGGCGGAAGCAGTGGTGTAAAGATCAAGCAATCACAAAAAGCATGATAACTTGGAATAAGCTAAAAGAAGCAGTGCATGGAAGGTACATGCCACTTGCATATAGGAACTCAAAAGATGAATGAGTTCTTTAAGTTGAAATAGTTGGGTCTGTCTCTGGAGATGTACTACTCAAAATTTGTCTCCTTTTGTTAAAATACGCCCCGACGATGAGTATTTTCCAACAAGTCTCAAAGTTCTGTGATGGGTTGAATCCACCAATGAATACTTGATTGGAATCAAAGCATCCTTCATACTTACAAGATGCATTGATAAGAGTGGGATCCATTGCCCAAGAAGTCCAGCCAAAATCGAGGAATAATAGACCTTGGTCTCACAAAGACCAAAATCTAGGGATGTTGAAAGCTCAATTTAAAAGGGTATAGGACAAAGTAAAGGCCAATGCAAGAAGCCAAAGGCAAATGCAATTAGTGACTTTGTCCCCACTCAAAGAAACAACCAGAATCTATGATGTTTTTACTGCAAGGAACCTAGGCACTTCAAAAGAAAATGTCCCAAACTTAGCAAAGATTGTCATCAAGGGAAATTCACTGGGCAAGCCAAGGATACCCATGGCCACAATCATGCAACAAGATTGTCATCAAGGGAAATTCACCGGGAAAGCCAGGGCTACCCATGGCCGCAATCATGCAACAACAATGGGAAGGGCAAAAACTTCCAATGTCACCATTAAGGAAATCAATGAAGAAGAAGACCCGTCCATGGAAGCTAAGATTGAGAGGGAATCAATTCATGTTGCTCTCCATAAAAAGGGGACGAATCGCCAATTTTCGACGATCGAAACTTCATTGGACTACCAAGGTAAGAAATTCAAAACCTTGATTGACTATGGCAGTACTCATTCTTTCATTTCACCAGCTTGTGCAAGAAGGTTAGGAATAGCCACTATGTAGCTGCATCTACTTTGCTTGTTGAATTAGGAAATGGACGAGAAATTAATTACACTAGATAAACTGCTAAGGTGTAATTTCTACTTGGAAAAGAGCCCTTGAGGATATTCCTAAGATAGCATTCAATACCAGATATGGTCATTTTGAATTCACAATAATGTTCTTTGGATTGATTAATGCCCTTGCCACATTTAACCTTATGATGCAATACATTTTTAGACCAACTAAAAAATCAAGTTGCCATAGTATGGACACCCACCGAACAATCAAGTTTTGATCAACTCAAGCATAGCTTAGTGACAGCACCAATTTTGAAACTCCTGGACCTAAGCAAGGGATTCGAAGTTGTCATGGATGCTAGCTCACTTGCACTAGGCTATGTACTAATGCAAGAAGGTCTTCCTATAGCATATTCTTCGAGGAAGCTAAAAACCCATGAAAAGAATTATGTGTCTCATGACCTGGAGTTGCTAGCAGTTATTCATGCTCTCAAACTTTGGCGACACTATTTTCTTGGCAACAAGTTCTCTTTGATCATAGATCACAAGAGCCTCAAATGGATCTTCACCCAAGCTGATCTCAATACGAGGCAACGTCATTGGATTTGAGGTTCTGCAAGAATATGACTTTGAGATCAGGTATAGACCTGGTAAGGAGAATGTGGTAGTAGCTGATTCCTTAAGTCGCAAGGCATTCCTCAATTTTCTTATTATGGAGGAACCTTCAATGGTGGAATGACATCGATGCCTAGTAACCCTATCCTTGAATTAGCTAAAGAGGAAGCTAGCCATGACCCAGAATATCTAAAGATAATAAAGGAGATTTTGGAAAAGGACCAAAAACCCAAACTTAGGATCAAGTATCAAGAATTCTCTGTCAATGGGGGACTTGTCTATTTTAGGACAAGATTATGCAAGCAAGAAACTCAAACAGAGAATACTTTGGGAAGCACATGACTCCCCCTTTTCAAGCCAACTCGGATATGTTAAGACCCTCAACATGGGCAGAAAGAGCTATCATTGGGAAAGATTTAAGGAAGATTTACTCAAATATGTCACACAATGTTTGTCTTACAAGCGCATCAAGGCAGAGCATGTCAAGATGCTTGGGAAGCTGCAACCTCTTGACATTCCTCAAATGAAGTGGGAATTTATTAGCATGGACTTTGTTGTTAGCTTATCTTTAGTTCAAGGAGGATACAATTCAATTATGGTTATAGTAGATATGCTCACCAAGGTTGCACATCTCATTCCAATCAAGACAAACTATAAAGCTTCAGATATTGCCAAATTATTCATTAAGGAGATACTCAGACTCCATGGGTTGCCTAGAAAGATCATTAGTGACCGTGACTCCCTCTTCACATCTCACTTCTGGAGAGGGATATTTGAGGCCATTGGGACTCAACTCTATTTCAGTACAATCTATCACCCTCAAACTAATGGCCAAACAGAGAGAGTCAACCAAGTCATTGGAGATATTCTTAGAGCATATTGCTGTAGCGAATCTAAGAAATGGATCCAATATCTACCATTGGTAGAGTTTGCGTATAATGCTTCTTACCAACAAAGCATTCAAATGACACCTTTTCAAGCATTGTATGGGCATGACTGTCATACTCCATTGAATTTTTCAAATCCTACCTTAAGGGTAGAGGCTTCCAAGAAAATGCTAGAGGAAATGTATGAGCAGGTCAAGGCAATTAAACAAGACATTAGAGCCACCAAGGATAGGCAAAAAGCCTATGCAGATCTGAATAGGCAAGAGTAGCTCCTCAAAGAACAAGAGGGAGGAGAAGAAAACAAAGAAGAAGATGATGAAGACGATGAGGGAGGAGGGGCACATGTGTGCCATCTCCCTCCTGTCAAGAATCGCGTGGTGGAGGGGGTTGCTCAAGATGCTGCGCCGAACACACACAGAATGCACAAGGAGAAGCTCACTCAAGAGACAAGAAGACAGATGGAGGCCAAAACGTTTTCTTGCTGATTTCTTCTTCTTCTTCCACACACTTTACAATGTACACAAAGTATAGATAAGATACAACATAAAAGGAAAGTGGCCTACTAAGTCAAACAATGCATAACCGACTACACTAGTCGACTAGCGCTATAACTATGCCAGTTGTAAATAGGTGTAACAACCTGAATATAATAAGTAATGAGTCAGTGGCCATGTGAGAGTCATAATGACCACGGACGTGCTAAGTGTAGACGTGTGGACCCATCTAACTAGGCGGTCCATCATCAATGTCCACATGTGTTGAGCTTGTCATTTCAACACTCCCCCTCAAGCTCAACTGCATCTCTGCAACTCCAAGTAAGCTTCGAAACTTTTGAAGCTTCTCTGTACCCAATGCCTTCGTGAAGATATCAGCTATCTGATCATGTGTGCTGACATACACCAAGTCAATCTCACCTGTTAGTACCTTCTCTCTTACAAAGTGGTAGTGTACCTCAATATGTTTTGTCCTGGCATGGAACACAGGGTTCCTAGCCAACTGTATACTGCTCATGTTGTCACAATAAATGACAACTGGACCTTCCACCTGCACATCCAAATCAGCCAGTAACTTTTGCAGCCATACTACCTCACATGCTGCAACAACAGCACCTCTATACTCAGCCTCTGTACTTGACAAAGCAACTGTAGATTGCTTTTTGCTGCTCCAAGCAACTGCTGCACTACCAAGAGAGAACATGTATCCGCTGGTAGATCGTCTATCAGACATACTACCAGCCCAATCTGCATTTGTGTATCCAAACACCTGTACGTCTGTACCTGCCTCATAGAAAAGCCCATAATGTAATGTGGACTTCACATATCTCAATATGCGTCTCACTGCATCCAAGTGTGGCTTTCTAGGTACTTGCATAAACTGACTCACAAGACCAACAACGTAGCTCAAGTCTGGCCTTGTAATGGTCATGTAGATCAAACTCCCCACTATCCTCCTGAACATAGTAGGGTCTTCTATCTCATCCCCAACATCAGCACTCAACTTTACATTTTGCTCCAACGGGACTGAAAGTGGTTTGCATGCTGTCATACCATACTTGGACAACATATCCAAGCCATACTGTCTTTGGGACAGCCATATACAATCAAGTGTGAAACATCAGGCTTCTTACCTGTAAAACATTCTTCGGGGGTCATACCATGAACTGTAGCTGTGGGAGTTCTGTTCATAATATAAACAGTAGTATGAACAGCCTCAGACAAAAAATGCTTAGGCATATTCTTTTCAGCCATCAAGGCACGTGTAACTTCTGCAATATGCCTGTTTTTCCTTTCTGCAACCCCATTTTGCTGTGGGGTATACCTGCATGTGAACTGTCTCTTTATCCCATGAGACCTCAGAAAATCACTGAACTCATTGGAGAGGTACTCTCCCCCTCCATCTAACCTCAAGCACTTTACTTTCAAGCCTATTTCTCTTTCAACTGCAGCCTTGAAAGTTCTAAAGTGCTCAAAAGCTTCACTCTTTTCCTTCATAAAATATACCCACAGCTTCCTAGAACAATCATCAATGAATGTGACAAAGTATGAACTGCCTCCAAGAGATACATTTTGTGTAGGCCCCCAAATGTCTGTATGCACAACATCAAGGATATTTCTGCTTACATCTCTATCATGTGAAAAGGGTTGTCTTGCCTGCTTACCAAACTGACATGCTTCACATACCTTTTGAAATTTTGCAACTTTAAATGTAGGCAAACTTGTAACCAACCCTTTGGACTGCATTAATTTTAGCCTTTGTACATTTGCATGTCCAATGCGTTTGTGCCAAATTTCAATGTCTGCAACAACACCTTTTCCTTTGGCATACATAGCAGCATTCATAGTAGGAATTCCAACATCTAGAGTGAATATACGTCCAACTCTACTTCCCTTTGCTACCAACCTGCACTTGTCTTTGAAGTCTTCCACAAAGCAGCCCTTTGCATTAAATCTGACTTGCAGCCCTTGCTCTACCATTTGATCGGCTGACACCAAGTTCTTTGTAATAGATGGCACATGTAATACATCTGAAAGACTCTTTGTCTTACCATCATGCAAGGACAAGGGAACTTTTCCAATGTGTGAAATTGGGTGGCATGAGTCATCACCCGTCTGCACATAACCTGCATTCTGCAAATCCTGCATCTCTCCAAACCATTCTGCATGGCTGGTCATATGATTGGATGCACCTGAATCAACATACCAAACATCTTCATGTGTTCCCTTTCCTGTAACAGCATTCAGCATATGCTGCATAACGAACAAACGTTCATTTTTGTCTTCATTCTGTCGTGAAGACGATGCATAGTTTCCTTGCTGCAACTTACCACTGCGGATATCATCTTTCTTAGCATAACATTGGGCTGCAATATGACCTGTTTTGCCACAGTAGTGGCACACAATACCAGAGTTGTTAGAACCTCTGTTCTGCCATCCACCTCTTCCTCTAAAGCTCCCCCTGCCTCTAAAGTTACCACGACCTCCTGAAACCTGCATATCGCCAAATTGCTGATTCAATCTGTTTTGCTGGTTGTCACTACCACGTCCTGTACCACGGCCTCTTGAAGAGAACCTGCCACGTCCCCTTCCTGAACTGGAGTAGAAAGCTTGGACTTGTTCACCACTTCTTTCAGATGTCTCACTCTGCATGTTGATCTCTTCAGTGATCATAAGGGAGACCAACTCATCGAAATCTGGAAATGGCTTTCTGACATATACAGAAGTTACAAAAGACTTCCAAGCCTTTTCATTGTTAAGTCCACCCAAGGTAGACGGCACCAAATCATCATCATCGGGCATTGCATCAATCGCTGCCAATGTATCTGCAATGCTTCTTACCTTCAGTGCATACTCATTGATAGACATCTTCCCTTTCTTTAATGTATTCAACTCTTGCTTGAGTTGAATCTTTCGCGCCTTTGTATTTACAGAAAACATACTTTCAAGTATGGTCCAAGTTGCATATGTTTTCTCTGCATTTCTAATGTGTCCCAGCATATTATTGTCAATTACTGCAGACAACCAATACATGACCTTTTTATCCTTTGCATTCCATTCCTTCCATGCCTTTGTCTCTTCTGCAGTTGGAGGATCACTCATCTCCGGTTCCTTTTCTTCACCTGAAACAAACTCGTAGAGGCCTTTTCCAATAAGGACGTTCGTGACACAGAACTTCCATGAAGGGTAGTTGTTCTTGTCGAGCTTCTCAATGATAGGGCTTCCACTGTTCTCAGCCATTATCACAAAATTAATACCAACAGCAAGTAAATCTTCTGCAACCCTGGACCTGTAGTGCACGGCAATACACCAGACAACCTTTTTAACTGTCTGCTCAACAATACATGCAATCTGCAACCTGTTTGCAGATAAACCTTGTGTTTACTCACTGGTAAACACCTTTGAACTTACAGATCTGAAATCTGTAACCTGCGCACCCACTTTCGGTCAATACAGTCGAAGTCACAGCGTACCCTGAAACTGCTGTCCGCAACCTTGTGGCTCTAAAACGGGCCCTGAAACGGCCTCAGATGCCCAAAATAACTGCGGGAAAGCCCTAAATTTGCTTCAACCTTCGAAATCAGCCTCTCTCAATGGCGCGGCTCTGATACCATGTCAAGAATCGCGTGGTGGAGGGGGTTGCTCAAGATGCTGCGCCGAACACACACAGAATGCACAAGGAGAAGCTCACTCAAGAGACAAGAAGATAGATGGAGGCCAAAACGTTTTCTTGCTGATTTCTTCTTCTTCTTCCACACACTTTACAATGTACACAAAGTATAGATAAGATACAACATAAAAGGAAAGTGGCCTACTAAGTCAAACAATGCATAACCAACTACACTAGTCGATTGGCGCTATAACTATGCCAACTGTAAATAGGTGTAACAACCTGAATATAATAAGTAATGAGTCAGTGGACATGTGAGAGTCATAATGACCACGGACGTGCTAAGTGTAGACGTGTGGACCCATCTAACCAGGCGGTCCATCATCAATGTCCGCATGTGTTGAGCTTGTCATTTCAACACCTCCCCCTCCCCCACTATCCCTCCCCCAACTCACAACGATGACCTGCATGGCAGCAAGCTGTTTTGGACCACCTAGGTGGAGGGTGGGGAGAAGGCCACCATCACCCCCCATACCACTCCTCCCTATAAAGACTCCCCCCCCTAGAATGAAGGGATACACTACCCACCCCCTGTCGAGCTGCCCAGAGAGAGAAAGAGAGAGAGAGAGACAAGAAACTTCTAGAAGTTTCCAAACTCCCCCCTTGAGAAGGGGTTTACACGCACTATCTTTTGTAAGGCATATAATCAATAAGCCATCTACCAAAGATGCACGCGCAAGGAGTGGATTCAAGTTACCTTGATCCGAGGTTGTTTGAGTCTTTGTCCTTAGCAAGAAAGGTATCCTAGGATGGCCCCCAAGCGAAGATTGCCTCACGCTGATGGAAATCCCACAAACACCAACGGAGTTACTGGTCAAGGCGGTAGGACAAAAAAGAAAGGTATCCTAGGATGGCCCCCAAGTGAATATTGCCTCACGCCGATGGAAATCCCACAAACACCAACGGAGTTACCGGTCAAGGCGGTAGGACAAACAACAACTCGGGTTCAAGTGTAGATAATACATCCTTGAATAACCAGGTGCTATTGATAATCTTTCCTATGTAGCAAATAATAGATAAAGGAAAATCACACAACTTGTAATTCGTAGGTCATTCACATTCATAAAATCACACAACTAACAAGGCTTGCATAAATCTGGACACGAAGAGTGGATAAATGTCATAACTCATAGGAAGAAATAAAAGTTTTCGTCTATTTGCTCTCTTAAGATGTATGTGCCAATATCATTTGGTTGTAGGATGCATATTTAAAAAGGAATTTTCTAGAATTAAATTATTATAAGGAATGGCATCTCAAGATGTGCTTAGGAAAGATAGCTTGCATCTCCATATTAAGCATGAAGGATCACACATTACATAGAAAATATTTGCTCTCAAGGGTGTTAAATCTTGCATCCTAATTTTTCTTGATATCATAGATATAATCTTGCATCCTAATTTTTCTTGATATCATGGATATAATTTTGATTGTATTGTGCATAGGATGTAGTCTTCATCTTAAATTGTACTAAAGCTAGCTTGTAAGAGGAAACATCATTAGGCCATCCTTTCGACGATAACAAACTAAGAATTCAACCACAAGATAGATCGAAAAGCGTTATAGTGGAAGTTGGAGGGGAACTGAAATTTGTAATGGATTCTCAAGAGGGTGGAGCCACCCTCAAGCGGTCCTTGTGGATCTGAGATTGGATTATCTAGATCTTGCTGAAAAACCAACCCAAGAGCTATAGAACTTAGGAAAAATTTACCATCCGAAAATGAATGGTGGGTGATGCTAATTGGATGTAAGACCAATTGCGTAAATTCTCATTCCTATTGCATAAGAATGAGGGATGAAACTAGGGTATTCCGTACCTCCACAGTGGGCACTGCAATTGACATCAAGGTAAGAAAAATCCAAAGGTTGAATGCTAAGCATTCAAAAAGGGAACTCCACCTTAGCAGGTGTTTCAAGCACCTGCCCGCATTATTGTTTGTGCTTGTAATTTTAGGAGCATTGTTTGTGAAAGGATTGTTTCACCAAATCTCTCATAAGAATCTTGTATAAAGAATCAAGTTAAATTCTTGAAGGGACATGCCAAGCAACCCCCAACTGGCCGCCAACCCTATCTAAGGGGTTCTAAATAACTGTGATGGGAATGTGACCAAACCCGCCACAAGAGGTCTCTATGTGGATTAATTTGATCGTAGGGGGACGCTTGGATGCCAAGGGTGCTCTAGCTAAAAATCCCCTGCCTCCACATCCTACTCAAATGGTCTACGTCACTCGAGATGGATTCTCAAGGCCTTGTTACTAGTGCAGGGATGGAAACTTGGAGGAAAATAAGACGCATCCTTGCAGATTTTGGGAATCGTCCTATGGACAGGATTTGTATCTCATTTGAAATTTTAATATAAATTTTACTTTCAAGAAATTTGTCAGAACTGTTTTTGTGTCAATGCATAAAATTACGTAAAGGAACATGTGACTAATGGGTTAATTAAGGAAGTTGCTTGTATGTGTTACCACTAATGTGCCCTTAGGTAAGTAGAAAACTAAATATATCAAGGGAAGTGGGTTGGGGAGTCCCCTGACAAGTTCATTCTACAGCAAGGTGGTCTTAGAGAATTGGGAGACTTCTCAACATTCAAATCATGATGACGTATTGACCTTAGATAATGTAGGGTAGAACCTTGGCTCATATCATTTTAGGGGACTAGAATGGGACTTTACCCTATGGGTAAAGAGGTCAAGTGATGCATCCCTCTCGTTTCCCATTCTCTTTGAACCAAGTGCAATATGAGTCCACTTTGGTTTAGATGATCTGCGCACTTGGCCAAAAGAGAGGTGCAGTAAGCTGGAGCCTAAGTTAAGAAAATGCATCTTTATAGGCTATGGACAAGGCTATGGACAAAGTGGAAAAATGGGTTGCCTTTGGGATCCAAAATCTAGGAAGATCATATGTACTAATGATGTGATCTTAAATGAGACAAAGATGCATAAACAAAGCCTCAAGGAAGTGGAAATGAGAAGGGTTACTTTTAAATATGCATTGCCACTTTTTTAATTGCCAAAAAGAGCAAATGCTAGTGCACCAAGTGTGCAAAGATAGGGCTCAAGTGGCACTTCTACTAGTGAGCAAGAAGCAAGTAGATTTGTTGAGTAGTAGGTTGAGAGCTCTATGATGTCTCATGAGGGGAAAGAGTGAAAATTGAAATTTCCACTCAAAGTTAGTCCATTGTGTTATGGAGATCTACTTCTATTTCTCATTCCCTTGAAAGATAGGTGCCATCTTGCTATAAAGAGGTCATGACTCATGATGATAAGCTTAACTGGGAGCTAGCTATGAAGTCAAAAATGAATTCTATCATAAAGAATTAAACTTGGGAGTTAGTTCCTTTTCCAAAGGGCAAGAATGCTTTTCCATGTGAGTGGGTTGCAAATTGAAGGTGACACAACTGATAATGCTAAGCAAAAGTATAAGGCACGGTTGGTAGTTGAAGGTCTCAAACAAGAGAAAGGTGTGGGCTATGATGAGATTTTTTTGCTATCATAGTGAAAGTGACTACTTTGTACTATGATTTCCTTAGTGGCTAAAGAAGATATGGACCTTATAGAGTTGGATGTCAAGATGGCATTTTACATGGTGACATTCATGATGAGATCTACATGCAACAACTAAAAGGCTTTATGGAAAATGGTAAAGAAAAGCTCGTGTGAAAGCTAAAGAAGAGTCTTTATGGCTTGAAGCAATCCCCATATGAATGGTATAATAAATTTGATGCCTTTATGCAGTCTCACGGCTATAAGAGAAGTGAGACAAACCCTTTCTTATACACTATAAGGCTAAGGATGGCAGCTTGATAGTATTAATTCTTTATGTGGATGATATATTGAGTGCCTAGGTAAAAAAGGTACAAGATTGATTCCCTAAAGAAAAGGTTAATGTAAAAAGGTTAATGGAAAGTAAACATTTGAAATGTAGGATTTGGGACATGCAAATCACATTCTTAATATAGGCATAATTGGAGATAGAATAAAGAAATTTATTTATCTATCCCAAAATGATTATGTTAGCAAAGTCTTGCAATGCTTTATTATGGAAGGGTGAATGCAATCAGTACTCCATTTCCTTCATATGTGAAAATAAGTGCTAATTATTGTCCCAAATATGATAAGGAGAGGGCAGAAATAGTCAAGTTTCTGTATTCATCATGTGAGGGCAGTATCATGTGTGGACAATCTCATGTATACTATGTTTGCCACTCGCTTGGACATTTATTTTGTAGTGAAAGTGATGAGCAAGCATATGTCAAATATTGGCAAGAAACATTGGGAAGCAGTGAAAGGTATCTTGAGGTACTTGAGTGGTACAAGGAATGTGTGTATATGCTTTAAAGGATCAATAGCGGTGTGCTTGGGTACACAAATACAAACTATGCACGGAATGTTGACAACAAAAAGTCAACCATAGGATATTTATTTACCTTATATGGTGGTGCAATATCATAGATGTCTCATTTACAAAAATATGTGGTATTATCTACCATCATTGGGTCAAAGTATGTAGTAGCCACACAAGCATGCAAAGACATGACATGGATTACTTGTTAGCAAGAGATTTGGGCCTTGGAGAAGACATGCCAGTATTGCACATTGATAGCTAGAGGCCCATTATATTGGCAAATAATCCTACTTTTCATATGAAGACCAGGCACATAGAAGCAAAGTATCACTTCATTCATAAAGTGCCTGAGGACAAGAGAATTAGACTTGTTAAATTTCATTCTGGTGATACCCCTATAGAATTTCTCATTTAATTCTTCCCTCTAAAACGTTTGCACATTACAGAGAGTTGATAGGAATTGGGTGAGGGTATATCACATGTATCTATCTCACATATTCTTCTATTATTTTATCTCCTTTAAAGGCATATTGGCCTTTTAAGTGGAAGGTTGTTTGAATAAAGCCCAATGTGGTCAGTCACCCATCTTACTAACTAACCCTAACTATACATACATAAACTCATTCATTATTCATTGAATCATAAGGCAATAAGGTGCTGCTCACAAGAGAGCTATATAGGAACCAAGAAAGAAGCATCTCTCTCTCTCTCTCTCTCTCTCTCTCTCTCTCTCTCTCTCTCTCTCTCTCTCTCTCTCTCTCTCTCTCTCTCTCTCTCGGCTTCGACGGGCAGCAAAGATCTCTGAGGACATGCCGGCATTGCAAGAAGCAGTTTAACCCTGCAGAGAATCACCCTCGCGCCTGCCGCTACCATACTGCTCATTTTGGGGATCGGGAGCAAACTAGAAGCCAACCCAAAAGGAGCTCTCAGATGGGCAGATGATGCATCGAGAGGGATTGATCATTGCACCAAAGTCCAAATAGCCAGTTATTCGTCTGGGAGAAGCTGCCTTTCTCACCGCCGGGCCCCAAGTTGGAGATGCGCCATAGCTAGATCAACATCATCAGATTCACCATTTGAGAGGACGAGTTCAACAGCGGCGGCCCTGTTGTGATGCTTCATTGTCTGAAGGATTCTCTGGACGTGCTGATTCTCTCTCTCTCTCTCCCTCTCTCTCTGTCAAGCTGAGATCGCAGCCAGGGAGGGCTCTGCAGGATGGAAGGACGCACAGCAGTTCACAAGACAGTTCGAGCAGGCTGTTTACATATAGTGGAGGCCAGGGCTTGAGAAGGGAAGAAAAGACCTTTCGCTGGTCTGACAAGAGGTCTCAAACAGATCAAACAGCTGTTCACAAATAGACGAGAGCAGGGCTCAAATAGGGCAGAAGAGACCCTGCACTGGTCTGACGAAGGTGTCAGCAGCACAGGAGGCAGGCGACATGCCGCTCAAGCTCCATAACGTGGAGCTTCTAATCAGCCAGGCTATCAAGGAGGCGAAGAAAGATTTTAGGAAGGATGCGGATAATGCCTTGAACCAAGAAACCCACCGGCTCCATGAGAGGATCCGGCAATTGGAGGAGATGGTGAAGACACTCACGGAAGAGAAGAGGGATCTCAAAACCGACCTGGACAAGCTACAAACGGAAGTGTCACATCTACGGGAGGCAAGAGAGGACGCGGATTTCAAAGCGGACCTCCGAGAGGCTATCATGAAGGAATGCCGAGAGGACCTCCAGGTATGCATTAAAACCAAAGTTGAGGCTTTGAGAGAGGGATGGGAGGAAAAAATCAAAGCAAACATGAAAGAAGAATTAGAAGGGAATAAGGAGGGGTGGATTGAGGTAGTGAAGAAGAACATTAAGAAGGAGGTCCAGGAAGAAAATAAAAAGGAGGAGGTAGTCCAGGTTCAGGAGACCTTAGAGGAGGAGAGGCTCAGGAACATGCGTAGATTGAACGTGCATATTACCGGGCTCCCCGAAGGGGGCTCTCCGGAGGAGGACGCACGCGGGCTATGCACCCGACTAGGGTATACGAGCATGCCCTTTACTCAGGCATGGCATGCAGGACAAGATACTACCAAGGTCAGAGCTCTAATATTACATATGAGCACACCGGAGGACAGAGTCACTTTCTTTTGGAAGCGGATTTCGCTCCGAGGGATGACTGGGGCTCCCATCTTCATGGATGAGGACCTGACTCAGATGCAGATTGCACACAAACGAGCATGTATGCCACAGATACTCCAAGCACGTAGAGAAGGCCGTAAGGCCTTCTATCGAGATGGTCGGATTTTTATAGATGGACGCCCCACCAAATAGGGGGCGTGGCCTATGAGACGGGGCAGAGGATTGTACAGGAGATCCCGATACGTGTGGCAGTTTGGAACTGCAACGGCTCCCTATGGTCACGAACGGACAGACTTGAGGAGATTTTACCCGATATTGATGTTATATGCCTCACAGAGACACATGAGAGCCCAGAGAGAGGGCTTCCACGCTTTACAGGATTTGAGTGGGTATCTGCATACCGGGCTACTACTAGGTAGAGTACATCTAGGGGCTCAGAAGGGGTGGCAGTTCTATTCCGTCAGGGGATACAGAGACATATCCAGTTAGTGAGACGAGATGAGGAGGCCAGTTACATATGGATTAGAGTGAAGATATCAGATGAGAGATGGATCTATATGGCAGTATGCTACTTTTCACCACGAGGGTCCAGATATGCTACTATGCAGGGTGATATTCAGGCCAGAGATTCCCCCTCCCCTTATTCACAGCTCTCAGAGGACATTATTCTGTATTCCAGTTTGGGTGAGGTCTTCCTTATGGGGGACTTCAACGGGCGCACACAAAGCCGACAGTGTGAGAGTTTTGATATGGAGCAGCCAGAGATCATGAGAGCATTAGACCCTGAGGAGTTGGGGATCAGTCGAGAGTCAGCAAATACAGGGCCAGACGCCACAGGGTATGGAGGGCATTTACTTGAGCTTGGTAGTAGACATCATCTCGTTATTTATAACGGGATGGCACGATGGCCATATTCAGGAGGTCTTACATGCTTCCCACATGGGGGGGGCGAGAATACTGTAGATTATCTACTCGGACCGATCGATGGGATGCATATTATCGAGTCCTTCGGCCTTGGGAGACTTCCACTCGGTGCCGATCACACCTTTCTCAGTTTCTCACTCCTCACCTCATTACCATCACCACCTGCAGATATCATACCCCACATGCATACTACCACACACTTCACTCATGAGCTCTCACATGTTTACTCACAGCATCTGGAGGAGCACATCACGTCACTTGATCCATACGCACCCCTTGATACACTGACCACTGATATCACACGCATTCTGCATGATTCTGCTACACTTAGTTTTCCACATTACACATACACGCACCCCCCTCGGACCGGTACCATGCCACAGAATAGGTGGTATGATGATGAGTGCAAAGATCTACGTTGACAGCTACGCGATTTGGAGGCCAGAGGAGAGATCACACACAGACAGGCGCAGAGATGCATGCACCGCTTGACCCGCCGTAAAAAGTGGGAATGGGAGGAGGAGAGATATTGGGATATATACCACCTTCTTATGAGCAGAGATTGTGCAGAGGCATGGAGGCAGATCAGAGAACCACGTTCACCCACACCGATACATGACCCTGCAGTATGGTATGGATATGCACAAAGTTTATATCATGTACCCGCACAGCCGCTGATACCCACACCATGTACATTGAGACCGGGTATTTCATCATTTTTCACCACTAGTATGGTGAAACATGCTATCTCACGGTTACAGCATGGCCGCGCTCGAGACCAGTTTGATCTTCAGGCAGAGCATATTATATATGGCAGAGACACATTGGCTCCACTCATTGCTCACCTCTTCAACCGTGCATTGTCTGAGGGGTTCCCTGACTCGTGGATAGAGCACACCATTGTACCTATCCACAAGTCAGGGGATCCTATGGATCCTAACACGTATAGGACCATCATGATTGGGCCAGTTTTGGCCAAACTTTATGGCACGGTGATGGAGGAGGAGCTCAGCACGCTGGCAGAGAGAGAGTGCATGCACGCACCCGGACTGGCAGGGTTCAGACGGGCATTTTCTACCATAGACCACATCTTCACTCTCTGTTGTCTGGTCGACCAAACACGAGTGAAGAAACAGAGATTGTATTGTTGCTTTGTGGATTTCCGCAAAGCCTTTGACACGGTTCCGAGAGAGAGGCTTTTCAGACGCCTACTTGATCTGGGGGTGGATGATGACATGATGTGGGGTATTTATGCACTATATGAGCGGGTTACTGGCAGAGTCAGATGTCCGGGAGGTATATCAGATCCCCTTGTGAGCACCATTGGTGTGAAACAAGGATGCCCACTCTCACCGACTCTATTTGGGCTATACGTTGATGAGATAGCAGAGTTTATTCAACAGCGAGCCGGTGGAGGTATAGATCTCAGTGGAGCCACAGTTCATATCTTACTATATGCAGATGACATTGTGTTGGTCTCAGATTCAGCTCAGGGATTACAGCAACATTTATTAGCATTGGATGATTTTTGCATACAGAGAGGCATGACAGTGAACCTTGGTAAAACCAAGGTTCTTATATTCCATACATCAGCTCAGATACGCAGACAGAGTATTTTCATGGCAACAGGAGGGAGTATTGAGGTCACTGGATCATATGTATATTTGGGAGTCACCTTTACAGCAGCTTCAGGGATTTTCTCGATGACACAGGCAGCTCGTGACCGCCTCACTAGAGGATACTCAACATTGGCTCTTATGGAGCGACAGTGTCATCAGGCACATTTCCAGGAGCCCCGCACCAAGGGGTGGCTCTTTGATACTCTAGTCACTCCAGCACTGATGTATGGAGCAGCTATATGGGGGCCAGGCCTTGCCGATTATGTATGGACATTGATGGAGAGACCTCAGGTGATCATGATATCTAGATTGATTCACAGCAAGGCCTCAGTCCCACATGACATTGTGCGAGCAGAGCTTGCCACACCGCCCATGCTAGTCGAGGCATTATTTCAGACAGTCTGCTTCCTACACAGATTTCAGGATATGGACAGAGATCGCATTGCATACAGAGCATATATGGCATCTCAGGAGATGGCTCGAGCGGGGGATACCACATCATGGTATGCACAAACTAGAGCTTGGTTTGACAGACATGGGCTGGACATTGATAGACTCCCACCTCTTCTATATGATACTCAGGATCCCACTTACACCCTCTCTCTCTCTGAGAGGAACAGAGTCATCAGACAGGAGATATGGCATATTTATATACAGAGGACATGGGTCAGCCCTGCACAACCACTTCCATCGAAGATGGCACATTATTATACACAGTTCTTGAGCATATCAGAGCAGGGATTCATAAAGATTCCGAGATATATGTAGATCTATATGTCACATCGATTGAGAGTTCTTATTGGACAGCTCAGGGTATCATCACATCAGCTTATGATTGAGAGTGGCAGAGCCAGTGGCATCCCACGGGAGGAGAGGATATGCCCCCTTTGCAGATCAGAGGTGGAGAGTGAGGAGCATTTTGTTCTCAGATGCCCGGCATACTCAGAGTTGAGATCTAGATACACATTGAGCAGCTCACTTCAGGGATGTATGACTGATATGGATCAGAGATCATTTGGCCATTTTCTGGGAAAGGCATGGCACATCAGAGAGCAGAGCACACAGCGGGTCCCAGTCAGAGAGGGGCCCACCCAGACGACTATTACACAGTTCTTTCAGACAGACAGAGTGAGAGCTACTGTACCAGCTCTAGCCAGAGACCTCCGGGCTCACACTACAGCAGGCTGAGGACCAGCGTACCCAACGCCGCACGAGGATCCGTGGGTTTCGGACCCCACAGCCACACCGATAGGAGATCTGGAGGATTCTTGATCTACATCGACAGTAGACTGAGATCCGACGACACTCGACACATTGGATCTCAAACCTCCAGTTTGCTCTTTCTCCATCGCCGATGTACCACATCCTGCATCCAGGAGGGATCACCTGCTATTAGCGACTTCGACGACTGCTACTACATCCCAGGATAGTATATCTCCCTGCATCTGTTACATATACACATCGCACCACTTTATCACAGCCGATAGTTGTTCCCCTATCACAGCCGACATTTGTTCCCCTTTTGTAGCCATTATCTGGAGTACCAGAGCTACATACCCACATACACATACACGACACCTATCACACTCACAGCACCGTATTTTCAGTTTCCAATTTTTAGCTTTTCATTCAGCACTTTTATTTTGGATAGCTGGACCTCATCAGTTGTATCACAGTTTGTCTCATAGGCGAGTTTTGGTCTTTAGAAGACGTTAATATAACTTTCTTTCTCTCTCTCTGTGTGTGTGTGTGTGTGTGTGTGTGTGTGTGCGCGCGCGCACGCGCGCGTGCGTGCACGTGCGTGTGCATGTGCGTGTGCGTGTGGGTGCGTGCGTGCGTGCATGCGTGTGTGCGTGTGTGTGTGTGTGTGCGCGCGCGCATTTTCCATTCTTTATGCAGCTCAATCAACCCTAACAATCCAATGTATGTCTTTGAGTAATAGTAACCATGAATCAGTGGGATATTTTGCAAACTAGATTCCTTTTTTTAAAAAATCAAGAGAAAATAGTGTATCCTTACAATTGAGATCCTTGAAACATATAGAAAAGAATTTGATTACTACAATCATGCTCCTAAGAACAATCACTCATAGGTACCCAAAATATCTTTAGCCAATTGACACACTCAACCTCTAAAAATTTAGATACTCAACTTCTAAAACGATGTCTCATTCTTAAAGATGCTTACATATAATCAAAACTGTAGTTCTTTTTAAATTATTCTTCACTTTAATAGGATAAAAATCACTTTATTTTACATAAATTGCATGAGCGCTTTTCTTTTACATTATCTGTGAAATGCTCCAAGCTTATGTTGTGATGATCATAGAAGTGTCATTCTTGTTCTCTTCTTATTTCCAAAAAGTCTATGGTTCATATAAAACCCTTCTCAATGAAGGAAATGGTTTTTAAAAATAACTTTAATTATACTTTGATGTGATAAGATCACATAATATTATGATTATTCTTCTCTTATTTCTTGTTCATGAAAGATAGGGCGAGAGAAGGATATTAAGCTCCTACAAGACATACAACACACAAATAATGCACACAAAATAAGAAGATGAAAACATTAGTCTTTCTTCTTCTTCTTCACTATAAAAATCTAGTAAGAATAAAGAGAGAGTACAACATTCATACTATACAAGTGGCCCATAGTATGAATGTGCTAAGATAGATATCTTCTAACTTGAGTAGGTGGACCAGTTATAGAGTATTACATGGAGAATATGTTGATGTAGGTACAACCATGTCAGTGATGTGAATGTGAATGTAGTGATCAAGGTACATGAATATCAACTAGTGTTGAGCTTTATATCTCAACACTTCCCCTCAAGCTCAACTCCATGACCTTTACTTCAAGTAAGGTTCAAAATCGATGAAGCTATTATGCTCCTAGGGTGTTGATGAAAATGTTTATATCATGCTCCTTTTTGTATGCACATATGTGAGATCAATGTCACTTCCCAAGACTTGCCCACTTGTGCAATGTGGTAATGAATCTCAATCTATTTCAAGCATGCATGAAAGATTAGGTTCCTTGCTAATTGTATGCTTCTCATGTTGTCACAATAAATTGCAACTCTCCTATGTATCTATATTCCCAAATCATCAAATAGATTTCATATCCAAGCTTTCTCACATTCTACCATAGCAACGCCCTTGTACTCCACCTCTATACTTGATAATGTGATATTTGGTTGTTTTTACTACTCCAAGTCATAGCCCTACTCCCAAAAGGAAATTACATAGCCATTTGGTGGACTTCCTATCAAACACATTGTCTTTTCAATCTACATCAGTATAACCAAATAATTACACAATTGAATTAGCCTCATAGAGAATATCATAATCTAATGTGGTCTTACCACATTGCAGTGTACATCTCACATTATCTGAATGCGGCATATGAGGCATCTATATAAATTGACTCTCCAAACCAATTGTATAGTTTTTTGCCTTTTAGATGCAACTTTCTTAGGCCATAAGAATATGTACATATGCAACTTAGCCAAACACTTTAACATGTAATAGACCTAGTTTCTTGCCAGTAAACTTCTCCTCTAGTGGTGTCACCTTATGCATTGTATAGTGGGAGTCCTTTTCATAATATAAATATCTACTTTTCAACCACATCAAGGCTCATCAACTTTCTCAAATGTACCTATTCTTTCTTTTAGAAACACCATTTTGTTGCAAATTATAGCTACATGTAAACTACCTCTAAATTCCATGATGTCTCAAAAAAATATTGAAATCATTAAAGAGATGCTTTTCCCCTCTATCTGAGCTTAGGTGCTTAATGTTCACACCTCTTTATTTCTCAACTATATTTTTAAAATCCTAAAAGTGTCAAGAGAATACCTCACTTTTCTCCTTCACAAAATACACTCATATCTTGTTTGTATGATTATTGATAGAGATTACATCATACTTACATCTAGCCATTGATACAGCATTTTTAGGGCCCCACACATCTAAATGTACAACATCAAGTAAATGCCTACTTATATGTTTTCATGTGGAAATGCACAACTTGTCTATTTTCCAAATTGGCATACTTCGTAGACATTTTAAATATTAGCCACTTTGAACTTAGGCAAGCCCATCACAATTTCACTTAACTGCAAATTTTTCAGCATGTTGCACATTTACATGGCCAATATATTTACACCAAATGTCAAGGTCAGTCATAACTCCTACACCTTGTGCAAACATAGCAACCTTCAACTCCAGTTCATATTATTGGAATTTAATTTTTTTGTTTTTTTGCACATAAGGAAAAGCAACACCTCATTGTGGATCACTTGTCTCACGAGTGACTAGTAGTAAAAAGGCCATAACAGTTTATGACCAATTTCAGAATATTCACATGTTTCACATTCAAAAAGCTCAACTTTTCAAGGTTGACTTGATGCCTCAATAAGTATATGACATAGTCCATGTCCTTGAGAAAGGTCTATCAGAATGACGATTGAGAGAGCATGGTTCACATGCCTCTTAATCAAAACCTAACCACACCAATTAATGGGGAAAGATGGTCTTCTTAGGAGATGCAAATGTGAACGTGAGATAGATGCTATGTTATAAGAGGCACACGGTGGCATTACTAAAGGATACTCGTTGCATATAGAAAAGCACATGAATCATACTTATGGTGGCACATGCTATTTAAAGATGTCGCTTGATTTGTCAAGCATTGTGATGGGCACCAACAAAAAACGTTTTTTATTAGAAAGAATAAAATGGAACTCACACTAGTGACTGCCCACCAATCCTTTGAGAAGGGGAACATTCTTTGCACATGCTTGTCTTTTGCAACTATTTTATATCTATCTTTAAAATCTTCTATAAAGCAACCATCTTGATTGAAGTTTACTTGCAATCTCTTCCCAACCATTTGTCCAATTGAAACCAAATTCTCTATAATTTTAAGCACATGTAGTAGATCAACCAAACACTTAACTTTTTCACCTCTCATAGATAATGGGACACTCCCAACATGAGCAATAGAATATTATCACATGTTTCCATAAAATTAGGCATTTCAATATTTTTCACTTCTCTAGACCATTCTCCATGAGATGTTATATTGTTAGAGGCATCTAAATCCACATATCATACATCATCATTCACTGCTAATGCATCTTCATTTATTGCATTCATCATGTCTTTACTTAATAATAACTTCTCATTATTATCAACATGACACTAGTAGACACATATTTATTATGATGTCTTTTCCCATTTTGTTATTTCCAGCTCTTCCCTCTTCTGGATAGTCATATGTAATATGATCTTTTTGATTGCAAGTATAGAATTCTCTATTATCATAGCATGTTCTCTATCTACGCCACGTCATCTATGGCCCCCCTTGCCTCGTGACCTCTACCACCTATATGTGACTCCTATGAGTCATAAGATTACCCTTAATTTTTCCCATAATGGCCACCTTGCAGCCTCTTTGTTAGAAATGCGGGATCTAGAGCATGGCAAAGACGGAAGCTATGGAGGATGGAAGGAGAAGTGTGGACTCATAATGGAAAAGACGCTGTTTGTTACACAAGTGAATTAGGCTCCAAGATAGAGACTTGGACTCATAAACACAATCTTGTGTATGTGGACAATGACACTGACACTTTACTGAAAAGAAAAGAGTACTATCATTGCATTAAGAAAAGGAAGCAAGTACAATGCTTTATAGGAAAGTAGGAAACTGCAGTAGGCACCATTGTGCATATGGGATAAGTTAGCCTGCATATCCTTGACCCTGAAGCTCCATACAAAGAGGCTGTTTGAGTGAGTGTGATTGCTGATTCTCAACACCCCTCCTCAATCACAACTAGAAAGGCACAAAGTGTGTAGAGGTTGTAATGAGAACCACCTGCAAAGTTTGGGCACACCACAAACATGGTAGACACCAGAGGCTGTCGCAGAAAAGGCTAAGTGTGGGCACCAAAACATGATGGACATCCAGAGGCTGTAACAGGGGCCTCACAAGGTGTACAGGGACTGTAATACCAAGTTACATGAGGAGTTTACAAAGCTTATGGCAAGAAGCATTAGGGCAAGGAAATACAAGGCTTTTAAAACAGTCTATCAGAGTTGTGAGAGTAGAAGGACTGATGAGTCTTGTCCTTCCGATCCTGGTGATCATCTTCATCTTCATCTTCATCTTTTGGTCCATGGTCTTCTTCTTCTTTTACAGCTGCAAGATAGGCCTTTTGGGACCTCTTCCTAGCATGACAGAACTTTTCAGTATGTCCAGTCCTTTTGCATAAGTCACAGAAGAGCGGTTCCTTTTTACCTTTGTATCTGTTGTTTACATATAACATTTGTTCATCCTTTGAAGTGCTGGGCTCGTCTTTGCTTTTAAGTTTCTTTTCTTCTTCTAATAGAGATGCCTGGATATCAACAAGTTCAGGATTTGGCATGTTGATTAAAGTTGTTGATACATTATTATATTCAGGAGGCAAACTCTTAAGTAGAGCACCGATGCAAACATCTTCATCCATTTTAATGTTGATTCCTGCAAGTTGGGTTAGAAGTCCTTCCATGTAATTGAGATGTGTGGCAAGTGATGTGCTGGACTTCATTTCAAGCCTGAAGAACTCAATCAGGAGACCATACTTTGATGATTTAGATTGTGCACCGAACAGGGTGTCAAGTCTCTTCCATGTATCCTGTGAGGTCTCACAGTTATCCACATGCTGGATATAACTGTTGTCTAGCTCCAGTTTGATAATGGCCTGGGCTCTGTCATCATTCTTTTGCCAAGTAGTTGCAAGGTTCGCGTCTCGAGGTTTCTTCTCTTTGCCATTTGTGATGGCCCAGAGACCCTTTTTCATCAAGATGAGCTTGATGCGGGTTTGCCAGGTGTGAAACCCGACTCCTTTGAATCGAGCATTTGGAGAGTCTTTTCCCATGTTGAGGTTGCAAGATCAGCAGCAAATCAACACCAGAATTCTGATATTTTATCAGTAGAAGAGCAGAATGCAGTGTGTCAAGAGACACCGTTAATGACAGTGTGAAAACACACTATATCAGTGTTGATGTTGAGCTTGATTCTTCTTGTTCGAGATCATTCAGTCGTTCTTCAATCTTCTCAGGTCCTTCCCCTCCTTGATTTGATGCTGGGTCAATGGATTAGAGTGACAGAGGCTTGGGTTGAGTGTCAAGAGAGAGAAAAACTGAAGAAAAAAAGCTTGAGAAATTTTGGCTATGGTGGAATTAGGGTTTCTGAGACAGGGGCCTGGTTTTTTCAACATTGCAGGAGCTATACTTGATCATTTTCAAAAATTTTTACATGCCTAGGAAGCTGACCTCATGAGCTATCAAAACCCCATGATAATCGTCAAGATCGCTGGCTGTATGAAGCATGCAGACACATCGAACAGATTCGGCGTAGTTCAGGACAGGTTTGCACAATTTCTGCAATGATGGGGTCAGGGCGCAGCAATGTCGTCGATTCACATGCCAGGATGAAGCGCCTTGAGTAGAAGAACAACTCCCTAGAAGAAATCAAGAGCTGAAATGGCCTGGTTGAGGAGTTATTGAAGCTCCAAGTAAGGTAGGTCCTATCTGGCTATGGCAGACACAGAGCAGAGATTGAGAATTTTCACAATGCGGAGCTCCAGATGGTCTAATGTCCTAGATTGATGTGATACATGGAAGCTTTGTGAGTTGGAAAATACTTTTCCAGAAGGAAGATCCAAGAGATTTGACCTATGGAGTCAGATATAAGCAGCTCAATCTGACAGGGTGCTGGTGGCTATGGCTGCCATGGAAGCTTCAGTGAGAGTAGAGTTGGGAGATGAAGTCATGAGCTCGATTGAGGTTGAGAGGAATCAAGAGAGGCTGGAGAAGCAATGCCATGCCCAACTGGGCTCTGATACCATGTTAGAAATGCGGGATCTAGAGCATGGCAAAGACAGAAGCTATGGAGGATGGAAGGAGAAGTGTGGACTCATAATGGAAAATACACTGTTTGTTACACAAGTGAATTAGGTTCCAAGATTGAGACTTGGACTCATAAACACAATCTTGTGTATGTGAACAATGACACTGACACTTTACTGAAAAGAAAAGAGTACTATCATTGCATTAAGAAAAGGAAGCAAGTACAATGCTTTATAGGAAAGTAGGAAACTGCAGTAGGCACCATTGTGCATATGGGATAAGTTAGCTTGCATATCCTTGACCCTGAAGCTCCATACAAAGACGTTGTTTGAGTGAGTGTGATTGCTGATTCTCAACACTCTTTTGCCACAACCTCTACCTCTACTTGTGTTAAAGTAGAGCATCTAATTTTGAACTATTCTTCTTTGTGATGAGGATGTAGCAAGTCCCGAGTTTTTTTCTTCTCAAATATAAATATAGATCTTAGATTTGTAAAATTTGGGATGGTGTCTCTTGTATTGATGGAGGTTTGGAACTACTTGTACTCCTTAGCTAAACCATGGCATGTGGCCACCCACTATATTTTCATCATCAACCTACACTTTAATAGATCCAAGAGCTTCAACAATACTCCTAATCTTCAATGCATAGTGGTTGATAGAAAGATCTTCATGATTGACATTGTTTGACTCAAAATTTAATAGTAACTTTCTAGCTTTGGTATTTCTACTATATAACTCAACTTGATTATCCCATGCTTATGTAGGACTATTTGCATCCTATATATGCCTAATCTTGTTGTGTGAAACATGATGGAAATCCACTATATAACTTTCCAGGTACCTTGGTTGCATTCCTTAAGTTCCTTGTCCTACTTAGGTATAATGGCATTTTCCTTTAGTAACTCTAGCACCCTAGCATTATCTCCTTCAATGTAGTCATAGGTACCCTAAGCTTATGAAGATAACTCTTCAATCAAAGATTTTACAAGAGAGATCTTCATAGGATTACTCCACAACAATGCTACTTCCTTGTAGGCTCATAGTTCTGACTCATATGTCCTTGCCTAGATGCTACTCTTATACCCTGAAGAGATAGGAGGAGAGAGAGGAATGTTGAGCTCTTACAGGGCACACAAGACACAAAGAATGCACACAAGATAGAAGTTAAAAACCCTAATATTTCTTCTTCTTTTCTCCCTATAACATTCTACCAAGAATAAAGAGAGAGTACAACATACACAATATACAAGTGGTCCATATTGTGAACACGCTAACTAGAAAGATAACTAGATAGGTATCCCATAACTCAGGTAGGTGGATTGATGTCTATAGATATCAAACATCAATGGAAGCATATAACAAGGTCGATACCAACCATGCTAGTGATATGAATGTGGAAACATTCATCCAGGTATGTAGGTGGTGTCAGCTCATGTTGATCTCGACATCTCAATAATCTATGCGCCAACCATATAGCTCATGGCTTTTGGATTATTCTTGTCTATGAAATGATGGCTATTATAAACTTGAACATGGGGATTTTGGTGTGGGATCTTCTATCAAGGGAACCAAATGACACTCAAATAGAGTTTAAAATTGAAGCTTAGCTTTAGGCTTCAATGATATATCCCATGATACTTTGTGTGGGTGATAATCCAAGTTTTAAAATATACTTTGATAATTAAGAATAGACAATTGTTGAAATATGGCCCTTCCAAGCTCATGTGAATTAACTCTTAGCTAGAGATAAGATTGTGACCTCATTGCCTTTTTTCAAACTAGAATGATATCATTATCCCACTTGTCTCACCTACCTAGATCTACCTATACGAGAGGCATCAATGTTGTAATACCCCGCCCATGCTCTGCATGGGAACTCCCCCCCTTTGACAATTAAAATTAATCAATTTTTATTTTCTTACACCCCCTATCAACGCTGAAAGCTAGCAAAGGGAGGGGGCAGACAGTGTGATGATGACGGACATGGATAAGAGGGAGACGACGCGATGACGTCGAGGGGGAGGAAGTAGGTGATGATGATGGAAAGGGAGGAGACGGCAGTCGACGTGGAGGAACGGGAAGATGACGGGGAGGAGTAGTCAGAGATGATGAGAAGGATGACGATAATGACCAAGAAAAAGCAGGAGATAACAACGATGATGCCAAGGCCACGGGCCTATCACCCCTCCCCACAAGAAGAATGCATGGTGGCAACCACATTGGCCGCCTAGGTGGAGGGAATGGCCCCCATCACTCCCCTAATAATACCCCACCCTTCCCTCATAAAACCCCCTACAAAGCAGCCATACGGATCTCTTCCCCCCGCCCCCCCCTAAGTGAGTATACTCCACCTCCTTCCCCATTATTTAAACCCTCCCCCCAATCGTAAAGGAGGAAGGAGATACTACTTCCTCTCCCCCCCTTGCTGCTCTGAGAGAGAGAGAGAGGGAGAGGGTGATAGAGAGGGAAAGAGAGAGATAGGGTGAGAGAGAGAGAGAGATAGAGACAGATATATAGAGAAAGTGACAGAGATAAAGAGGGAGAGAGAGAGAGAGAACCCTCCAAGAAGGTTCTCCTTCTTGTCCCCTCCTCAGAGGGTGACCACACATGATTACCCTTATCCTCATCTCCATGAGCTAATCCCCCCTCCATCGCAATAGAAGGAAGTCACCCGACACGCCATCTATCCGACGAGAGAAAGAGAGAGAGAGATTTATAAGTTGAAAGTATGGCCCCAAAATGGAGGTGACATGCACCAATGGAAATCCCGCATTCAACAGTGGAGCCACCGGTTAGGGCGTTACCGTCAATACGAATGTAACATTGGGTATGGTTAAGTTATCTCCAAATATCCACGTACTAATTGCCATCTCCATTATTCATTGAGACATAGGCATGCACATGAATTCATTTTAACAAGTAGCTTGAATTTATTTTTTGATAGTTAACAAACTCATAGGGGATCATAGGTTAATTCTTTCCACAACCATAGATGACCTTGCATAGATTTATGCATATGGCACATTGATGTTTGCACAAATCCTTGTACCCAAATACAATCATTGCATCCCGATGCTACATGACAAAATCATATGTAGCAAGAAAAGTGTATAAGGTTACCTTAAGGGTTATGTACATAAATAGTACATGCACGGGAAATATTAAACGAAATATACATCAATGGTACATGAAGAGATCTTGCATTGAAAGTCTTGCATCTATCCTATGGAGGTTTCGCATTGAGTAATGGTTAAAGAGTTTCCCTTATGCTACCAAACCATGAGTTGATTACAACTCGCACAATAATTTGGGGATTATTTTACATTACAAGATAGTCTTGCACCATTATAAATTTTTCTTGCATTCATTGAAATGAAGATAATGTCAAGTTAAAATTATGCATGGTATCGCTCTTGATCCCAAGAGGAAGAGCAAATATGTGGATGGTGGTTTATCATGACTATTCTTGCAATGTTTGGAAAAGAGTACCATTGTTTTGTTGGTCAATCAAACAACACCCTAAATGCTTTACATTCAACTAATTGTTGGATTGTGGTTTGGATGATTATTCCAAGTGCTTGTGATTGTTGGAAAATTCATGGTAGGGGTCTGTGATGACAAGTTGCCATGGAAATAAAGGAATGTTTTCTTGGAAAATGATATTAGGGCTGATTGCCTTGATTGTGTTTGATTCTTAATTGGGTTAATTAAGGAAAGGATTTTTTTCTGCGAGTGGATCATCTCCAAGGTCACGTCATGCTTCAACTCGAGAAGGGCACTGCTGGATTCATGGGTGGAAGGTCGAGTGGTGAAAAGGCCAACCGCAAAAGTTGTCTCACTTCTAGGTTGCTTAGGGTCAGGTGGAGCTCTGGACACCCCTTGCCTAGTCCAAAATGGAGTCGAAGACTATCATGAGCCCAATGTCTATGGCGTTGGAAGATCCTATTCTAGATAAAGAATGGAAATTATGGTGCCATGTGATTTGGAGCGGGTACTTTTGTTGGACATAATTTCTCCTGTACGAGTAGGAGACAAAGATCAATGTGAAGATAAGTTAAGGGATTTGTTTGAACTTGTTTGTCAAAGGATTTCGTGCTCTGTATTCGTGTTTATGCCATAAATCACATGAACGAACCATGTTCCCTAAAAGGCTTAATTAATGAAGCTGATTTTAAATGTTACACATAAATGTGATAGGACCTAATTAGATAACTAAAGAATGCATACTGAGGGAAGTGGGTGGACGGAACCCCTGACCAGTTTGTCCTACGGTAGGGTGGTCCCTCAAAACTAGGAGGTTCTTCACAAGGTTTTACCGTCGTTCATCGACCTTTAGGCAGTGCTAGGTTAGAACCCAAGTCATGTCGTTTTAGGGAACCAGAATGGGACTATGCCTCACAAGCAAAGAGGTTGAGCAGCGCATCCCTATTTTTTCCCATTCTCTTTTAACAAAGTGTGGCTTGGATTTGGTTTGGCTTGGGTATCTCTACGTAAAGTAGGATGTCCAGGACTCGATGCTAAAATGTTGTTAGGAGACCTTGAACACTAGAAACCTAGATTATAGGTCGATCCTAGTGGGTTTGGTAGTGAATGTTCCAAGAAGACTCAAGAAACCTAGGCAAAAAACCTTGTGACATTCCATGGGAGTGCCGTGTAGCGTCGCTTTTAGAATCATCTCTTGATGGATCACTAAAAACGTGCTTGGACAGCCCAAGGCGGGCACATTACAATTGGTATAAGAGTAAAACTTCATAATGATGTGTGATTGATTGATGTATGGTTCATAGACATATCCCAAATAGAATAACCTAAGTGGTATGGCTTGATTGTCGGGCACCGTCTGCACCCATGAATGCTAACATGGAAGAGATGAAATTCCTTCTCAAGCAAATTAAGGCTTTGGAGTTTGGTGGAAAAGGGATAGATGTTGCAATGGAGGTGGAGATATGGATTGAGTCGATGAATGATTATTTCTCTGCTTCGGAAACTGTTGCTACCAATCAAGCAATGATAGCCAAACTTAAGTTAGTTGGCTAGGCTTGGATATGGTGGAAGAAATAGTGCAAAGATCAAGGTATGTTTGAAGCCGCTATCAATTGGGCTTAGCTAAAAGATGTTGTACGCGGATGATATCTTCTGCCAACCTACCAAACTTTGAGGATGAATGAACTCTTCAAGCTTAAGTAGCTGGAATTGACCTTGGACACCTACTACTCAAAGTTTGTAACCCTTCTAAAATGTGCATCATCTATGGATATTGCATAGCAAGTATCCAAGTTTTGCGATGGCCTGAGCACTCCTCTAAACTACCATCTTGAAGCAATGCATCCAATAGGTTTTTAAGGTGCATTACTTCGAGCGAAGCCAATCATCCAAGAACTTGGATCAGGCAATTGTGACAAAGATGATTCCCGAGATCAGGACAAGAGATGCCACATGTGTGGAGAGATAGGGCACATCCATAGGAGATGTCCCTACCATCAATGCTTCCACTGCAATGAGCTAGGGCACATCCAAGTAGACTTCCCTAACTTAATTCCAAAAGATATTGAGTCTCCAAGAAAACGAAGCTACACAAGCGCAGTCTATGGACATAAAGTGATCAGATGAAGACAAAGACTTAGAACCCACTACACCTCTTTAGGATGATTAAACAAAACCTAGAAATATTATCAACATGCAGTACAACCTGTATTGGAATAAACTTTACTCTTGTAACTACAGTTAACCTGAGTAATATGAGTTGCATCAATTTTGAGCTTAGAACTTACAAGTGATCAAAGATACTTTAGCAAGTATGACAATCGTAACTTACAATGAATTTCTCTTAAGTTGTTTCTTCTCAACTAATATAGATTGGGTCTTACCAGAATGTCGAAGCTTGGAAGTATTCTTTAGTATTATAGGCAAAGTTGATTGTCCATGGAGCTAAGTCCCAACTAAGAAGCGGACAATCGGGGAACAGATTTTTCAAAATAAAGGAGCACTTCTATCTGTTAAAAGGATCCTAGGGAAATTTGGTCTAAAGAAGAAAATCGTGCCAAGGACAACCAAGAATCTTATGACACCAAGTGATAAAGCTCCTTGTTGTTTCTATTGCAAGGAGTTAGGTCATTTCAAAAGGGAATGTCCAAAGCACCCTAAATACCAATGCTCATGGTGCCACAACATTGGACATATCCATATCAATTGTCCCAACATGACTCAAAGGGAACCTGGACTTACAAGGAATGAAGTTGTACAAGCTTCAATGATCCGGAATCTACCAGATACTAAGGAACAATCTGAAAGATATTCATGAGATGTAACTATAATAAACTTTTCTTTATTGTAATCACCACTCGATTATACCTAATATAATAAGTAGTTGTTTCAAAAGACCGCATGCTTATGAGAAATTAGAGTAGTGTAGCGAATGCATGATGGGTCCTAACCCACAGGCCTTAAGCCCCATTAATGCTTGTCTTCCCTAGTTCTTCCGAGATGAGGACATCTCGAGTTCTCTAAGGGGGAGAGGATGTAATACCCTGCCTACACTCCACATGGGAACTCCCCCCTTTGACATTTAAAATTAATCATATTTTTTTTCCTTGCACCCCCTGTCAATGCCGACAGTTGGCAAAGGAAGGGGGGAGACAAAATGACGATGATGAACGTGGAGAAGAGGTAGACGATGTGATGATGTCGAGGGGAGAAAGTAGGCGATGATGATGGAAAGGAAGGAGGAGACGGAAGTTGACGTGGAGGAACAAGAAGATGATGGGGAGGAGTAGTCAGAGATGATGAGAAGGATGACAATAATGACCAAGCAAAAGCAGGAGATAACAACGATGATGCTGAGGCCACGGTCCTATCACCCCTCCCCATGAGAAGATTGCATGGCGGCAACCACATTGGCTACCCAGGTGGAGGGAAGGGCCCCCATCACCCCCCTAATAATACCCCACCCTTCCCTTATAAAACCCCCTAGAAAGCGGCCATATGGATCTCTCTCCCCCCCCCCCCCCCCCCCAAGTGAGTATCATCCACCTCTTTTCCCATTATATAACCCCCCCACCCCCATCATAAAGAAGAAAGGAAGGAGATACTACTTCCTTTTCCCCTTGCTGCCGAGAGAGATGTCAAGATTGTGGGAGAGAAGGAAGGAGTCTCACTTGTAGCTTTCTCACTTACACAATGGGGGAATACACACAAAGGTGGAGGCTGAAAACAGTTTTCGTCTTCTTAGTTATGTAAGCCAAAAGAACTCAAGTACAAAGAAATAGAAGAACCCTATATATGGGTCTCAAACCAAACTCCACTAACTAAGGTGGCATACTAACTGAGACACGAACTAGAGTAGATAAGAATAGCTGTCATCTAGCTATTATTCATGGGCGGTGTACCAACCGCATCTGCAACTAACAAGTCGGTGACATAAATGCACAACGGTCACCCTGGCATATCACGAGTGGAGCTCGATATCTCAACACTCCCCCTCGAGCTCAATCCCAATTCCTGCACACCAAGCAGGTCTCTGAACTTGCACAGCTTCTCTGCGCCCAATGCCTTCGTAAATATATCAGCTACCTGATCCTCTGTGCTGACATAAACTAGATCAATAAGACCTAGTAGAACCCTCTCTCGCACATAGTGATAATGCACCTCAATGTGCTTTGTTCTAGCATGATAGTCTGGGTTATTTGCCAAGTGTATACTACTCATGTTGTCACAATAAATGACAACTGGCCCATCTGTAGACTGATGCATGTCATAAAGTAGCTTATGCAACCAAGCTACCTCACATGCAGCCATTGCTGCACCCCTGTACTCAGCCTTTGTGCTCGACAAGGCAACTGTAGGCTGTTTCTTGCTGCTCCAAGTGACTGCAACACTTCCAAAAGAGAACACATATCCACTGGTAGATCGTCTATTAGAAATACTACCAGCCCAATCAGCATCAGTGTATCCATGCAATTGTATCTGAATCCCAGTCTCATAAAATAGTCCATACTGCAATGTGGACTTCACATACCTGAGTATGCGTCTAGCCGCATCCAAATGCAGTTTCCTTGGAGCCTGCATAAACTGACTTACCAATCCAACAGCATAGCTCAAATCTAGCCTGGTAATAGTCATATAAATCAAACTTCCTACTATGCGCCTGTACATAGTAGGGTCTTCCAGAAGCTCACCTGCATCTGCGCTCAGCTTCACATTCTACTCCAAAGGAACTGAAATAGGCTTATAGCCTGTCATCCCATATTTGGATAGCATGTCCAATCCATACTACCTCTGCAAGAGCCATATCCCACTTGGTGATCTTATCACCTCAATGCCCAAGAAATAACGCAGCTCTCCCAAATCTTTCATCTCAAACTTCTTCTTCAATAGCATTTTTACATTAAGGATATCTTCATCACTATCACCTGTGATAATCAAATCATCAACATAAATGACAAGCATCATAATACCTTCTCTGTTTTTCTCACATAAAGTGAGAAATCTGCCTTGGAAATATGAAAGCCAATAGTGACAAGATACTGCCATATCTTGTCAGACCATGCTCTAGTTGCTTGTTTCAAGCCATACAAGGCTTTCTTCAACCTGCAAACAAACTCAGGATGAATAGTATGCACATAACCTGGTGGCTACTCCATATAGACCTCTTCTTGCAAATCACCATGCAAGAAGGCATTCTTTACATCCATCTGATGTAAAGACCATCCCTTTGATGCAACCGTAGCAATGACTGCTCTTATGGTTGCCATCCTTACAACCGGACTGAATGTTTCTTCATAATCAATGCCATATGTTTGTGCATATCCCTTGACTACCAATCTCGCCTTGTATCTGTTCACAGAACCATTTGCATTGTGCTTCACCTTATAAACCCACTTACAACCAATTGCATTCTTATCTTTAGGCAACGGTACCAATTCCCATGTAGCATTTGCTTCCAAAGCATCCATGGCTTTCTCCCATTTTTCTTTTCCCATGGCTTGTTCAAAAGAAGTGGGTTCTGGTTCTTGTATTACTTTGACTATATAGGCATAGTGAATGGCTGTAAATCCATCATATTTCAGCCTATCCATAGGATACCTAGCTCTAGTAGACCTGCGCAAAGTAGGCTCACTTTCAAATGCTCTCAAAACATCCATGGTCTTCCTTACTCCAGGTGTAACAACAGAAGGAATACCCAACTCATCATCAATGCTCTGTTCTAAGCCACTGGATTCACCATCCACATAAGAGTGACCTGCATTCACATCAAACATGGGCTGATCTACCTTCTCTTTTCCTTTTCATGATACCTGCATATCACTATCTGCATTGCTTTGAGAAGATTCTCCTAATCTCAATCTACCTATCCATGGCGAAGAATGTGAACCACTGCTAGAGGACACTCCAGGTCCACTAATATTTTATGACTACTGTTGTGAGTTCTGTGCAGCATTACCATTTTGTGCATCTACATCATCAATCACATTTACTGGTTTATACCAGCTACTCATCTCATCAAAAACAACATCTCTGCTCACTGTAAACTTACGAGTAGAAGGGTTATAGCATCTATACCCTTTCTGTGTAGAGAATAACCAATAAAGATGCACTTCTCAGCTTTTGGATCCAACTTTCATCTCAACTCATCTGGCACATGAACATAGGATGCAACCAAAAATTTTCAAATGAGAAATATATGGTTTCCTACCAGTATACATCTCCTCTGGAGTCATGCCATGTATTGCTACAGTGGGAGTCCTGTTCATTATGTAGACTGCTGTAGCAACTGCCTCAGCCCAGTAAAAATCTGGCAGGTCTTTTTTATTGAGCATGGCACGAGATGCCTCTCCAATATGCCCGTTTTTTCTTTCTGCAATTCCATTTTGCTGTGGGGTATGACTACGTGAATATTGCTGCTTTATACCATGCTCCTGCAAGAACCTTGCAAACTCATTTGAGAGGTACTCTCCCCCTCCATCTGACCTTAGCATTTTATTTGCAGGCCTGTTTCTTTTTCCATAGCTTTAAGAGTTTTGAAATGCCCAAAAACTTCACTTTTCTTTTTCATAAAATACACCCAAAATTTTCTGCTTTAGTCATCAATAAAAGTGACAAAATAATGACAGTCTTCAATAGATACAGCTTTAGTAGTCCACACATCAGAGTGGATTAATTCCAATGGCTTCTTACTCTCTTGAACATGTCTAGAAAATAGTTTCCTTGCCTGTTTTCCAAATTGACAGGCTTCACATACCTTATGCATTTGTGCAACCTTGAATTTAGGCAATCCTACAATAGTATTTTGGGCCTGCATTGATTTAGGTCGTTGTACATTAACATGACCAATGCGTTTATGCTAGATATCAATATCTGCAACTACACCGGTCCCATATGCAAACATTACTGCACTCAATTCAGACATATCTACATCCAACGTAAACATTCTGCCCTTCTTCTTTCCTTTTGCTATCAAGTGACCTTTATTTTTCATATCCTCAACAAAGCATCCATGGGGATTAAATCTGACCTGCAAGCCCTGCTCAAACATTTGACCAACAGAAACCAGATTCTTGGTGATATTTGGGACATGAAATACATCTGACAGGTATTTCTTTTTCCCATCCTGCATAGACAAAGGAATTTTTCCAATCTGCACAATAGGATGTGTAGTATCATCACCAGTCTCCACAAATCCTGGTTTTTCCATTTTCCTTGCATCATGCATCCATTCTGCATGACCTGTCATGTGGTTTGATGCACCTGAGTCAACATACCACACATCGTTGCTTTCTTCTACACTTGTCACAGAGTTGATCATGTGCTGCACCATAAACAAATGCTCATTTCTATCATCACCCTGTCTACAAGAAGATGCATAATTCCCTTGTTGCAATTTTCCATGATGTCATTCTGCTTTTTATAGCAGTCTTTAGCCATATGACCCATTTTACCACAGTAGTAGCATTCAACATTGTTGTTTGCATTTTGCCCTCTTTGCCATCCACCACGACCTCTTTGGCTCCCCCTGCCTCTAGAGTTACCACGTCCTCCTCCATAGGACTGGTTTTCTTGAGTTTGCTACATATTCTGATTTCTACCACGGCCTCCAGATCGGCCTCCTCTACCTCTTCCAGCATTTGAGTAGAAGACAGTTTCTTTTGAAGTTCCTCCCGAAGAAGATGCACCACCATTTCTCTGCTCCTCAGAAATTAGAAGAGCAATCAACTCCTCAAAATCAGGAAATCTTTCACGGACGGAAATGGATGTTCGGAACTGTGCATAATCCTTTCCTAAACCATTCAAGGTCACGAAAACTAAATCATCATCTTCCACTGGCGACCCAATGGAAGCAAGTGCATCTGCAATCTTCTTCACCTTCATGTGGTAGTCATTGATGCTCATAATTTCTCTTTGCACATTGTGCAACTCTTGCTTGAGCTGCATTTTCCTGACTTGCGTATTTGTGCTATACATTTTTGACAAAGTATCCCATGCCTCCTTTGGCGTACTTGCATCCTGAATATGCACAATCATAGAGTCTGAAATACTGATAGACAGCCAGTACATAACTTTTCTGGCTCTCTCATGCCATCCTTTAAATGCTTGCATTTGCTGTTGATTGGGAACATCAGGAAGAACTGGTTCTTCTTCATTTCCTGCAACGAATTCCCAATATCCTTTTCCCATAAGGAAATTCGTCATTCTAAACGTTCATGCTTGGAAGTTGTTCTTGTCAAGCTTTTCAGTGACAATCTGTGAAAGAGAATCAGACACCATTACAGAACATTGTAAAAAATTCTGTCACTGCAAAAAACACAGCTTTAGCCTCACAAGGGCAAATCTGCAAAACTGACGAAAGTGGTATTTGACTACACAGTCACTTCCTAGTGACGATTTTGCATCAACAGGCAACAAGGATGATTCTGTAACTCCCAATGTCTCTGCGCATAGGCATACGATGCAATTTCTAAGGTAACTTTTCACCATCCTGCAGAACAGTGGTCGCACAGCATAAAACAGGGCATTTTCTTGAGTGCATGCAGAAAACTTCCGCCTCCAAAACAGGCCCCGAAATGGCCTCAAATCAAAAAAACAGAGCAACCGAGGGCTAAAGCCCAATCCCACAGCATATACTGCCCTCTTGCTACACCGCGAAGGGTGTCTCAATCTGAGATAATGCACTCTTGCACTTTTCGGTTATGCTACCTGCTGCAGAGACTTGCTCCCAAAACAGAAAAATGAAAGTAACATTGGTCCTCTTACCAGAACACCGCAAACTTGGTTTGCTTTCTTGAGCTCCTTACCACAAACAAGGCTCTGATACCATGTCAAGATTGTGGGAGAGAAGGAAGGAGTCTCACTTGTAGCTTTCTCACTTACACAATGGGGGAATACACACAAAGGTGGAGGCTGAAAATAATTTTCCTCTTCTTGGTTGTGTAAGCCAAAAGAACTCAAGTACAGAGAAATAGAAGAACCCTATATATGGGTCTCAAACCAAACTCAACTAACTAAGGTGGCATACTAACTGAGCCACGAACTAGAGTAGATAAGGATAGCTGTCATCTAGCTATTATTCATGGGCGGTGTACCAACCGCATCTGCAGCTAACAAGTCGGTGACATAAATGCACAACGGTCACCCTGGCATATCACAAGTGGAGCTCGATATCTCAACAAGAGAGAGGGAGAGTGTGATAGAGAGGGAAAGAGAGAGATAGGGTGAGAGAGTGACAGAGAGAGAGGCTGAGAGAGGGTGAGAGAGGGTGAGAGAGAGAGAGAGAGAGAGGCTGATATCAACTATAATATTCCCACCTAAGCACCTTCTTTGTGGTCCACCGAATCTAAGTGATGGGGCCTCGCACTCCCTTGGAATGTTACGGGGTTTGTCACCTAGGGTTTTTCGAGTTCGCCTCACAACAGAACATTCACTGAACCCACTAGGATCGACCTGAAATTTGGGTTCCTAATGGTCAAGGTCTCCTGATAGCATTTTAGCATCTGGTCTTGGACATCCTAATTTATATAGAGATACCCAAGCCAAACCAGTCCCATGCTGCACTTGGTTCAAAGAGAATGGGAAACGAGAGGGATGCACCAGTCAAACTCTCTTCTTGTAGGGCATAGTCCCATTTTGGTCCCCTAAAATGACATGAATCGGGTTCTAACCTAGAAGTGCCTAAGATCAATGGTAAAACCTTGTGAGAAGCCTCCCAGTTCTCAAGGACCACCCTGTCGTAGGGGATAGACCTATCGGGGGTTCCTCCCACCCACTTCCCTCAATAGGCATTCTTTAGTTATCTATTTAGGTCCTATCACATTTATGAGTGACATTTAAAATCACCTTTCTCAATTAAGACTTTTAAGGAACAGGGTTCTTCGTGTAATTTTCGGCACAAACACGAATACATAGCAAGCAATCCTTTGACAAACAAGTTCAAACAAATTCCTTAACTTATCTTCACATTAATCTTTGTCTCCTGCCCATACAGAAGAAATTATATATCCCTTCTGCCCAACAGAAGTAACCAGTCCAAATCACATGGCACCATAATTTCCATCCTTTATCTAGAATAGGATGTTCCAATGTCAGAGATGTTGGGCTCACGACAATATTCAACTCCATTCCGGATGAGCAGGGGGTGTCCAAATCTCCAAGTGGCCTAGGAGTGAGACACAAGCTCTATGGTTGGCCTTTTCACCAGGCCTTTTCACCACTCAACCTTCCTCCCATGAATTGAGCAGTGCTCTTCTCGGGTTGAAACACAGCATAACCTTGAAGATGATCCACCCATGAAAAAATATCCTTTCCTAATTAATCCATTTAAGAATCAAACACAATCAAGGTAATCAGCCCTAATATCATTTTTCAAGAAAACATTCCTTTATCCCCATTGCAACTTGTAAATCATAGACCCCTACCATGAATTTTCCAACAATCACAAGCACTTGGAATAATAATCCAAACCACAATGCAACAAATAGTTGAATGTAAAAGCATTTAGGGTGTTGTTCAATCAACCAACAAAACCAATTGTATTTCCAAACAATACAAGAATAGATGTGAAAACATTTCCATCGCATATTCACTCTCCCCCTTGGGGTCAAGAGTGACACCATGCAAAATTGTACTTAACACTCCCTTCCTTCAACTAAGGCATATGTTAAGGGTTTAAAGATTGTACATGACGTAGGTTTCATAGGTCACTTACATTGGTTGATAACCCAACCTTCTTTCCAACAAGTACAAAAGTATCAGTCTTTACTTTGTCTTGGGGTTTCCTAATCCTTGAGCTCCCCACTTGCCACTGAGACTTGGAGTTGTTGTTTGTGTCTGCTCTAACCCCGAATTGGCTTGATGGAAGTAGTAGTTACCAAATAGATCTCAAGACATCTTAGTTTTAATCTTAGTACTAGCTCTTAGTCAAGCCATGAAGCAAGCAGGAAATTATTCCATAAATCAAACATGTTATAGGCATAACGTGTAAAAACTTGATAAGATAAGTGCTAGATGATCTCAAATAACTAGACTCCACAGGCCTTGCATTGAGCTAGAATCTAGGTTTTCTTAATATTTGGGCTCTTGGGATGAGTACTTTTTAAGTATCCAAACTTTAAATTAGGACTTTCTATTCATGATTCTTAATGTTATATTCCTTTAGCAATTATGCTATTTGTAACCCTTGACTATGCTTTAACCTAGCACTTGTATGCACAATCTTTTAATGTCATTCTTTTAACAACTATACCAATCATAACCCTTGACTAGTTCTTCCTTCTAATTATTCTATCAGCAATTAAGCCATATGCAACTAAGTGGGGTTAAAAGGAACAATCAAAATGCCAAATCATAACAATAGGAATAAATTCAAGCTACTCCTTTACATGAATTCATGAGCATGTTGAAGTGATATAGCCTATGACTCACGAATAGAGAAGATGGCAATTTGTACCTAAGTATTTGCTGATGGCTTACCCATACCCAATGTTCCAATCGTATTGATAGTAATGCCCTGATCAGTGGCTCCACTATTAGATGTTGGATTTCCATTGGTGCATGTCACTCTCCATTTTGGGGCCATACTCTCAGCTTGTAAATCTCTTTCTCCATTTCTCTCGTCGGAGAAATGGCATGCCCGTGACTTCCTTCTATCGCGATGGAAGGGGTTAAGCTCGTGAAAGGGGGGGGGAGGGTAAACATGTGTGGCCACCCCCTAAGGAGGGAAAGAGAAGGAGATCCTTGAAGGACTCTCTCTCTCTCTCTCTCTCTCTCTCCCCTTCTTCTTCTTCTACTTCTTCTTCTTCTTTGTCCCTCTCCCTTCTCCCTTCTCCCTTCTCACCTCTCTCCTTCTTTTTCTTCTTCTTCCCTCTCTTCTTACCTCTCTTCCTTCTTCCTCTTCTTCTTCTTCTTCTTCTTCTCCTCTCTACCTACACAGCATCGAGCCCTCCTTTTCTTCCCATGGGGGGGTTTTTTCTAGTGGGAGAAGAGTGTTATTATGGGGGGGAAGAGATAGTGGGGGGTAGAGAGGAGAATATGGCCACTTTCCAAGGGGTTTATAGTGGGAGGGGTAGAGTATTATTAGGGGGGAAACATAGAGAGGAGGTGGAGTGGTGGTGGGGTCTCCACCACCTATTGTGCATGGCGGCAGGAGCATCATTGTCTCCATCTTCTACTTCATCGCCTTCTTCCTACCCATCATCCTCCACGTCGTTGCCTCCTCTCCCCCTTCCACGTTGTCACGATGTCTCCCCATTGATGCCACTCCCTCTTCTTGTCGATAACGACATGGGGTGCTAATGTTTAAAAATCCAATTATTTTCTTAACAAAATTAGGGGGGTTTTATGGGCTGGAGTGGGGAATATTACATCCTGATTTATAAGCTGAAAGTATGGCCCCAAAACGGAGGGTGACATGCACCAATGGAAATCTCGCATTCAACAATGGGGCCATTGGTTAGTGTATTATTGTCAATACAAATGCAACATTGGGTATGGTTAAGTCATCTCCAAAGACCCATGTACTAATTATTATCTCCGCTATTCATTGAGACATATGCATGCGTATGAATTCATTTTAACAAATAGCTTGAATTTATTTTTCGATAGTTAACGAACTCATAAGGGATCATAGGTTAATTCTTTCCGCAACCATAGATGACCTTGCATAGATTTATGCATATGGTGCATTGACATTTGCACAAATCCTTGTACCCAAATACAATCATTGCATCCCGGTGCTACATGACAAAATCATATGTAGCAAGAAAAGTACATAAGGCTACCTTGAGGGTTATGCACATAGATAATACATGCACGGGAAAGATTAAACAAAACATACATCAATGGTACATGAAAGGATCTTGCATTAAAAGTCTTGCATCTGTCCTATGGAGGTTTCGCATTGAGTAATGGTTAAAGAGTTTCCCTTGTGCTACCAAACCATGAGTTGATTACAACTCACACAATAATTTGGAGATTATTTTACATTAGAAGATAGTCTTGCACCGTTACAAACTTTTCTCACATTCATTGAAATGAAGATAAAGTCAAGTTAAAATTCTGCATGGTATCGCTCTTGATCCCAAGGGGGAGAGCGAATATGCGGATGGAAAGTTTATCACGACTATTCTTGCAATGTTTGAAAAAGAGTACCATTGTTTTGTTGGTCAATTGAATAACACCCTAAATTCTTTTACATTCAACTTAGTGTTGGATTGTGGTCAGAATGATTATTCCAAGTGCTTGTGATTGTTGGAAAATTCATGGTGGCAAGGGTCTATGATGAAAACTTGCCATGGGGATAAAGGAATGTTTTCTTGGAAAATGATATTAGGATCGATTGCCTTGATTGTGTTTGATTCTTAATTGGGTTAATTAAGAAAATGATATTTTTGCATGGGTGATTCATCTCCAAGGTCACACCATGCTTCAACCCCAAGAAGGGCATTGCTCGATTCACAGGCGGAAGGTCAAGTGGTGAAAAGGCCAACCATAGAAGTTGTGTCTCACTCCTATGTCGCTTGGGGTCAGGTGGAGTTTTGGACACCCCTTGCCTAGTCTAGAACGGAGGTGAAGACTGCCGTGATCCCACCAACATTTATGGCATTAGAGGATCCTATTCTAGATAAAGGATGGAAATTATGGTGCCATATGTGATTTGGACCGGGTACTTCTGTTGGACAGAAGGAATACATAATTTCTCCTGTACGGGCAGGAGACATTGATCAATGTGAAGATAAGTTAAGAGATTTGTTTGAACTTGTTTGTCAGATGATTGATTGCTTTGTATTCATGTATGTGCCATAAATTACAAGAAAAAACCCTATTCCCTAAAAGGCTTAATTAATGAAGCCAATTTTAAATGTTACACATAAATGTAATAGGACCTAATTAGATAACTAAAGAATGCATATTGAGGGAAACGGGTGGACAGAACCATTGATGGGTCTGTCCTGTGGTAGGGTGGTCCTCCTTGAGAAGTGGGAAGCTTCTCACAAGGTTTTACCATCGTTCGACCTTTAGGCAGTGCTAGGTTAGAACCCAATTCGCGTTGTTTTAGGGGACCGGAATGGGACTATGCCCTATAGGCAAAGAGGTTGAATGGCACATCCATCTTATTTCCCATTCTCTTTGAACCAAGTGCAGCTTGGATTTTATTTGGCTTGGGTATCTCTGCGTAAAGTAGGATATCTAGGACCCGACACTAGAATGCTGTCAGGAGAACTTGACCGGTAGAAACCCAGATTCCAGGTCGATCCTAGTGGGTTCGCTACAAATGTTCATTGCGAAGAGGCAGATTTAAGAAACCCTAGGTGACAAACCCTGTGACATTCCATGGGAGTGCGGGGCAGCGTCGCTTAGAGTCGTCTCTCGATGGACTGCTAAAAACATGCCTAGACGGGCATGTTACAAATGTAAAGCACAAAGTATCTCGGTATAATATCTTACAATGCCAAGAGTATATGACATTTGAGTGACAGTTCTATCAATTCTAGCTTCAATATGAGATTTATTTTTTATTATTCTTAACTTAAACTCTTTCATGTAAAATAGATTTTCTTTATAGTTAATCATATGCATTTATCTCATAGCTATTTATGATTTTCATCCTCTTTAGCAATGCATGTGATTAGATGAATGTGCTCTCATTATTTCCAACATGATATTAAGGCAATATTTTTTGTATCCTAAAATCATATATCTACATTAAGAATCTAGCCCATATTTAGGGGAGAGCATCTTAATTAAGTTGGTCGAATCTACCTATGATACGTCGACTTTGATTTAAAATCTTCCTAAGTTCTCAAAAAATGGACTTCAATAACTCTAAAATCATTAAATAGAGAAGATTTTGAGAAAAAAATCGAGGATTGTAACTCTTTTTTTTTTTTGGATTGACAAGGACTTTAGTGTAACATGTCTGCTCGTTCGCTTGTGGGACACGTCTTAGTAGCCCATCAAGAAGAGGGTCTAGAAAACTCCGCCTGGCACTCACAAGGAATGTCACAGGGTTTGCAATCTAAGTCTTCCCGAGTCTACCCCGAGTGGAAGTGTCCGACCGTTCCCACTTAGGATTGACCTGAAGTCAGGGTTTCTTTCCTATTTGCAAGGTCTCTAGCAAGTAGCTAGCATCGAGCTCCAAATGAACCACTTTGTGTGGGAGCAACAGAGTCAAAGAGGATTCATGCTGCACTTGGTTCATGGAGAATGGGAAACGAGAGGGATGCGAAGCTCAACCTCTCTGCCATAAGGCATAGTCCCATTCCTTTCCCCTAAAACAGCATAAATCGGGATTCTAACTCTACGGATGCTAGGTCTTCATAGTCCGTTATCTTGTCTTTGAGAAAAGTTCCTAGCTAACTGGGACTACCCTTCCGTAGGACGCGGACCCAAGTCATGTCCACCACACTTTCCTCAGTTTCCTTAGTTATCTAATTACCTACCACATTATGTTTGACATGCAAAAGCAACTTCCTTAATTAATCAATTTAATCACTCGTTCCTTCACGTAAATTAGGCACTGATACAAAAACAATGTCAAGCAAGTTCCTTTTTCAAATATCTGACCTTTATTTATCATAATCCCAGGGTACATCAAGTATCATGCCCGAAGGCTATCCCAGCAATCTACAGGATTGCTGCTCCAAGTTCTGCCCACCGTAGACTAGTACACGGGCCTCAAGATCCCATCTCGAGTCATGTTGGCCTCTTGTACAGGATCCAGAGGCAGGGAATTTACAGCCAGAGCCTCCCTTGGCACCCAAGCATCCTCCCGCTCCAAGCAGCACCCATGGAGAGACCGGCGGGTTAGGTCCATATACCCCGCGCGGCTAACAACCCCTTTGGATAGGGCCAAACAGACAGTCGGAGGTAACTGTTAATGCCTCTCCCTCCAAGCTTCTAACCTGAAGCATTAAGTGTTTTTCCTTGAATTAATTCCTTGAGCAAAAAAGTACAAATAATGTACCTAATTGTACAATCATGAAATTGCGGAGGCCGTTTGTAGGACCAACTGCTAAGGTGCGATTCCTTTTTCCCAGATGCTCCTAGCATTTGATCCTGGATCTTTTTCCCGAATGCTCCCAGCGTCTGATCCTCGATCATTCGCGACTTGGTGACATCCCAATAATCTCAAACAAGATCATGCAAGCAAATGTTCTTGGTAAGTTAACTTATTTTGACTTGATCTTCCCCTTGGGTTTTACCTTATGGTATCTTAACCCTAACCCAAATCATTAATTGGTCAACCAAGGCAACATACATGCCTTATTTGCAACCCAACCAAGGGTCTTTTATTCTTCCAGTTCCTTACTCATCTCCCTCTAGCCAAGTTCAGTTAACACTCTTGGCGACGCAAGACTTTTCATCTAGGCCTTCAGGATACAGTCTAGATGCATGCGTCCCTTCCATTTCTCTTAGTGCGGTACTATGCAGAATTTTCCAATCAAACTTATCCATCATGCACATGGTGCATTTAATATATTTGTACATCCTAAATGACATTTAACTCTCTTCATACCTGGCAACGAATACTTATTCCTAATGCACCGGATCTCATGTGACTTGCGTATATGAAAGTCTAGGTTTCTATCCATCGGTACAATTGCATCCTATGAACACAAGCTATCATTTCATGTGTTTCTTTTGATCATGATTGCAAAGCATGAATTCTAGATGGCTATTCATGCACTGAACTAGTTTAAAAACTATTATTTTATGTGAAATAATGCGAAAGCCTTATCATTCTATGTGTGTAAAAGCTATCATTCTATGCACATAAACTTATGCGAACTTCATGCTCTACCATTTCATGCATGCAACCTATCACTTGGAGTAAACAAAAATCCTAAGGCTCGTTCTCGTTCCATGCATGTAACTACCCCTTTATTTCTTCTTCTTGAAATAATACAGAATATGCTCAACCAAGATTAATTATAAAGCCTAGAATATCAAAAGAACCTAGATTTGATTCGTGATCGTAGGGGCATTTGTTGCGTTGGTCGCTCTGCTCGCCTCTCCCGCATTACCGGTACCATTGGTAGCTTTGGCACTTACACTTCCATCAACTCTCTTTTTGGGAGCCATTTTCCACGCGGAGTTTGGATAGTCCTGACCTTAACGGGCCTTCAAGATGATAGGCTCGGGAAGGAAAGGTCGTGAGACGATGAGCTTTGCCGATGAGGGGGGGGTGGCTTGAAAAAAATGGCTTCTCAACATTACAATTTGCTGGTCATCAAGTACATGATTCAGATTAGATAGATACTTTTTCAATAGGCTAACGTGGAATACATTATGAATCTTTAGGGTTTCTGGTAGCTATAGTCTGTAAGCATTAGGCCCTAGCACTTAGTGATCTTATAAGGTCCACAATACCTTAGACTTAGCTTCTTGTACTCTCCCAGGGGCAGTGAACTCTTTTTAGGGTGTACGAGGATGAAGACCATATCACCTTCGATGAAGGATCTGTCTTGCCATTTCAAGTGAGCATAAGCCTTCTGTCTATCCTTGGCAGCTTGAATGTCTTGTCTTATTGACTTGATTTGATCGTCCATGTCTTCCAGCATCTGTCTTGAAGCTTCTACCTTCAAAGTTGGATCTGAGAAGTTCAAGGGGGTACGACAATCATGCCCATACAATGCTTGGAAAGGGGTCATCTGAATACTCTGTTGGTAAGAGGCATTGTAGGAAAACTCAACCAGTGGCAAATATTAAATCCACTTTTTGGGTTCGTGACAGCAGTATGCCCTAAGCATATCTTCAATGACTTGATTGACTCGTTCTGTTTGACCATCAATTTGGGGATGGTAAGCTGTACTGAAATAGAGTTGAGTTACGATAGCCTCAAAGATAGCCCTCTAGAAGTGTGATGTGAAGAGAGAGTCACGATCACTAATGATTCTTCTGGGTAACCCATGCAGTTTGAATATTTTCTTGATGAATAATCTTGCAATGTCTGAAGCTTTATAGTTTGTCTTGATAGGGATGAGATGTGTGACCCTTAATGAGCATATCTACTACAACCATAATAGAGTTATATCCTCCCTGAACTTGGGGTAGGCCAACAATGAAGTCCATACTAATGAATTCCCATTTCATTTGGGGAATGTCAAGTGGTTGCAATTTCCCAGGAATTTTGACATGTTCTTCCTTAACTCTTTCTAACTGCATTAAGGGTCTTCGAATAGCCAGGATGTCCTAAGAAAGGGGCGTCATGGGCTTCCCAAAGTATCTTCTGCTTGAGAGTTTGGCTTGTAGGGATACATAATCTTGTCCTAAAGTAGACAAGTCCACTAGTGACAGAGAATTCTTGGTACTTCATCTTTAGGTTCAGGTCTTGATCCTTGATGGGGGTCTCCCTTAGCATTTTCTGATAGACTGGGTCATGATATACCCCTTCTTTTGCTAGCTCAAGAATCGGGTTGTTTGGCATTGATACCTTTGTGGATAGAGACCTTGCTGTTAATGGATCTTGCTGTTGATGGATCTTGCAAAATAAGAGAATTTAGAAATGCCTTGCAACTAAGTGCATCGGTAATTACATTCTCTTTTCTAGGCCTATATTTGATTTCAAAATCATATTCTTCTAGCACTTCAATCCATTGGTATTGCCTCATATTAAGCTCATTCTGGGTGAAGATCCATTTAAGACTGTTGTGGTCCGTTACTAAGGAAATTTTGTTACCTAGTAAGTAATGCCTCCAAAGTTTGAGGGCATGGATGACAGCCAACAGCTCCAAATCATGGGTAGCATAATTCCTTTCATGGCTCTTCAATTTTCTTGAAGAATATGCTACCGAATGACCTTCTTGCATAAGTAAACATCCTAAAGAAAGTGCACTAGCATCAATTACCACTTCAAACTCCTTACTAAGATCAGGAAGTTTCAAGATGGGTACTGATACTAAGCTTTGCTTTAGTTTGTCAAAGCTGGTCTGTTCAGCAGCAGGTGACCATACAATTGCTACTTGCTTCTTTAGTAGATCAGTCAAAGGCGCTGCAATCAAAGCATAATCTTTGATGAAAATTTTGTAAAATCCTGTCAACCCAAGAAAACTTTGTATTTCTTTGACAGAGGTTGGTGTTGGCCATTCCAGAATGTCTCTGACCTTAGCTGGATCTACTAAAATTCCTTCTGCTGATACAATGAATCCTAGATATTCAATATGTCGCTTGAAAAATGCACACTTCTTCTTCTTGGCATAAAGCTTGTGTGTTCTCATTGTTTCAAGAACAATGCAAAATTGGGGCTCATGATCTTTTTCCTATTTAGAGTAGACAAGTGTATCGTTAAAGAAAACGAGTACGAAGTCGTCAAGATAGGGCCTAAAGATATCCTCCATTAACCTGTTGAAGGTAGCAAGAGCATTCATCAGCCCGAATGACATCACTAGGAATTCAAAGTGTCCATACCTTGTGCTGAATGCAGTCTTTGGGATATCTTCTTCCTTAATCCTTATCTGATAATATCCAGATCTGAGATCTGTCTGAGAGAAAATTTTCGCTCCTTGAAGGCAATCAAGTAATTCATCTATTCTTGGAATGGGGTATTTATTTTTTATGGTTGATTGATTCAACCCTCTGTAGTCAATGCATAGATGAAGCGTTCCATCTTTCTTCTTTTGGAACAACACTGGAGCTCCCCATGGTGAGCTGCTAGGACAAATGTAGCCTTGGTCTAAAAATTGCTTGAGTTGCTCTTTTAGTTCGATAGCTTTCGGAATGGACATCTTATACGGCCTCTTTGCGACTGGTGCAGCTCTTGGCACAAGTTTGATTTCATGGTCGACTTCCCTTTGAGGAGGAAGTTCTAACAAATCTTCAGGAAATACGTTTGCGTATTCCTTTAACCATGAAGGTTCTTCCCCAAATTCCAGATTCTGATCTAGATTATTCAATTTAATCAGATAGACAGGTAGGCCCTTTCTAACACCTTTTATTATCCGTGTTGCTTTTGCCAACTGTATTTTTGTCTTACCAGCCTCTCCTTGAGTCATAACTAGTTTCCCTTCAGAATTTTGGAAGGAGACTTGGCCCTTTCCACAGTGGATGTGGGCATCATTGGGTATTAGCCAATCCATTCCGAGTAAACATTTGTGGACAGCTAGGTTCATTACCTTGAATCTCACTGAAGTTGGCTTCGTACCCATGGCTTCCTACCCAATAGGAATTTCACCTTAGCAGTTTGCCTAGTACAAGTGACCTCACGACCATTTGCTAATTCCACAAGTAAAGTAGGTGCATCTATTGTGGCTATCCCTAATATTTTTGCACAGATTGGTGAAATGAAGGAATGTGTACTGCCACAGACAATCAGGGTTTTGAAGCTTTTACCTTGATATTCTGATGGAGTTTGAATCACTGAGAATTGGAGATTCGGACCCTTCTTGTGAAGAGCAGCGTGAACCGTTGCCCTCTCAATGTCAGCATCCATGGATGGATCTTCTTCATCGTCCAACTCTTTGTTGGAAACACTGGAGGTTCTCCCTTTGGCCATGACAGTGGTTCCTTGGCCATGAGTGGCTCTATTTTGACCTTGGAATTTCCCTTGGCGATGTCCTCTGCTAAGCTTGGGGCATTCCCTCTTGAAGTGTCCGAGCTCATTGCAATGGAAGAAATGTGGATTGCAATCATTACTTTGTGTAGGAACAAAGTTGTTGACAGCATTGGCCCTAGCTTTCTTTCTTTGGCCCTGATTCTGACCCTGCACTCTCTTAGTCTGAGCCTTAGACATACCCTTATTCTGATCTTTGTAAGGCCAAATCTTGTTGTTCCTTGGTTTGGTCTGCACCTCCTGTATTATTGGAGTAGCTCGAATGAGTGCATCTTGTAGGTCCATTGGGCACATGGATTCCAATCGAGTGTTTATGGGTGGATTCAACCCAGCACAGAATTTTGACACCTGTTGTGTCATATCCATTGGAGGTGCATACTTTAAGAGTGAAACAAACTTTGAATAATATGCTTCAAGGGATAATCCCAGCTGCTTCAAGTCATAGAATTCATTCATCTTTTGTGTGCGATAGGCAGGTGGCAGATACCTCCCTCGCACAGCTTCCTTAAGCTTGTCCCAAGTGACTATCCCCTCCGAGATCGCTTGGTCTCTGCACCACTATTTCCACCAAAGTCTCGCTTCGCCTGTAAGCTTAACTTTGGCGAGCATGGCTTGGTTAGCAGGTGCAGTTCTTGCTGCCTCAAAATAGTCCTCCATGGACTCAATCCAGATCTCGGCGTCGGCCTGAATAGTCCTTCCCTTGCCATCAAACTTGGGTGGCTTAATTTTTTTGAGAAGGAGCTTCTTCTCTTGAACCACAGTTGTACTTAGTGCAGGACTCAGACTTGGAACCTGCACTTGGGGTTGTGTCTGGACAATAAGATTCTTTATGTTAACATCTTATCAAACGTTCCCCATATTACGTTAATACAGTTAGCACAGCTTTTATCCAAGTGATTTAATCACTTAACACCTTAGCTAACATTTACGATCAAGATCGACAATTGTAAAAATTCTTATTCATTCATGAGGGCATAACCCTTTGAGTACATTTATTTTGGATAAGTAGGACAAGCTGATTGATACATCAGTTTGGGGAAAATAGGATTGTGTTACAATCGGCTATAGGGACGGAATAATAATATGGAGTGGGATCATGGATTTTCAGGAAACGGTAAGTCATAGGAAGCTTGGGGTATCCCTTCCTTTGATACCCATTCTTCTCATAGCACCCTAACACTTTGATCATGTCATCAGCAGAGATCACCCGGGTCACTTCTTGATAGACATACTTGTTCTACTTGACTTGTCAACTGCTAACATGAAGAGTTGTGTTTGCATGAGCTTCAACAAAGATGAACAGCTTTATGATCTTTAAATCCTCCATCCACTTGATTCTCTTCAAGTTGGTCTGAAGATACGCGAGTCGGTGGGCTGCTATGTAGTATATTCCTGAATCTCCTCTACATCTCCGCTCCGCATACAGGGGTGAAGGATTATAGATGCGGTCCAAAATATTCATCATGCCTAGCCTCTGACGATAATCTGAAGCACACATTGCAGTCATGAACATGACCTAGAACACCAAGAACTTGCTCCATGCTTCGTGACTTTGCAACCGAGCATCCATAAGTGAGTAAAGAAATGTTTTCAACAGAAAACACTGCTCTATTCCACTCACCTTCCCCTGACTATCCCCTTATTCCCTTTATCTTCCTCCATTAAGTTCCTTTGTAATCTTAGATCCTGTTGGTTGGCTCTGATACCAACTATAATGTGTCTGCTCGTCTGCTTGTGGGACACGTCTTAGTAGCCATCAGGAAGAGGGTCTAGAAAACTCCGCCTGGCACTCGCAAGGAATGTCACAGGGTTTGCGATCTAAGTCTTCCCGAGTCTACCCTAAGCGGAAGTGTCTGGTCATTCCCACTTAGGATTCCCCTGAAGTCATGGTTCCTTTCCTATCAGCAAGGTTTCTAGGAAGTAGCTAGTGTCGAGCTCTAGATGAACCACTTTGCATGGGAGCAACAGAATCAAAGTGGATTCATGCTGCACTTGGTTCATGGAGAATGGAAAACAAGAGGGATGTGAAGCTCAACCTCTCTACCATAAGCCATAGTCTCATTCCTTTCCCCTAAAACAGCATAAATCGGGATTCTAACTCTACGGATGCTAGGTCTTCATAGTTCGTTATCTCGTCTTTGAGAAAAGTTTCTAGCTAACCGGTACTACCCTTCTGTAGGACGGACCCAAGTCACGTCCACTGCACTTTCCTCAGTTTGCTTAGTTATCTAATTACCTACCACATTATGTTTGACATGCAAAAGCAACTTCCTTAATTAATCAATTTAATCACTCGTTCCTTCATGTAACTTAGGCATTGACACAAAAACAATGTCAAGCAAGTTCCTTTTTAAAATATCTGACCTTTATTTATCATAATCCCAAAGTACATCAAGTATCATGCCTGAAGGCTATCCTAGCAATCTATAGGATTGCTACTCCAAGTTTCGCCCATAGACTAGTACACGGGCCTCGAGATCCCATCTCGAGTCACGTCGGCCTCTTGTGCGGGATTCGGAGGCAAGGAATTTACAGCGAGAGCCTCCCTTGGCACCCAAGCGTCCTCCCACTCCAAGCAGCACCCACGGAGAGACCTCTCGCAACGGGTTAGGTCCATATACCCGGCGCGGCTAACAACCCCCTTGGATAGGGCCAGACAAACAGTCAGAGGTAACTGTTTCTACCTCTCCCTCCAGGCTTCTAACCTAAAGCATTAAGTGTTTTTCCTTGAATTAGTTCCTTGAGCAAAGAAGTACAAATAATATACCTAAGTGTACAATCACGAACATTTCGGAGGTAGTTTGTACGACCAATTTGCTAAGGTGTGATTCCTTTTTCCCGGATGCTCTAGCATCCGATCCTGGATCTTTTTCCTGGATGCTCCCAGGTCCGATCCTGGATCGTTCACAACTTGGTGAGATCCCAATAATCTCAAACAAGATCATGCAGGCAAACGTTCTTGGTAAGTAAACTTATTTTGATTTGCACTTTCCCTTGGGTTTTACCTTATGTTATCTTAAACCTAATGTGAAAGATGCAGGATCTAGAGCATAGCAGAGGCGGAAGCTATGGAAGATGGAAGATGAAGATACTACTCATGTTGACATTGACAAAGAAGACAACTGTTACACAAGTGAATTAGGTTTCAAGATTGAGACTTAAACTCATAAACACAATCTTGTGTAGGACTGACAATGACACAGACACTTGACAGAAAGAGACAAGTACTATTGCATTATCATCATGTAAAAGTGATAGTCAAGTACATCATTATATAGGATTGCTTGGTAGCACACTACATCACTGTGCCTATGGGACCTGTCTCTCTTTCTAGAATGAACTGCACCTTCCTAGCCTAGTTGTTCCATACAAAGGGGCATACATAGGGTGTGATTGGCAGATTCTCAACACCCCTCCTCAATCACAACCTGAAAGTACAAAGTGTGTAGAGGCTTTAGTGAGAGCAGCACTTGCAAAGTGTGGGCATACCACAAACATGGCAAAATACCAGAGGCTGTCGCAGAAAAGGCTAAGTGTGGGTACCATAAACATGGTGGTCATCCAGAGGCTGTAACAGGGGCCTCACAAAGTGTACAGAGGCTGTAGTACAAGGCTTCATGAGGAGTTTTTACAAGCTTATGAAAGGAACATTAAGGCAGGTACAATGCTTTTAAAATAGAAAATGAGAGACAAGGACCAATAGGCCCTTGTGGTCTTTTTCAGCATATGATATTTCTTTGTCAGCATCATGGAAAATCTTCTTATCTTTCTTCTCTTCTTCATGATCTTCTTGGTCTGCTCCTTTATTGACTTTGCTTGCAGCATTTTTGAGTTTGCTCTTCCAGTTGTCCCCCTCAAGCAAAGTGGTAGACATTTCTTCAGAATCTTCAAATGGATTCATTGATTTCTCTTTGGTGTAGGTAGCTCCATTTCCTTCTGCAGGTAGAGTAAGAACATCTTCTATGTCATGTAAATAAGCAACACAAGTCATGTTACTCTTCATGAAGTGTATCCACATATAAATCTTCCTGATTGTCATTGATATGACCAAGAATAAGCTTCAAATCTGAGATAAATCAGTAAGAGTGTTGTAATTAAGTGTATCAAAGGATACAAGAAGAATAGTGTCAAATAACACTTGATAAGTATCAATAGATACTGTTCTTGATGAGCCTGATGTTGATGCTGGATCTTCTTGAGCCTTCTTCTTGTTGATTTTGATGTTTTGATTTCTTGCTGAAGACTAAGTTTTGGAGTAAATCAAAGTAGCAAAACCTTTAGTTGAGTGAGAAGAGTGAGAAGTATGAGTTGGAAGAGGAGCTTGATGTGGTTGTTGCTTGAGCTGCTTGATTTCTTCAACTCTTTCAAATCTTCCAAGCACACATCTCCCCTCCTTGATGTGATTTGATGAGTAATCCTTGTTAGAATCTTCAGTGTTTAGTCAGATCTGAGTGGCAAGAGCTTTGTTTGAGTCCTGAGGAGAGAGAAACTAATGGATTTTTGAGCTTGAAGCTCAAAGCTATGGCTGCCTGAGTTTAGGGTTCCTAGATCCGACTGTTCTTTCCACTAAAGCAGCACATAGGAGTAAAATTTTTAAGAGCCCTCTTAGCTAGAGTTGGCCCACTATATGGCCTACTAAAGCCCCATAAAAGCCCCTTCAATGGCTGCCCCTATGCTGAGCTACAGCAGGTCGTTTAGGCAGCTGTGAAAAATTGTGCCAGTTTGGGGAGATCAGCAATGGCAAGCCATACGGCACACAATGTTGACGTTTTTCATGCTGGGAAGTTGCACCTAGAAATGCAGAGGATATTCTTAGAAGAAACCGTGAGGAGATATGGACTGTAGAGGAAGATATGGAGGCTCCAAGTACTGCAGGTCCAGTTTGGCTATGGCAGACTAAGGGCAAAGATTGAGAAAATTGTCAATGCTGAGCTCCAAGGTGTGCAATGCTTAGGTATGAGGTGCCAAAGAGGAGCTCTGGAAGTAGAGGAACATTTTCCCAGAAGGAATTGTAGTGAGATATGACTTGTGGAGAGAGATCCAAGAGCTTCAAGCTGACAGGGTGATGCTGGCTATGGCTGCCATGGAAGCTCAAGTGAAGGTAGAGTTGAGAGATGAAGTCACGGGCTGGAACTGTGGTGACCAGAGTTGAAGAGGAATTGAGAGAGAGCAAAAAAGAGCTAAGCCATGCTCAGCTGAGCTCTGATACCATGTGAAAGATGTGGGATCTAGAGCATGGCAGAGGCGGAAGCTATGGAGGATGGAAGATGAAGATACTACTCATGTTGGCATTGACAAAGAAGACAATTGTTACACAAGTGAATTAGGTTTCAAGATTGAGACTTGAACTCATAAACACAATCTTGTGTAGGATTGACAATGACACAGACACTTGATAGAAAGAGACAAGTACTATTGCATTATCATCATGTGAAAGTGATAGTCAAGTACATCATTATATAGGATTGCTTGGTAGCACACTACATCACTGTGCCTATGGGATCTGTCTCTCTGTCTAGAATGAATTGCACCTTCCTAGCCTAGTTGTTCCATACAAAGGGGCATACATAGGGTGTGATTGGCAGATTCTCAACACCTAACCCAAAGCATTAATTGGTCAACCAAGGCAACGAACATGCCTTATTCACAACCCAACCAAGGATCTTTTATTCTTCCAATTCCTTACTCATCTCCCTCTAGCCAAGTTCAGTTAATACTCCTGGCGATGCAAAACTTTTCATCAAGGCCTTCAACATGCAGTCTAGATGCATGCATCCCTTCCATTTCTCTTAGTGCAGTACTATGCAGAATTTTCCAATCAAACTTACCCATCATGCATATGGTGCATTTAATATATTTGTACATCCTAAATGACATTTAACTCTCTTCATACCTAGCAACGAATACTTATTCCTAATGCACCGGATCTCATGTGACTTGCGTATATGAAAGTCTAGGTTTCTATCCATTGGTACAATTGCATCCTATGAACGCAAGCTATCATTTCATGTGTTTCTTTTAATCATGATTGTGAAGCATGAATTCTAGATGGCTATTCATGCATTGAACTGGTTTAAAAACTATTATTTAATGTGAAATAATGCGAAAGCCTTATCATTCTATGTGTGTAAAAGCTATCATTCTATGCACATAAGCTTATGCGAACTTCATGCTCTACCATTTCATGCATGCAACCTATCACTTGGAGTAAACAAAAATCCTAAGGCTCGTTCTGGTTCCATGCATATAACTACCCCTTTATTTCTTTTTCTTGAAATAATACAGAATATGCTCAACCAAGATTAATTATAAAGCCTAAAATATCAAAAGAACCTGGGTTTGATTCATGATCATAGGGGCATTTGTTGCGTTGGTCGCTCTGCTTGCCTCTCCCACATTACCGGTACCATTGGTAGCTTTGGCACTTACACTTCCTGCAACTCTCTTATTGGGAGCCATTTTCCACGCGCAGTTTGGATAGTCCTGACCTTAACGGACCTTGAAGATGACAGGCTCGAGAAGGAAAGGTCGTGAGAAGGTGAGCTTTGCCGATGAGGGGAGTGGCTTGAAAAAAATGGCTTCTCGAACGTAGCTCCTCAACACGGCCCTCGACACCTTCTCTACATTCCAACTCTCTCTCTCTCTCTCTCTCTCTCTCTCTCTCTCTCTCTCTCCCCCTCTTCTTCTCCTTCTCCTCTTCTCCTTCTCTTCTTCTCTCTGGATTTCCGCAAAGCCTTTGACATGGTTCCAAGAGAGAGGCTTTTCAGACGCCTACTTGATCTGGGGGTGGATGATGACATGATGTGGGGTATTTATGCACTATATGAGTGGGTTACTGGCAGAGTCGGATGTTCGGGAGGTATACCAAATCCCCTTGTGAGCACCATTGGTGTGAAACAAGGATGCCCCCTCTCACCGACTCTATTTGGGCTATACATTGATGAGATAGCAGAGTTTATTCAACAGCGAGCCGGTGGAGGTATAGATCTCAGTGGAGCCATAGTTCATATCTTACTATATGCAGATGACATTGTGTTGGTCTCAGACTCAGCTCAGGGATTATAGCAGCATTTATTAGCATTGGATGATTTTTGCATACAGAGAGGCATGACAGTGAACCTTGGTAAAACCAAGGTTCTTATATTCCATACATCAGCTCAGATACGCAGACAGAGTATTTTCATGGCAGCAGGAGGGAGTATTGAGGTCACTGGATCATATGTATATTTGGGAGTCACCTTTACAGCAGCTTCAGGGACTTTCTCGATGACACAAGTAGCTCGTGACCGCCTCACTAGAGGATACTCAGCATTGGCTCTTATGGAGCGACAGTGTCATCAGGCACATTTCCAGGAGCCCCGCACCAAGGGGTGGCTCTTTGATACTCTAGTCACTCCAGCACTGATGTATGGAGCAGCTATATGGGGGCCAGGCCTTGCCGATTATGTATGGACATTGATGGAGAGACCTCAGGTGATCATGATATCTAGATTGATTCACAGCAAGGCCTCAGTCCCACATGACATTGTGCGAGCAGAGCTTGCCACACCGCCCATGCTAGTTGAGGCATTATTTCAGACAGTCTACTTCCTACACAGATTTCAGGATATGGACAGAGATCGCATTGCATATAGAGCATATATGGCATCTCAGGAGATAGCTCGAGCAGGGGATACCACATCATTGTATGCACAGACTAGAGCTTGGTTTGACAGACATGGGCTGGACATTGATAGACTCCCACCTCTTCTATGTGATACTCAGGCTCCCACTTACACCCTTTCTCTCTCTGAGAGGAACAGAGTCATCAGACAAGAGATATGGCATATTTATATACAGAGGACATGGGTCAGCCCTGCACAGCCACTTCCATCAAAGATGGCACATTATTATACACAGCTCTTGAGCATATCAGAGCAGGGATTCATAGAGATTCCGAGATATATGCAGATCTATATGCCACATCGATTGAGAGTTCTTATTGGACAGCTCAGGGTATCATCACATCAGCTTATGATTGAGAGTGGCAAAGCCAGTGGCATCCCACGGGAGGAGAGGATATGCCCCCTTTGCAAATCAGAGGTGGAGAGTGAGGAGCATTTTGTTCTCAGATGCTCGGCATACTCAGAGTTGAGATCTAGATACACATTGAGCAGCTCACTTCACGGATGTATGACTGACATGGATCAGATATCATTTGACCGTTTTCTGGGAGAGGCATGGCACATCACAGAGCAGAGCACACAGTGGGTCCCAGTCAGAGAGGGGCCCACCCAGACGACTATTACACAGTTCTTTCAGACAGACAGAGTGAGAGCTACTGTACCAGCCTCCAGCCAGACCTCCGGGCTCACACTACAACAGGCTAAGGACCAGTGTACCTGACGCCGCACGAGGATCCGTGGGTTTCGGACCCCACAGCCACACCGACAGGAGATCCGGAGGATTCTTGATCTACATCGACAGAGCAGACTGAGATCGGACGACACTCGGCACATTGGATCTCAGATCTCCAGTTTGCTCTTTCTCCACCGCCGATGTACCACATCCTACATCCAGGAGGGATCACCTACTATTAGCGACTTCGATGACTGCTACTACATCCCAGGATAGTATATCTCCATGCATCTATTACATATACACATCGCACCACTTTATCACAGCCGATAGTTGTTCCCCTTTTGTAGCCATTATCTGGAGTACCAGAGCTACATACACACATACACATACACGACACTTATCACACTCACAGCACCGTATTTTCAGTTTCCAGTTTTTAGCTTTTCATTTAGCACTTTTATTTTGAATAGCTGGACCTCATCAGTTGTATCACAGTTTGTCTCATAGGCCAGTTTTGGTCTTTAGAAGACGTTAATATAACTTTCTTTCTTTCTTTCTTTCTCTCTTCTTCTCCTTCCCTCTCTCCCTCCTTCTCTTCTTCTCTCTCTCCCTTCTTCCTCTTCTTCTTCTTTTTCTCTTCTTCTCTTCTTCACTCTCTCTCTTCACGGGGGGGTTCTTCCACCTGACGAACGAGGAGGGGGGGAGATTTCTGACGGAAGCCCCCAATGGGGCGCTACTGTCCACCTCAAAGCTAGGGGGGTCATGACGAAAGCCTGGGGGGGGTGACGAGCATGAGGGGGGGGAGGACCTGCATGCGGCGACCAGGGGGGTGTTGTCTAGACGAGGGAGGGGGAGGAAGCTCCCCCTTATAGGAGGGGGAGGAGGGTGGTATGGCCGCCACCCCTCCCACTTGGGGGGCTGCATGTCCCCCTATTACTATCACTTCACTCCCTCCCTCTCTCTCCCCGATGTCAAGATTGTGGGAGAGAAGGAAGGAGTCTCACTTGTAGCTTTCTTGCTTGCACAATGGAGGAATACACACAGAGGTGGAGGCTGAAAACAGTTTTTCTCTTCTTAGTTGTGTAAGCCAAAAGAACTCTCTTACAAAGAAATAGAAGAACCCTAAATATGGGTCTCAAACCAAACTCAACTAACTAAGGTGGCATACTAACTGAGCCATGAACTAGAGTAGATAAGGATAGCTGTCATCTAGCTATTATTCATGGGCGGTGTACCAACCGCATCTACAACTGACAAGTCGGTGACATAAATGCACAATGGTCACCCTGGCATATCACGAGTGGAGCTCGATATCTCAATACTCCCCCTCGAGCTCAATCCCAATTCCTGCACACCAAGCAGGTCTCTGAACTTGCGCAACTTCTCTGCGCCCAATGCCTTCGTGAATATGTCAGCTACCTGATCCTCTGTGCTGACATAAACTAGATCAATAAGACCTAGTAAAACCCTCTCCCGCACATAGTGATAATGCACCTCAATGTGCTTTGTTCTAGCATGATAGTCTGGGTTATTTGCCAAGTGTATACTACTCATGTTGTCACAATAAATGACAACTGACCCATCTGTAGACTAATGCATATCATAAAGTAGCTTATGCAACCAAGCTACCTCACATGCAGCCATTGTTGCACCCCTGTACTCAGCCTCTGTGCTCGACAAGGCAACTGTAGGCTGTTTCTTGCTGCTCCAAGTGACTGCAGCACTCCCAAAAGAGAACACATATCCACTGGTAGATCGTCTATCAAAAATACTACCAGCCCAATCAGCATTAGTGTATCCATGCAGCTGTATCTCAACCCCAGTCTCATAAAATAGTCCATACTGCAATGTGGACTTCACATACCTGACTATGCATCTAGCTGCATCCAAATGCGGTTTCCTTGGAGCCTACATAAATTGACTTACCAATCCAACAACATAGCTCAAATCTGGCCTGGTAATAGTCATATAAATCAAACTTCCTACTATGCGTCTGTACATAGTAGGGTCTTCCAGAAGCTCACCTGCATCTGCGCTTAGCTTCACATTCTGCTCCAAAGGAACTGAAATAGGCTTACAGCCTGTCATCCCATAGTTGGACAGCATGTCCAATCCATACTGCCTCTGCAAGAGCTGTATCCCACTTGGTGATCTAATCACCTCAATGCCCAAGAAATAACGCAGCTCTCCCAAATCCTTCATCTCAAACTTCTGCTTCAATAGCATTTTCACATGAAGGATATCTTCATCACTGTCACCTGTCATAATCAAATCATCAACATAAATGACTAGTAGCATAATACCTTTCTCTGTTTTTCTCACATAAAGTGAGAAATCTGCCTTGGAAATCTGAAAGCCAATAGTGACAAGATACTGTCCTATCTTGTCAGACCATGCTCTAGGTGCTTGCTTCAAGCCATACAAGGCTTTCTTCAACCTGCAAACAAACTCAGGATGAACAACATGCACATAACCTGGTGGCTGCTCCATATAGACCTCTTCTTGCAAATCACCATGCAAGAAGGCATTCTTTACATCCATCTGATGTAAAGACCATCCCTTTGATGCAACCATAGCAATGACTGCTCTTACAGTTGCCATCCTTGCAACCGGACTGAATGTTTCTTCATAGTCAATGCCATATGTTTGTGCATACCCCTTGACTACTAATCTTGCCTTGTATCTGTTCACAGAACCATTTGCATTGTGCATCACCTTATAAACCCACTTACAGCCAATTGCATTCTTACCTTTAGGCAAAGGTACCAATTCCCATGTAGCATTTTCTTCCAAGGCATCCATGGCTTTCTCCCATTTTTCTTTTCCCATGGCTTGCTCAAAAGAAGTGGGTTCTGGTTCATGTATCACTTTGACCATATATGCATAGTGAATGGCTGTAAATCCATCATATTTCAGCCTATCCATAGGATACCTAGCTCTCGTAGACCTGCGCAAAATAGGTTCACTCTAAGATGCTCTCAAAACATCCCTGTTCTTCCTTACTCCAGGTGTAACAATAGAAGGAATACCCAACTCATCATCAATGCTCTATTCTGAGCCACTGGATTCACCATCCACATAAGAGTGACCTGCATTCACATCAAACATGGGCTGATCAACCTTCTCTTTTCCTTTTCATGATACCTGCATACCACTATCTGCATTGCTTTGAGAAGATTCTCCTAATCTCAATCTGCCTGTCCATGGCGAAGAATGTGAACCACTGCTAGAGGACGCTCCAGGTCCACTAATATTTTGTGACTATTGCTGTGAATTCTGTGCAGCATTACCATTTTGTGCATCTACATCATCAATCACATTTACTGGATTATACCAGCTACTCATCTCATCAAAAACAACATCTCTGCTCACTGTAAACTTACGAGTAGAAGGGTTATAGCATCTATACCCTTTTTGCTGCAGAGAATAACCAATAAAGATGCACTTCTCAGCTTTTGGATCCAACTTGGATCTCAACTCATCTGGCACATGAACATAGGCAATGCAGCCAAAAATTTTCAAATGAGAAATATCTGGTTTCCTACCAGTATACCTCTCCTCTGGAATCATTCCATGTATTGCTGCAGTGGGAGTCCTGTTCATTATGTAGACTGCTGTAGCAACTGCTTCAGCCCAATAAAAATCTGGCAGGTCTTTTTCATTGAGCATGGCACGAGATACCTCTCCAATATGCCTGTTTTTTCTTTCTGCAATTCCATTTTGCTGTGGGGTATGACTGCATGAATATTGCTACTTTATGCCATGCTCCTGCAAGAACCTTGCAAACTCATTTGAGAGGTACTCTCCCCCTCCATCTGACCTTAGGCATTTTATCTGCAGACCTGTTTCTTTTTCAACCATAGCTTTAAGAGTTTTGAAATGCCCAAAAACTTCACTTTTCTTTTTCATAAAATACACCCAAACTTTTCTACTATAGTCATCAATAAAAGTGACAAAATAATGACAGCCTCTAAGAGATGCAGCTTTAGTAGTCCACACATCAGACTGGATTAATTCCAATGGCTTCTTACTCTCTTGAACAGGTCTAGGAAATGGTTTCCTTGCCTGTTTTTCAAACTGACAGGCTTCACATACCTTATACATTTCTGCAACCTTGAATCTAGGCAATCCTGCAATAATATTTTGGGCCTGCATTGATTTAAGTCGCTGTACATTAACATGACCAATGCGTTTATGCCAGATATCAATATCTGCAACTACACCGGTCCCATGTGCAAACATTGTTGCACTCAATTCAGACATGTCTGCATCCAACGTAAATATTCTGCCCTTCTTCTTTCCTTTTGCTATCAAGCGACCTTTATTTTTCATATCCTCAACAAAGCATCCATGAGGATTAAATCTGACCTACAAGCCCTGTTCAACCATTTGACCAACAGAAACTAGATTCTTGGTGATATTCGGGACATGAAATACATCGGACATGTTTTTCTTTTTCCCATCCTGCATAGACAGGAATTTTTCCAATCTGCACAATCGGATGTGTAGTATCATCACCAGTCTCCACAAATCCTGGTTTTTCCATTTTCCTTGCATCCTCCATCCATTCTGCATGACCTGTCATGTGGTTTGAAGCACCTGAGTCAACATACCATACATCGTTGCTTTCTTCTGCACCTGTCACAGAATTGTTCATGTACTGCACCATGAACAAATGCTCATTTCTGTCATCACCCTGTCTACTAGATGATGCATAATTCCCTTGTTGCAGTTTTCCATTCATGATGTCATTCTGCTTTTTATAGCAGTCTTTAGCCATATGACCCATTTTACCACAATAGTAGCATTCAACATTACTGTTTGCATTTTGACTTCTTTGCCATCCACCACGACCTCTTTGGCTCCCCCTGCCTCTAGAGTTACCACGTCCTCATCCATAGGACTGGTTTTCTTGAGTTTGCTGCATATTCTGATTTCTACCACGGCCTCCAAATCGACCTCCTCTACCTCTGCCTCTACCTCTTCCAGCATTTGAGTAGAAGACAGTTTCTTTTGAAGTTCCTCCTGAAGAAGATGCACCACCATTTCTCTGCTCCTCAGAAATTAGAAGAGCAATCAACTCCTCAAAATCAGGAAATCTTTCACGAACTGAAATGGATGTCCGAAACTGTGCATAATCCTTTCCTAGACCATTCAAGGTCACAGAAACTAAATCATCATCTTCCATTGGCGACCCAATGGAAGAAAGTGCATCTGCGATCTTCTTCACCTTCATGTGGTAGTCATTGATGCTCATATTTTCTCTTTGTACATTATGCAACTCTTGCTTGAGCTGCATTTTCCTGGCTTGCGTATTTGTGCTATACATTTTTGACAGAGTATCCCATGCCTCCTTTGGCGTACTTGCATCTTGAATATGCACAATCATAGAGTCTGAAATGCTGATAGACAGCCAGTACATAACTTTCCTGGCTCTCTCATGCCATGCTTTAAATGCCTGCATTTGCTGTTGATTGGGAACATCAGGAAGAACTGGTTCTTCTTCATTTCCTGCAACAAATTCCCAATATCCTTTTCCCATAAGGAAATTCGTCATTCTAAACTTCCATGCTTGGAAGTTGTTCTTGTCAAGCTTTTCAGTGACAATCTGTGAGAGAGAATCAGACGCCATTACAAAATACTGCAAAAAATTCTATCACTGCAGAGAACACAGCTTCGGCCTCACAAAGGCAAATATGCAAAACTGACGAAAGTGGTATTTGACCACACAGTCACTTCCTAGTGACGATTTTGCATATACAGGAACCAAGAATGGTTCTCTAACTCCCAATGTCTCTGCACACGAGCATACGATGCAATATCTGTGGTAACTTTTCACCGACCTGTAGAACAGTGGTCGCACAGCATAAAATAGGGCTTTTTTTCTGAGTGCGTGCAGAAAACTTCCGCCTCCAAAACAGGCCCCGAAATGGCCTCAAATCAAAAAAACAGGGTCGCCAAGGGCTATAGCCTTCTCCCGTAGCATTTACTGCCCTCTTGCTTCACCGCGAAGGGTGTCTCAACCTGAGACAATGCACTCCTACAATTTTCGGCTGTGCTACCTGCAGAGATCTGCTCCCAAACCAGAAAATGAAAGCAACACTGCTCCTCTTACCAGAACACGGCGAGCTTGGCTTGCTTTCTTGAGCTCCTTACCACGAACAAGGATCTGATACCATGTCAAGATTGTGGGAGAGAAGGAAGGAGTCTCACTTGTAGCTTTCTTACTTGCACAATGGAGGAATACACACAGAGGTGGAGGCTGAAAACAGTTTTTCTCTTCTTAGTTGTGTAAGCCAAAAGAACTCTCTTACAAAGAAATAGAAGAACCCTAAATATGGGTCTCAAACCAAACTCAACTAACTAAGGTGGCATACTAACTGAGCCACGAACTAGAGTAGATAAGGATAGCTGTCATCTAGCTATTATTCATGGGCGGTGTACCAACCGCATCTACAACTGACAAGTCGGTGACATAAATGCACAACGGTCACCCTGGCATATCACGAGTGGAGCTTGATATCTCAACACCCGACGTGCTGTCGGCGGCGAGGAGAGAGAGAGGGATAAAAAAAATTGCATTAAAGTTATTTTTTTTTAAATTAAGAGGGGGGAGTTGTTACGGGGGGAGGCACAGGGGGGGAGCACGGGAATATTACATTTAGCCACAAAATTTACCACATGAACCAGAGTTATGAGTCGTATTAGTCATTAATGTCAATGTTTATAGTATGGATGGTCCAAAAATACTAGATTTTTGGATAAAAGTAGCATATTTTTAATATTTTGGATATTATTTATTGTAAATATCCTAAAAAGATATGAAAACTTCTAGAACAGGGTGTTTGTAAAAAAAGTAAGTGACTTTTTCAGCCAGCTTTGGAGATTTAATGCAAAAAGAAGGATTGATGAAATCATGTGCATTGCGATTGCAGGCTACAGGCAACAAATAGCACTTCCAATGGGGAGGAGTGATCTGGAAGATTTTTGACCAGGTGTCCTAGTGTCCTAGAGTTTTACCCCCCTTTCAAAGCCAACAAAACCATCATATTTGCGATTTGAGCATCAGATTGCATCTTGGAAGCTTTAGATTGGTGAGATCCCCTCCATAAAGAGCTCTTCTTCTTAGCCACAACCCTTCTTCTCTAGCTATAAATAAGAGGCATGGGGAGCAATTGAGAGATTTTGAGCAAGAGAGAAGAAGCCCTCCTCAGGAGTATGGAGCAAGAGGGAGGTAGAAGGGTATCTCCCCCCCCCCCCAGAGGCTGTGAGAGGAAGCTAAAGAGGGGGAGAATTAGAAAGAGAGAGAGAGAGAAGAAGAAGTTCCTGAGAGACTGCAAGAGAGGCAATTAGAGAGGAAACGAATTAACTCAATCTCCCCCTGTCTCGATCTTCAACTTGGCAAGCTGCTCTCACACTCTCCCATCTCGAATTCATTCCACCTTCTCTATTGCTCGAATCTGCTCATGAACCATGGCTCCAAAGCAATGAGGCAGAAAGACCATGAAATCCATTGCAACCAATCAAAGAATGGGTATTGCCACCTAGAGATACATGAATGCCCAAAGTTGCTGGAATTGGCACTACCAACAGAACATCGGGTGTGGCAAACACAATCGCAAGCAAAGATGAAATTCCCAATGATGTTGTGCCAAACTAGGTTGTTCACAACTCAGAAAAAGGCTATTATTTTCAAATCTCCAAATAAAATAATAATTTTTTTTCCAAAATTAAGTACATAAAATGTTAGCTTTTTCATTTACACTTACACAAGATGTCAGTTTCATCTAGAGAGTGTATTAATACATGCACTAACGGTTAACTACTACCTATGATTTGTAGATAGATTTATCAAGATTATAACTTGTAGAATCATGATGGAAATAGTTGCAAGAGGTTATTGCATGAAATGAGTAAAGGATGTTATGCGCACTCAAGATTAGTAAAATAACTCGTTATATTTATTTTGCCAAATGTGACAATGGTTAGGAGTTAATTAACGCTTAAAAAGTGAAAGTCTATTTAAAGAATCTTGTAAATCATCTCGCTAAATTATTATCGCAATATTTTTCTAAGTATCAACTAAAGGAAATTGCTTATGTGTTGGGTAAGTTAGCCCTAAATGGGAAATTCGTCTTGCTTGACAACGTTGAAAGCTTTGTACTCAACACTTCTTTATGGGAAGAAGAATCCTCGTTAGAATGTAAGGTTACCTTGGATTAAGGATCTACCCTAGCTATCTGAAGTTGTGAACTGCACGATGGTGTGATTATTTGTCATTGTTTCAAAGGATTGTTTGTGTTTGGTAGAATCTAGATCTTTGATTAAAAACATTGACAAATAGGATAAAAGGAAAGATCACACTAGGCTACCCCCAAGCTAGCTGCAAGACCCTACTCCAAGGGGGTCATGATTATTGCTTTGAGATGCTTAGATTGGCTCTGTAAGCAAAAAGGTCTATCTGTAGGGATAGTCTCGAGTAGTAGGAAATGTGGATGCTAGGGGGGGATCTAGCCATAAATTCCAAATTACTCCTAGAATCTGGCGAGCCCCTTCATGACACAGGATGGGATCCTAGAACCCTAATACTAGTTACAAGGGAGGAATCTTGGTAGAAAAAATGCCCTCATGGAATTTTGTATATCTTCCACAAAATCGAAAAGATGGAAATTGTAATAAACAAGGTTGTTTGAATTGTATGCATGTCCGTGAAATAAATTATGAAAAGAAACGTGTGATTTAACGGACTAATTAAGGAAGCTGGTTGTATACGTTTCAATAAATGTGCTGTAGGTAATTAAAAAAATAAAGATGATACCATCATCAAAGGAAAGCAAGTGGGTGTGACCCGTGACGGGTCCTTTTCCAATGGAAGGGTGGTCTCAATTAGTTGGGAGCTTTTCTAAATCGGTGACAGAAATAGAAAGATGATAAATTGACCAACTAGTCACATTAGGTAGAACCGACTTTCATTGTTTTAGGGGGCCATAATGGGATTTTTCTTTATGGGCAGGAGGGTTGACATACTGCACTCCCCTCCATCTCCCATTCTCTCTAAAAGTGCATTGGCAAGTCCACTTTAGTTTGAGTAATCCTGTAGGAAGTGGGAACTCGAAAGTGGGAACTCAAAATTACTGACGCTATTAGCTGGCTATTAGGAGACCCGTCTCATTTTAGGAACCTGAAAATTTAGGTCGATCCTAGTGGGTTCATCAGCCGAAACTCTTCCATTGTGATGAAGACTCAGTAGGGCCTAAGTGACAAACCCCATGATACTCTCAGGGAGCACCGGCGGGGGCGGTGTCATTTTGGAAAACCTATTGATGGACTACTAAAAGGTGTGCCTTGGATTGCAGCTGGTGGACACTTCACACTACCTCTCTAACCACTCAAAAAAATGTAGGTAGCCACTTACCTCATCAACTTGGAGGAATCATAGCTCCCATAATAAGCCATATCATTTTAAAATATAAACTAAGAAACAAATGTTGGTTCAAGGCATCCTTGTGGCTATGAAAATCCTCAACATCATATTTTTCAATTTCTCTAAATCTAATGCAATTTTTGTAGTTTGGAAATTGACCTAATCTCTCTCTCACCACAAATTTAAATTGAAAAATATGAGTAAGTATTGGGAATCATTGTAACTAGGATTATAGATGAGCTTTTCCATAATATGGATGGAGTAAAGAGTGAACTTGATGCTTGGCATACATTGAAGACTATATTTGAAACCAAAGGTAAACATTCTATTACCCGTTATCTTTATGGACTAAAACTAAAAGATGGAGAATCTATGGTAAAAAAGGGAAGAGCTTGAAGGCCCAACTATCCAATGTTGGAGAACCAGTCAAATGCTCAAATGTAGTTGCTTTAATACTAAAGACCATGCCATCTAATTTAGATCAAATAGTCAAAATTTTCAATGAGAAAGAGCCAATACCAAGTTTAGAGAGTGTGATAATTCTCTCTTAGAAGAAGAAAAGAGCATGGGAACTATATATTCAAGACAAAGAAGATGGTGACTTCCCACCAAACAAACTTCTGCTACCTAAACAATCCTTGCAAAATTTGTGTAAGACTAGGCCATGGCTCAAAGTTTTGGAGATATCCAAAAGATTCTACTATAGCAAATTTAGTATATGCTCAAACCTTCTATGATTGTGCATTTTAATATCTATTTTGTAGTGGCTAGGTTGATGTTTTGGGAAACTCCTCCATTCTTATCATCTTAAAATACACTTCCAATTTTTTCTTTGATTATGTGTATGTTAGCTTTTGGTTATCTTGGTTTTTGAAGAGAACCATGAAGCTTCAAAAACTCAAGATTCTTGATTCTACATTATAACCTAGGATTTTTTAGAGAACGATGAAACTCCAAAAACTCTAGATGTTTGTTATGTCTTAGTTTGATCTAAGTGAGTGCCACCTAGTCAACTCTAGTTCTTTTTAGCTTTCTATTAAGCCAAGAAGGATATTGAAAAATTTCCCTTATAGCAAACCCATATGTATAAACTCTGAGCTAGGGATAAGAATGTGACCTCATTACTTTTATAATATTTGAATGATATCATCTATGATACCATTACTCCACTTTCCTCACCTACCTACATCTCCCTATAAGAGGTATTAGTGTAACATAGAGAGCATATTACTACAATATCTTGCAAGAGCATATGCTATCAAACTAACAATTCTATCTATTTCCAACTTCAATAACTTGTATTTGAGTGACAATTGTATCTTTTCTTGTGTCAATACAAGACTTATTTTCTACAATTCTTGACTCAACTATCTCATATAATCTACAGTTGCTTTATCATGTTAATCATCTGCATTTATCTCATAGATATTTATGTATTTCATCCTCCTCAAATGGTTAGCAATGCATATGATTAGATGAATGTGCTCTCATTATTTCAAACAATAATGAATCGCATAAAGTTTCCTTTCAAAAGCATAAAAGAAGAACCATGATCTTTGTAAACATTTATTGGGTAATCCAATGTTTAAGAATCTTTGAAAGATATGACATGCAATTGCACCTTCAAATACCTTTAGACATTTGATTAATATTTTGTTTTGTCTTCATTTTCAAACTTTTGCCTAATTGTTAGACACCATTTCACGCCTAGAATGGGTCAACATTTTTAAATCATTTCAATAACAATCATTTTATTAAGAAGAAACTAGTTAAGGATCTACAAAATGTACTTTTCGTGTGGAAAAGATAGTGATGGTGGAAGTAGCAAACGCATCAAGCCAATTTATGCCTTTCAATGAGAATTGTGTAATGTCTACATTTTGCAAACTAATACATAAAAGGATGTTTGTTCAATAGCCAAGATTTCCCTTATGAGAATGACATTAATTATTAATTTTGCAATTTTTTTAATGCAAAAAAAATCTTAATGTGACTAATTTTGTTAGGAATTTTTACAAGGCAAGCCCTTGTATCAACTTTCAAAGTGAATATATACTACATCCAAGTAAGAAGAGGTCAAGTTTAGGTTTTTGAAACTCTTACACGTAAGAAATGCATACTAAAGTCTTATGCAACCATTTTGTATCATGTTTAAGCCCTTGTCCTACTTGATGGTGATTGCTAGCCTATTTGTTTAACAAGATATCCTAGAAATAGAATCATAGTTTAATATCTTTGATGTTCAAGAATCTTTAGAAAAACTATCATGCAAAATTATACAAAGAACTTGCAAACACACCTTTAGATATATCGATTAACATGTTATTTCATTATTCATTTTTTATCATATGCCAAATTGTTGGGCTAGGGATATCACTTCATGCCTTGAATAAGCCAAATTCTTTATGTCATGATTTTAATAAGAATCGATGTATAAAGAAGGAATGCAGTAACGGTCTATAAGTTAAAAACTTTTAGGTTGGAAATTTTTACCATGGTGGAAATTAGAAACTAATTAAATGGTTGATGGCAAAGTTTTTATGGCAATCTAATGCTTTAAAAACGAATCATGTAACATTTATAGTTCTCAAACAAGTACATAAAAGGATGTTTGCTCGACATTTAAGCATTCCTTTATAATTCATATTTCATTATTATTATTTTTGCAAGTGTTTTAAATGTAAATAGGTTTTTTTGTATTGTGTTAAAAGAAAATACATACAACTTCCAAGTTGGAAGAGGTCAAGATTAATTTCATGGGAAATACAAACTACAGAGTCTTGTGTGACCATTTTATTTAATATTTAAGCCCTTGTCCTGCTTGATGTTTGTTGTGAGCCTATTTCTTTAACTCTTATCACTTAGAAATAGAAATATAGTCTAAGGTCATCAAATATGACATGTATAGTCCAAAGATATCAAATTTGAAAGAATCTTTAAATTAGAGTAGTACATCTAATATGCCATGTCTAGTCCATAGATAGCACCAAATTGATATATGTGTTGTATGCTTTTTTTTAAAAAAAATCAATAAATCTTCTAAACGTTGACAAGGGCATGATTGATTTGAAGCATTATACAAATACTTCAAAGGATGAAGAATCTCTTGGTTATACAAATATATTGTTAGTTGGGGATTTTGATTATGCATGTTACTTACAAAACTATGGCTTGATTAGAAGAATAGCCTCACGAATATTTCTAAACTCATGTACATTACAACTACATCACTCACAAATTTCATAACAACTCGTAAAACATGTCAAGAAAGAAACTTTCTAGTTCTATAAAGTGCAACCGTAGAGAGAGAAACTATATACACATTAAGATGGAGCAAGTTTTTTAGACAACTTAAGCAATTGTGACTATTATCTCTTTTTTATATTTGAGACAACTTAAGCATTGTAAAGGGTCTAGAGACCCACATTCTATGTCAAACATGAAATATTAGACCTTGAAAGGGTCTACAATCTCAAACTTAAGTGCTCCTTGCTTTGTTAGATAACTCAATTTCCAAAATCAATTGTGAATCAAAAGTAGAGCACATCTCAATGTGCTAAAAGATAAAATAATTATTGTCCATCCATGATTGGCACACTCTCTTAGGAGTTCCATAATGTTGTCATAGCACTTCACTCATGTTTTTCTTAACAATGATCTTTCTTTGTCTTTTGTCTCACACTTTGTAGCTTTCCCATGAGAATTATAAGTGTGTGCCTTCTAAAGGTTAAAATTTTTACTTTGTTTCCATTTTGTTTTTTGAGAACACAACTTTCAAAGCAATACCACCTCATTCGTGGCATTTGTGGATGACAGAGATGTTAACAAGTTGTTAAATTTTTTATGATGAAATGTAAAGTTGCTTTCACTTAACTCATAAGTTTGAGATCGCATTCTAAAGATCTAGTCAAGGTTTTAATCAAGCTCACATGCTTTAATAATATCCCTATATGAATAATTTTGTTTTGGAATGTTCTAATATTAATTTAGATAAGCATAGCTAGAGAACAATTTTCTAATAGAATTACTAGATTGAAAAAACATATTGCTAGTTATGTTTTGGAAAAAATATAAAGCTAGGATGCTCATGTCACTATAACTCGCTCTAAATCTGAACATTAAACAAAAATATTGTTGATGATATTATCAAGGTTTTGGACAATAATCATCTTTGTGTTTCAATTCAAACTAAAGATTTTACTATGAATGAATGAAAATCCACTTGATTCATATAAATCATACAAATTCACCATATTAGATCCCACTATTTTTTTAATGTATGGTGTGACACAGTGGCATGGGTAGTAAGAATAATAGCCATGTTCACCCAAATATTTGAAACACAATGGATTATACAATAACAAGAAGAAAAAGCGGCTATGACAAGGAAGCAAAATGTATATCTAAAATAGAGCTATGAGCCTCCCAAATGAAAGAATAGAATGTAATACAAGAAAGAATATGAGTATCATTGTTGAAAAAGTGATTGTAAACTAGTTATCACTGCAAACAATCACTACTCATGTCATAAATCAATTAACAATCTATGCAAACTACTTTATATATTGATCTTAGACTAAGCTCCAATAATACAAGTGCACCAAAGACTAGTAATGCATGTGTATCAAAGACTAATGAATACAAGAAACTAATTAAAACAATCAGTCCAAAGTAAAAAAGGGTTGTATTAATCTCAATACGGGTGTAACACTTGGAGTAAACCATGGAAGAGGCTTGACAAGAGGGAGAATTGACTCAATCATTGATATAAAGCTAGTAAGATTTACACTAGCTCACTCTTTGCTAAGTCAAATTATGATCATTGTATGTTTACATATGTTGGGTATATGGGTTTATATAGAAGTTGGCAATAGATGCAATTTGCTTGAAATTCTTGTATTGCAAAAATAATATATTTTCACTGAGAAATCAACTAATGATGAGGATTTGTAAGTGCATCAAGCACATGATTGCTACAACTTTATAATCCAACTCAGACTAAAATTCTATGCTATTTGAGGGATGTTACTTGCCCAAAAGTTTCCATAATTGTTGTTTTCTATTGTCATGGAATCCAAGAGTAAGTTTAGGATTGTCTATAATTTAGCCTTTGATATTTGGTGCTTCTAATAAAAATATAGTATCCATGACTAGATATATGATCCCATGATGATTTTCTATCCAGTTGAAAATCATGTTACACCTCTGTCTAGAACTATCTTTATAGCTAGTCTCCCTGTGTTCAAAACTACCTTTATTGGTAGTTTCCCTATTTTTTAAAACTTCTTTTATAGATAGTTCCTCAATACCTTGTGTTAAAAATTTAGGAGAGATAAACGGGCAAAGAGGTGGAGTAAGAGCAGAGTAGTGCACTCTGTATCGTCTTCTTCTTCATTATTCATCACATTAGTCTATCTCACACGATGTAACTCATGCCAAGAGGCATATTCCACGGTGGATTTCGTGAGGTTTTGTGATGGATTCTGTAAAATTATATTTATTGCCGGGGCTCAGACACAATGTGGATTCCTTGTGCGAAAAGTCGATGGGGACGCATGTCCTTTTCGGGCATCTCGTTAATTTAATGTGCAAGTGGGTGATTCCATAGCGGGTGATTTTGCAAAATACATATTTAAATTAATGGATGTTTATGAGTTTAGAGTGCGCACTCGTAATAAATTAAGGTTAGGACTGAGTTCTAACCAATTTATTTATTTTGTAGCTAAAGATTGCTAAGTATTCACTTTTGTCAATTTAATTTTATTATTTTTTTAACAATTGTGAATGCTTCACTTGATGTGTAGAGCAGGTGGCGCTGGGAAGCACTGGCCGATAGCGTGTATTCAAGTTATTTAGAAGAAATTATCATTTTTGATGGGCGCGCATCTTAGGTGTGGTGCCAATATTTTTTTAATGCACTTATTTATTAAAGCGCTTGACATATATTTATTATTTTGTATGTGCATGGGCGCACGATTTAAATATTTGTTATTGGACATTATATTTGGGCACAGCCCAACTCTTTGGATGCCCAACCGCGTTATTCTTTATTTGGACAAAAGCAAACACAAAAGATAAATCGTGCTAATTGTAAATTTGGGCTATTTTTGAGCTTGGAGATGAATAATATATTAAATACATGCTTTGTGGAGTGCTCACACAAGGCATGGGGGGAGATTGTACCCAATTAGTCTTCTTGCTTCATGTCGTGCAACTTTTCTCTCTTGGATTTTGAGCAAAAAGTAGAGTTATTTGTTCTTGGGGACCTTCCAGTGCTCACTACATACGCATACAGCATCCGATTTGCGCACTAGTAACAATAGTGTAAAAGGCTAAGCCTAACTATTGACCATAGGTCCTAACCATGGTCATCGACTCACTTATTGACCACACAAGATATACAACTAAGCTACAACTGGAGAGTCAGTAGAGTAGAGTGAGCTTGATTCTCAACACTCCCCCTCAATCTTAAGAAAGACAATACACCCCAAGCAGCTCTCTAAAGCAACTGAATGTATCTTTACCTAGTGATTTGGTAAAGATGTTAGCTACTATCTTTGGTTTTGACATGTGGAAGATCTATCTTTCCTACTACTGACCATACTATATTGACCATAGGTCTAAGCATGGTTGAGTCACTGGCTCCTTTATTGACTACACATGACATATAGCCAAGCTACAACTAGAAAGTCAGTAGAGTAGAGGGAGCTTGATTCTCAACACTCCCCCTCAAGCTCAAGAAAGACACTACTATACCCCAAGTAGCTCTCTAAAGTGATCGAATGTATCTTTACCTAGTGACTTGGTAAAGATGTCAGCTACTTAGTCTTGGTTCAGACATATAGGAGGTCTATCTTCCCTACTATGAGTACCATCTCTTGTATGAAGTGATAGTCTACCTCTATATGTTTTTTTCTAGCATGATACATAGGATTCATAGCCAAAAAGTATACTCATATTGTCACAATACAATGTAACTGGAGCATCTACCTGCATACCCAAATCTATCAACAACTTCAATAACCAAGAAATCTCACAAGCTGCTAAGGTAGCATCTCTACATTCTACCTCAGTACTAGAGTGCAACTGTTGGTTGCTTCTTGCTACTCCAGCTAATCATTCCACTGCCAAGATTGAATGTATATCCACTAGTAGACCATCTATCATATGGACAACCTACCCAATCTGGATCAGTGTATCCCATGAGCTTCAAGTACTTATCATTCTCATAAAAGAGTCCATAGTCCACTGTAGCCTTGACATTAATGCATAAGTCATATCATTGCATCCAAATGGGATTTTCTACACTTCTGCATGAACTAACTGATAAGTCCAATTGAGTAGCTAAGATTAGGTTCATAATGGTAAGGTAGATGAGACTCCCTATACCATTTGCATGTGCATAGTGTTGAGATATCGAGCTTCACTCGTGATACGCCAGGGTGACCGTTGTGTATTTATGTCACCGACTTGTCAGTTGCAAACGCGGTTGGTACACCGCCCATGAATAATAGCTACATGATAGCTATCCTTATCTACTCTAGTTCGTGGCTCAGTTAGTATGCCACCTTAGCTAGTTGAGTTTGGTTTGAGACCCATATATAGGGTTCTTCTATTTCTTTGTACTTGAGTTCTTTTTGGCTTACACAACTAAGAAGAGGAAAACTGTTTTCAGCCTCCACCCTTGTGTGTATTCCCCCATTGTGCAAGCAAGAAAGCTTCAAGTGAGACTCCTTCCTTCTCTCCCACAATCGTGACATGGTATCAGAGCCTTGTTCGTGGTAAGGAGCTCAAGAAACCAAGCCAAGCTCGCGGTGTTCTGGTAAGAGGAGCAGTGTTGCTTTCATTTTCTGTTTTGGGAGCAGATCTCTGCAGGTAGCATAGCCGGAAAGTGCAGGAGTGCATTGTCTCAGGTTGAGACGCCCTTCGCGATGAAGCAAGAGGGCAGTATATGCTACGGGAGAGGGCTTTAGGCCTTGGCAACCTTGTTTTTTTTATTTGAGGCCATTTTGGCGCCTGTTTTGGAGGCGGAAGTTTTCTGCACGCACTCAGGAAAAGGCCCAGTTTTATGCTGTGCAGCCACTGTTCTATAGGTCGGTGAAAAGTTACTATAGAAATTGCATCGTATGCTTGTGCGCAGAGACATTGGGAGTTATAGAATCATCCATGTTGCCTGTTGATGCAAAATCGTCACTAGGAAGTGACTGTGTGGTCAAATACCACTTTCGTCAGTTTTGCAGATTTGCCTTTGTGAGGCTGAAGCTGTGTTCTTTGCAGTGATAAAATTTTTTGCAGTGTTCTGTAATGGTGTCTGATTCTCTCTCACAGATTGTCATTGAAAAGCTTGACAAGAACAACTTCCAAGCATGGAAGTTTAGAATGACGAATTTTCTTATGGGAAAAGGATATTGGGAATTTGTTGCAGGAAATAAAGAAGAACCAATTCTTCCTGATGTTCCCAATCAACAGCAAATGCAGGCATTTAAAGCATGGCATGAGAGAGCCAGGAAAGTTATGTATTGGTTGTTTATCAGCATTTCAGACTCTATGATTGTGCATATTCAGGATGCAAGTACGCCAAAGGAGGCATGGGATACTTTGTCAAAAATGTATAGCACAAATACGCAAGCCAGGAAAATGCAGCTCAAGCAAGAGTTGCATAATGTGCAAAGAGAAAATATGAGTATCAATGACTACCACATGAAGGTGAAGAAGATTGCAGCTGCACTTGCTTCCATTGGGTCGCCAGTGGAAGATGATGATTTAGTTTCTGTGACCTTGAATGGTCTAGGAAAGGATTATGCACAGTTCCGAACATCCATTTCCATCCGTGAAAGATTTCCTGATTTTGAGGAGTTGATTGCTCTTCTAATCTCTGAGGAGCAGAGAAATGGTGGTGCATCTTCTTCAGGAGGAACTTCAAAAGAAGTTGTCTTCTACTCAAATGCTGGAAGAGGTAGAGGCAGAGGTAGAGGAGGCCTATTTGGAGGCCGTGGTAGAAATCAAAATATGTAGCAAACTCAAGAAAACTAGTCCTATGGAGGAGGACATGGTAACTCTAGAGGCAGGGGGAGCCAAAGAGGTCATGGTGGATGGCAAAGAGGCCAAAATGCAAACAATAATGTTGAATGCTACTACTGTGGTAAAATGGGTCATATGGCTAAAGACTGCTATAAAAAGCAGAATGACATCATGAATGGAAAACTGCAACAAGGGAATTATGCATCTTCTAGTAGACAGGGTGATGACAGAAATGAGCACTTGTTTATGGTGCAGCACATGAACAATTCTGTGACAAGTGCAGAAGAAAGCAATGGTGTATGGTATGTTGACTCAGGTGCATCAAACCACATGACAGGTCATGCAAAATGGATGGAGGATGTAAGAAAAATGGAAAAACTAGGATTTGTGGAGACTGGTGATGATACTGCACATCCTATTGTGCAGATTGGAAAAATTCCTTTGCCTATGCAGGATGGGAAAAAGAAATACCTGTCAGATGTATTTCATGTCCCGAATATCACCAAGAATCTGGTTTCTGTTGGTCAAATGGTTGAGCAGGGCTTGCAGGTCAGATTTAATCCTCATGGATGCTTTATTGAGGATATAAAAAATAAAGGTCACTTGATAGCAAAAGGAAAGAAGAAGGGCAGAATGTTTACCTTGGATGCAGACATGTCTGAATTGAGTGCAGCAATGTTTGCACATGGGACCGGTGTAGTTGCAGATATTGATATATGGCATAAACACATTGGTCATGTTAATGTACAACGACTTAAGTCAATGCAAACCCAAAATATTGTTGCAGGTTTGCCTAAATTCAAGGTTGCAGAAATGCATAAGGTATGTGAAGCCTGTCAGTTTGGAAAACAGGCAAGGAAACCATTTCCTAGACATGTTCAAGAGAGTGAGAAGCCATTGGAATTAATCCACTCTGATGTGTGGACTACTAAAGCTGCATCTCTTGGAGGCTGTCATTATTTTGTCACTTTTATTGATGACTATAACAGAAAAGTTTGGGTGTATTTTATGAAAAAGAAAAGTGAAGTTTTTGGGCATTTCAAAACCCTTAAAGCTATGGTTGAAAAAGAAACAGGACTGCAAATAAAATGCCTAAGGTCAGATGGAGGGGGAGAGTACCTCTCAAATGAGTTTGCAAGGTTCCTGCAGGAGCATGGCATAAAGCAGCAATATTCATGCAGTCATACCCCACAACAAAATGGAATTGCAGAAAGGAAAAACAGGCATATTGGAGAGGTATCTCGTGCCATGCTCAATGAAAAAGACTTGCCAGTTTTCTATTGGGCTGAAGCAGTTGCTACAGCAGTCTACATAATGAACAGGACTCCCACTGCAGCAATACATGGAATGACTCCAGAGGAGAGGTATACTGGTAGGAAACCAGATATTTCTCATTTGAAAATTTTTGGTTGCATTGCCTATGTACATGTGCCAGATGAGTTGAGATCCAAGTTGGATCCAAAAGCTGAGAAGTGCATCTTGATTGGTTACTCTCTGCAGCAAAAAGGGTATAGATGCTATAACCCTTCTACTCGTAAGTTTACAATGAGCAGAGATGTTGTTTTTGATGAGATGAGTAGCTGGTATAAACCAGTAATGATGTAGATGCACAAAATGGTAATGTTGCACAGAATTCACAGCAGCAGTCACAAAATATTACTGGACCTAGAGCGTTCTCTAGCAGTGGTTCACATTCTTCGCCATGGACAAGCAGATTAAGATCAGGAGAATCTTCTCAAAGCAATGCAGATAGTGATATGCAGGTATCATGAAAAGGAAAAGAGAAGGTTGATCAGCCCATGTTTGATGTGAATGCAGGTCACTCTTATGTGGATGGTGAATACAGTGGCTCAGAACAGAGCATTGATGATGAGTTGGGTATCCCTTCTATTGTTACACCTGGAGTAAGGAAGACCATGGATGTTTTGAGAGCACCTGGGAGTGAACCTATTTTGCGCAGGTCTACGAGAGCTAGGTATCCTGTGGATAGGCTGAAATATGATGGATTTACAGCTATTCACTATGCATATATGGTCAAAGTGATACAGGAACCAGAACCCACTTCTTTTGAGCAAGCCATGGGAAAAGAAAAATGGGAGAAAGCCATGGATGAAGAAATGGATGCCTTGGAAGCAAATGCTACATGGGAATTGGTACCTTTGCCTAAAGGTAAAACTGCAATTGGCTGTAAGTGGGTTTATAAGGTGAAGCACAATGCAGATGGTTCTATGAACAGATACAAGGCAAGACTAGTAGTCAAGGGGTATGCACAAACATATGGCATTGACTATGAAGAAACATTCAGTCCAGTTGCAAGGATGGCAACCGTAAGAGCAGTCATTGCTATGGCTGCATCAAAGGGATGGTCTTTACATCAAATGGATGTAAAGAATGCCTTCTTGCATGGTGATTTGCAAGAAGAGGTCTATATGGAGCAGCCACCAAGTTATATGCATGATGTTCATCCTGAGTTTGTTTGCAGGTTGAAGAAAGCCTTGTATGGCTTGAAGCAAGCACCTAGAGCATGGTCTGACAAGAAAGGACAATATCTTGTCACTATTGGCTTTCAGATCTCCAAGGCAGATTTCTCACTTTATGTGAGAAAAACAGAGAAATGTATTATGCTACTTGTCATTTATGTTGATGATTTGATTATGACAGGTGACAGTGATGAAGATATCCTTCATGTGAAAATGCTATTGAAGCAGAAGTTTGAGATGAAGGATTTGGGAGAGCTGCATTATTTCTTGGGCATTGAGGTGATTAGATCACCAAGTGGGATACAGCTCTTGCAGAGGCAGTATGGATTGGACATGCTGTCCAAATATGGGATGACAGGCTGTAAGCCTATTTCAGTTCCTTTGGAGCAGAATGTGAAGCTGAGCACAGATGCAGGTGAGCTTCTAGAAGACCCTACTATGTACAGACGCATAGTAGGAAGTTTGATTTATATGACTATTACCAGGCCAGATTTGAGCTATGCTATTGGATTGGTAAGTCAGTTTATGCAGGCTCCAAGGAAACCACATTTGGATGCGGCTAGACGCATACTCAAGTATGTGAAGTCCACATTGCAGTATGGACTATTTTATGAGACTGGGGTTCAGATACAGTTGCATGGATACACTGATGCTGATTGGGCTGGTAGTATCTATGATAGACGATCTACCAGTGGATATGTGTTCTCTTTTGGGAGTGCTGCAGTCACTTGGAGCAGCAAGAAACAGCCTACAGTTGCCTTGTCGAGCACAGAGGCTGAGTACAGGGGTGCAGCAATGGCTGCATGTGAGGTAGCTTGGTTGCATAAGCTACTTTATGATATGCATCAGTCTACAGATGGACCAGTTGTCATTTATTGTGACAACATGAGTAGTATACACTTGGCAAATAACCCAGTCTATCATGCTAGAACAAAGCACATTGAGGTGCATTATCACTATGTGCGAGAGAGGGTTTTACTAGGTCTTATTGATCTAGTTTATGTCAGCACAAAGGATCAGGTAGCTGACATATTCACGAAGGCATTGGGCGTAGAGAAGCTGCGCAAGTTCAGAGACCTGCTTGGTGTGCAGGAATTGGGATTGAGCTCAAGGGGGAGTGTTGAGATATCGAGCTCCACTCGTGATACGCCAGGGTGACCGTTGTGTATTTATGTCACCGACTTGTCAGTTTTTTGCAGACGCGGTTGGTACACCGCCCATGAATAATAGCTACATGATAGCTATCCTTATTTACTCTAGTTCGTGGCTCAGTTAGTATGCCACCTTAGTTAGTTGAGTTTGGTTTGAGACCCATATATAGGGTTCTTCTATTTCTTTGTACTTGAGTTCTTTTTGGCTTACACAACTAAGAAGAGGAAAACTGTTTTCAGCCTCCACCCTTGTGTGTATTCCCCCATTGTGCAAGCAAGAAAGCTTCAAGTGAGACTCCTTCCTTCTCTCCCACAATCGTGACAATAGCAATATGTGAAATTTCAGCCAGTATTCACATCCAACTTAGTATTCTGATCCAATGGAGTATCCAAAGGTTTGCAACCTGTCATACCATATTTCTTCACCATCTCAAGTGCATATTGTCTTTGCATCAGCCATAATCTATTGGTTGAATTCACAACCTCAATGCCTAGAAAAAACTTTAATTCTCCCAAATCCTTCATAATATCAAATCCAGTTTTAATCATAGCCATAACATTCTGTATCCTAGTGTCATAATCTCCTGGTAATGATCATATCATCGACATAGATGAATAATATCACAAGACCTACATCTATCTTCTTTGTAAAGAGATTATGATTAGCCTTTCCAACTACAAATTCGAGACTCTACAAGTAAGTACTAATCTATGCATGCCATGCTCTTTGAGCCTATTTCAGCCCATACAGTGCTTTGTTTAACTTACAAACATAATTCAGATACTAACGATGCATGTATCCTTCTAGCTAATCCATAGACACCTCTTCTACCAAATCTCCAATCAAAAATGCCTTCTTCACATCCATTTACTATATTTTCTATCCCTTTACTGTAGCCAAAGCAATCATTGTGTCTTGATAGTTGCCATTTTGGCAACAAGGCTTAATGTCTCTTTATAATCCAAGCCATAGTATTGTGCATGTCCTTTTGCCACTAACCTAGCTTTGTATCTTTCAATGCTACCATTAGATTTGCACTTAACTTTATAAACCCATTTACAACCAATTGACGTCTTACCATTAGGCAACACAACCAATTCCCAAGTCTAATTTTTAGCTATTGCATTCATCTCCTCATCCATTGCTTTGCACCAATTTTTGTCCATGACAACTTCACTCAATGTACTAGGCTTTGTGTGTTCCATGAACTTGTCATATATGCATAATGCTTTGCTAAAAAACCATTGTACATAAAATTGTCAATAGAGTATATCACCCTCTACGACCTTCTCAATTGAGGTGGACTACTTGATTCCTCTCTTTCATGAGGTGGTACATATCTAGTCTACCTAACCCCATGTGTGTAAACAAATGGAATCCCAAATACACAATCAAAACTGTTAGTTGAGCCATATCCTAAAGTCATCCTCCCATGAGCATCATCAAAAACTTTCTCTTTTGCATTTCGCTGCATTTCTCCCCCTCGCTGATGTAGTACTGTTAGTGGATGGTGATGCATGACTGTGAAACCTACCAATCCAAGGTGAAACAATCAAAGATACATCACTTGTAGGTCCATATATAGTAGCACACTATTGCAAAATAGCAATACTATATGATCTAGAGGCTGATCATGAGGAATAGCAATAGATGACCCATACCACAAAGCCAACTCATCAAATATACTATCTCTGCTCATTATAGTTTCCATGGTAGACAGATCGCTAGAACCCTGATTCATGTCATTTTAGGGGACTGGAATGGGACTATGCCTTACACGAGTAGAGAGGTTGACCAGCACATCCCTCTCGTTTCCCATTCTCTTTAAACCAAGTGCAGCATGGGTCAGCTTCGGCTTGGGTATCATTGCGTAAAGTAGGATGTCCAAGACCTAACGATAGAATGCTATTAGGAGATCTTGACCACTACCTAGTGGGTTCAGTTGCAAACGCTCCATTGCAAGGTGGGGACTTGAGAAACCCTAGGCAACAAACCGTGTAACATTCCATGGGAGTTCCAGGGGCGGCGTCACTTAGATTTGTCTCTTGATGGACTGCTAAAAATGTGCATGATCAATCGATAGGCAGGCATGTTACAACTTGTTTAAGGAGAAAATTATCTTGAGTTGTAATAGGGGTAACGATAGTCATGATACCCTATATTACAATGTAAGACCTAGTTTATACAAGTTATTAGGATATCATATAAATCCATTCATGTTTCAAGGTAACATTTATAGTTTTTTTTCCACAAGTGGAATCGAAGAGGAATATTTTATTCATCCTTTTCAATAGAAAAAAGGTGTTACATCATAATAAGGATCTTTTTACAAAATCTTATCCATGAAAATTAGATATATATCAATCATATAGTAGATTGGAGATTCAAGCACAAATTTGGAGACTTTGCATAAATATCTAAACTAACATTGCAAGCCTTTCTTGGAGCATTTCAAGGCCACATTCATTGTCCCTCCCATCAATGTTAATGTATCCCAATAGTTACACCCTCAAAAGACCAAGATGGAAGAATTTGAAAAGTCAAAAATGGAAGATAGTCCCAAGGCGCAAGAAGAAGACAGAGGACAAAGGTCCACTTAGAAAAATCTAAAGGCACGAAGTGTAGGAAAAACTCTCAAATGTAAAAGGAAGTGCACAATAATAGGTGCACCTTCATATGCTAGAAATAAAAGCACCAGGTGCATCGCAATTCATTTTGTAAAAGAGCATTGAGCTCTCCCCTGTGCAAGTTGTAAAGAAATAGAGGCATGGGTTGAGGCCTATGCTAATAGGAAGGAGAAAAAAAGAGAGTAGAAGAATGGACCAAAAAAGGGATGGCTGCCCAGGGAGGGGATACGGCATGTATAGAAGTCAAGAAATGAATAAAGAAGCTCATTCTTATGTGTGGCCAAACTTGTTCTCTTCTTGCTTCTTGCTTCTTGCTCTTGCTTCCTTCTTGTGCATGAGAGAGGGAGTGTGAGAGAATGAGGGACCATGGAGAAGCTCTTCTTCTTCTCTCCTCCCTTCTTGTGCACATGGCTATGGAGATCGAAGCTTGGAGCTTGGAGATAGAGCTTGTTTGAGGGCGCATCTTGAATCATGGAGCCATCGACGGATTCATGGAAGGAGGCACTTGATCAGATTTAAAGGTAAGCTCACTACATTTGTGTGTGTAAGAGAGTGCATGACTATGTGAGAGGTAGCCATAGCTCTTGCCTTGAAACACTTGAAGCAATAAGCAGTCTATGGGTCTTGATGGTTTTCTCATAAGAGCAACGACATTTTGGTTCCCTTGCAAGGACACATGGATTCATGCTTGAGTGCTTGTGCACTCCAAATCGAGTGATGAAGTAGGAGTTCATCTTCGAAATGACACTTGTTTTTAGGTAGGAAGCGAGGGAGTCAGAGGCCATTCAATCTCTCTCGTGGATTAGTTTATGTTTAGAAATCTTTATATGCATTGGTTAGAGTAGGAGAAGGATATTTTGGTCAAATTTGAGACATTAAGGTTTGGGGAAATAATGAAAAATAAGGAAAAGATAACTCTCTATATAACTAGGAAATAGGGAAAATAGGGAAAGAAAGGAAAAATATTTTTGATGTTTGCGAGGAAAATAGAGTGTAGGGGAGAAAGAGAGAACATAAAAGTGAAAAAGGGGGAAAAGAGCTCATTTGCACACTATGAGATTGAGAGAAAGACAGGGAGCTATAGGTCTAGATGCAGTAGTAGTAGCAACACATTCGAGCATTCCATGTATATCTTGAGTCTTCATTGATGATTGTTACATTGGTTCCAAAACTTGGCGCATTAGAGGTTTCCCATTAAGTCATTGAAGTGAATATTCGTGCCATTTGGCGTGTTTTCATGTGCTACTTAGATGGTGACCATAGGCCTCTGTAGATGGCCGAATTTTTACCAGGCTGCTCAAACATCCGAGCCACTTAAGTCCACTCAAATGTCTGACTCAGACAAGAGTCCAAACCAAATTCGAGCCTCGGATGGCCAACTTGGACACTCGGACGGGTATCCCTCATGTGAGTCCAATTCTAACCACTTACTTGTAAGAGTCCACTCAAACATCCAAATCTAGGACTCGGATGGAAGTTGTTGAGAACCCTATTTTTGACTATTTTCTACCACTTTAAGACATGTTAGTGCCTAGTGCCAATTGTCCAATCACACAACTAGGTTGGAATCAAACCAACAGGTGAGACCATAGAGCTATTTACACTCAAAAACCTTGACCTAGTAGTCCAAGAGTGACTGAAATAACTGACCCCACCGATGGCCGCTACCTTGGATAGAGACCTAAGTTGACCAACTCAATTGAACACCCATCAAGCCACCTATCAAAACCCACGAGGAACACAAAAATAACTGGTCGAAATAATCACGATCCATGCAAAGAAAAAAATGGCAAGGCACAAAATTGATTGGATGTGATTGACTTCATCAAAGATTACACTTTGCATTGTAGACACTTAAGCACATGCGAAAGCTAGAAAGCCTAATTTCGCACAACTCACATCAAGTCACACTGCTCTGGCATATAAGTGTTTAGACTAACAAGGAATACACTAAGGGGGATTAAGCTAAAAGAAAACCCACCAATAGGAGTGCAACCTCAAGAACCAAACGAGTGACCCAAGACACCAGAAATAAAGACCTAGGGAAGACAGAACCATCAGACTGCTGAGGGAAGAAGGAACTAGCCAAGATTAGAGACACATCTTTAGCCTACCTAGTTGACCTCATAAAAGCACTTATGGGTCAAGAGGCAACCACCATGGCAGGCACATTGAGCAGGTCCACCATGAGGTGGTTAGCCTCACATACCTCATCAAATTGCTCGATAGCTATAAGAGTTATTGCCTCCTTGGTATTTATCAAGTTGCTTTGCAACTATGGGTATTTTTTTAAAGCTCTTGGTAGCTTGGTCGGTTTTGAATTTAGATCAGATCTATTGTTTGGGTCTGGTTGATACTCTTTCCTTTATCTTATTCATTAGGGGTTGATCGTTTGATAAGTCTTGCAGTTATCTTGGCATTTCTAAACATGTTACTCCCTTGCTGCATAGCCCTAGAGCTTCTCTCTTTGAGAAAGTCATCCACCATATGGCCTCCTCAAAGACTCTTGCAAGCGCATCCCTTTGCAAGTTCAAGTTACTTGCTAAGGCCTTATAAAGTTCTATGTTGTGGATCCCATCAATGAATATGGTAGAGATTTCTCTCTCATTGGATCACTTTTCTATAGGTATCCTCTTGTAGAGACTCCTCACATGGGTGACGTAGTCTCATATATCCTTTTTGTCTTTTTGGCTGACATTCATTAGCTTAACAATGAGATTATTGGAGTATCCTACCTCTGAGAATCTCTTGATGAAGAGACGCTCCACATGGGTGAAGTTATTACATTTAGCAATATCAAGACTGCCTCCCACAAATGATCAAATTGCTTGAAGAAGCTATAAGGGTCATTAATTTCTTGGTATTTATCTAGTTACTTTGCAACTATGGGTATTTTTATTTTGCTCCTTGTATTTGGCTCACTGCCGACTAGTAATGATGTCACCAAGGCTGCCCCAATATTGTCTAGCAATCGTTTTGTGAGTAGCTCACTCACTATAAGGTCAGGTTATAAGGCTCTCTCCCTAGTGGCATTGCCTCTCATTCTACTCCTACGTGAGATGGCTGGAATCCTGTGAACCTTTGAGCCCTTTGTTTGTGGCTATAATTCGCAATGTGTTATAATGCGAACCTTCCCAGTCTCCTCTCCTCCTTAAGGTCAACTATGATATTGGCTACTACTGGTCTTCCATCTTGTGCTATCCTTGTTTGCTGGTCATATTGTGTGACAAGTCACTACATGTCATCTAGGTACCTTGCCACATTAAGGTCAAGGTCATGGTTGAGGTCATGCTCATTTGAGCTAGTGATGTAAATAAGTTAAGGAGAGAGAACTAATGCATTGAGAGAGAGAGAGAGAGAGAGAGAGATGATAAATGACGAAGTTGGGGGTGAAAAAGACAAAGAGAGAGAGAGAGAAGAGAAAATTTCTATTCAGAAGGAGGAGAGGGAGATGCATGTCGTGGATCCCCAACATATATGAGAGAGAGAGAGAGGGGGGGTGCTATTGAGGGGGAGGAGGAGAGGGAGATGCATGTTGTGGGTCCCCAGGAAATGAGAGAGAGAGAGAGAGGAGAATCTGTTGTGGTTCTCATGAGGAGGAGAGTAAGATGGTGGAGGTTAAAAAAATCAAGGGGTGTAATAAGTGTGAAAGGTGAGAATGATCGAAGCTTTCTTGGAAGAGCTATGGCAAGAGAGCAAGAGCAAGGAAGAGAGAGAGACCAAATGGGAACTCCAACAGTCACAATGTGTGATCAGGCCTTCCTTTATTTAAACTATCACTAAAATAATAAAGAATAAAGTGACGGTGATGAGTGCCCGCCACCTGTAGTGTGCAGTGGCGGGTATTGTCAGTGTAGTAATACACAGGCGGTTAGTCGAAGGCATCTTTACCCCCAACAACCTCCCACTTAAAGGCAAATCTGCCCCAGTGGAGAGTGAAAAGAAAAAGGGATAAAGGAAAGAGTGTCGACCAAACCCAAGCAATAGAATCAGAATTGATGAGGGTACAAGAGTCAATACAAAGATTGGTACAACCTCATGTGCAATGTGTGCACTATGGGAGGGGACCACCTACCGTCTAAATGTCTTGATCCCAAATCACGGCCTTGTGCCACTTGCGGAAGATTCAGTCATGACACCATGCACTGCCGACTGCCAAGATGATTGCCTTACCAGAACCTTACGATTAGCCATACTATCCCCAGGAATTAGGTAACCACACTTTAGAAGGGGGTCCCCTTTGACTCTATCCACACCTAACGATTTAAATCCAACTGCTCCAAGGATAGACATCAATCCAATGGGAATCCCTAGACCACCATAACCTATTGTGATGCATCCACCAAGCGATGCTCCAATGCACTTTGTCGAGGAACCACTGGAGGAAAACTCATACATGAACCCTTATGTCTCTTATGACAAAGAGGGTAATCCCATATTGATGGACTATAGACTTGTGCCAATCATCATGGCCTTAGGCAAAGGAAGAGATAGAGATCTAGGAAAAGCTCAAAGTCATGAGTCCATAGCATGTTGGACGTGTGGTCATCCAAGGCATATCTCATCTCATTTCCCTAAAAAGGAGCAAGAAAATAGAGAGAAGGCCAACTTAAGGTGTCTCGAATGCAAAGTCACACACCTATTCACACTGATTGTCCTATATAAAAACCTTCCACTAGTTTAACAATCATACCATCTGTGCCACTAGGACTCTTTTTTGTTGAGTCGCCTGACAATGATGCCACACCTATCCCCATAAATGTCATGACACGAGCCCAAACAAAGCAAGCTAGTGTCTCATTACCTAGACCTAGCAACCTAGATGCATCCTTTATAGGAAAGAAGAGCCAACAAAGGAGGAAAAACTAGACTAAGGCAAAAATAATGCTCAAGAAAGAGAGTGAAACCACACTAACAAAGGGAAAACAAGTCACTAATGGAGAAGTAGAAACGTATTCTCCTAAGATGAGAGAGAAAGGAAGCGCTAAGGTTGGAGAGTACCCTGACCCCAACTAGCAGCAAATGGCTATGGATATGGTCAAGGTATGGATAAAAGAGACACAAGCTCACTTGCAAGATACTGAACTTAGCCTTGAGGATGAGATCAATGAACTCTCAACCATCAGCCTAGCAATCTCTCCTATGTATTTGAGAGTAGGAGAAGCAACCCCACCACATGCATAACTGCATGGGTAGAGCATGGATGCTGTGAATAGGCGGGTGTCCCAAGAGCATTGGCAAGGAGCCCATGAAGCCGAGGAGGGAAAGATAGATGGAAAATTGCTAACCACACTAATGACAACTCTTATGACATTTTCTTTTTGGGAGAATTTCTTAGGCAAAACTGTGCACTATGGTAGGATTTGAAGTGATGAGTAAAAAAAAGTAATAAACATGAACCGCAAGACTTGCTGGCGGATCATAACACCATGACACACATACCAAGCCTAACATTGAATCCAATGTCTAAGTCCCCACAAGTAAATGCCTTTTGGGAAAGCACTGAGATGCATGTAGTCTTACTTGTCATTGACCTAGGAGATACTACGCAAAAGGGCATGGTAGACATACGAGCAAGGATTAGTGTACTTAGCCATACAATCGTTCAAGCTTGGAGAAACCCACTAGTGGAAATTGCACAGTTCAATGTCACTCTAGCAAATGGAATGAAGGTTAGACCTTTTGGAGTCCTGAAGGATTGGCCTCTAAAGATAGCAAAATTCCAATTCTTTGTGAACTTCATCATCATGAAGGGAGTGGATTATGATATCCTACTAGGTAGATCTCAGATGAGAAATGTCAGAGTGATAGAGTACTAGGGTAATGGCTTGATATCCTTAGGCAATAGATTAGAAGCAGTCCTATTAGAGATGGGATACTTGGAAAACCTCACTAGTGGACCTAGATGCCATCTCTGCCATGCTAAAGGGTAACTCAATGGAGGGCTAGAAGCAATTATGGATTTATAACAAGGTACATTCCTTGCCCTGAGGATGAGCATGAATAGATGCATGTATTGGAAACCATTGATCTCCCATTGTCAAAGGATGAGGATGAATATAGGCAAGTTGTAGACTTAGCTAGCAAACCTAATAATGACATAGCTTCTATGTTGAGATGGCAAGCTCAACACATGCGGACATTGATGATGGACCGCCTGGCTAGATGGATCCACACATCTACACTTAGCATGTCAGTGGTCATTATGACTCTCACATGGCCATTGACTCATTACTTATTATATTCAGGTTGTTACACCTAGTTACAGCTAGCATAGTTATAGCACTAGTCGACTAGTGTAGTCGGTTATGCATTGTTTGACTTAGTAGGCCACTTTCCTTTATGTTTTATATTATCTATACTTTGTGTACATTGTATTATGTGTGAAAGAAGAAGAAGAAATCAGCAAGAAAACGTTTTGGCCTCCATCTCTCTTCTTGTGTTCTTGAGTGAGCTTCCTCTTGTGTACACAGTGTGTGTTTGGCACCGCAGCTCAAGCAAGTCCCCCCACCACACGATTCTTGACATGGTATCAGAGCCACGCCACTGAGAGAGGTTGATTTTGAAGGCTGAAGTGAAGGAGAAGAAGCAAGGTTCGAGCAAGCAAGCAACGGGTAAGAAGCTCTCCCATTCTTCCACTCTCTCTTGGATAGTGCCTGTGGAGGCACTGGAAGCAAGGTAGAGCAAAAATCTCATATTGCAGTGAGATTTGGTGTGCGTGAAGAGCGCTGTGTATTCTACAAATACACTCTTTAGGGCTTTTCCGCTGCTATTTTGGCCATCCGAGGTCATTTCAGGTCACGTTTTAGACTCACAAGGTTGCGGGCCGTAGTTCGAGGTATCCTGCAATTTCAGCTATGTCTGCCATATACAAGTGCACAAGTTACAGATTTCAGATCTGTAAGTTCAAAGGTGTTTATCAGCAAATAAACACAAGGTTTATCTACAAACTGGTTGCAGATTGCATGTATTGTTGAGCAGACAGTGAAAAAGGCTGTCTAGTATATTGTTGTGCACTACAAGTCGAGGGTTGCAGAAGATTTGCTTGATGTTTGGTATTAGTTTTGTGATAATGGCAGAGAACAGTGGAAATCCCATTATTGAGAAGCTCGACAAGAACAACTACCCTTCATGGAAGTTCCGTGTGACAAACTTCCTTATTGGAAAGGGCCTTTATGAATTTATTTTAAGTGAAGAAAAGGAGCCAGAGCTAGGTATCCCTCCGACTGCAGATGAGTTAAAAGCATGGAAAGAGTGGAATGCGAAAGACAAAAAGGTGATGTACTGGCTATCTGTAGTAATTGATAATACTATGCTGGGACATATCAAGAATGCAGAAACTTCACATGCAGCTTGGATAATTTTTGAGAGCATGTTTTTAGTAAATACAAAGGCACGAAAGATTCAACTCAAGCAAGAGTTGAATGCCTTGAAGAAAGGGAAAATGTTTGTCAATGAGTATGTTTTGAAGATGAGAAGCATTGCAGATGCCTTAGCAGCGATTGATGCAATGCCAGATGATGATGATTTGGTTTCATCCACTCTAAGTGGCCTTAACAATGAGAAGGCATGGAAATCATTTGTTACTTCAGTATATATACGGAAGCCATTTCCAGATTTTGATGAGCTAATCTCTCTCATGATTACTGAAGAGATCAATATGCAGGGTGATTCATCTAAAAGAAATGGTGAACAGGTCCAAGAATTTTACTCGAGTTTAGGAAGGGGACATGGAAGATCCTCTTCGAGAGGCCGTGGTATGGGACGTGCTAGCAATAACCAGCAAAACAAGTTTAATCGACAGTTTAGTGAAATGCAGGTTTCTGGAGGCAGAGGAAACTTTAGAGGCAGGGGGAGCTCTAAAGGAAGAGGTGGATGGTAGAACAGAGGCTCTAACAACTCTGGTATTGTGTGTCACTACTGTGGCAAAACAGGTCATATTGTAGCCCAATGTTATGCTAAGAAAGATGATATTCGCACTGGTAAGTTGCAACAAGGAAACTATGCATTGTCTTCACGACAGAATGAAGACAAAAATGAATGTATGTTTGTTATGCAGCATATGTTGAATGCTGTTACAAGAAAGGGAACACATGATGATGTTTGGTACGTTGATTCAAGTGCATCCAATCATATGACCATCCATGCAGAATGGTTTGGAGATATGCAAGATTTGCAAAATGCAAGTTATGTGTAGACGGGTGATGATTCATGCCACCCAATTTCACACATTGGAAAAGTTCCCTTATCCTTGCATGATGGTAAGACAAAGAGTCTTTCAGATATATTACATGTGCCATCTATTACAAAGAACTTGGTGTCAGTCGCGGTCAGATGGTAGAGCAAGGGCTGCAAGTCAGATTTAATGCAAAGGGCTGCTTTGTAGAAGACTTCAATGACAAGTGCAAGTTGGTTGCAAAGGGAAGTAGAGTTGGACGTATGTTTACTCTAGATGCTGGAATTCCTACTATGAATGCTGCTATGTATGATAAAGGAAAAGGTGTTGTTGTAGATATTGAAATTTGGCACAAACGCATTGGACATGCAAATGTACAAAGGCTGAAATTAATGCAGTCCAGAGGATTGGTTACAAGGTTGCCTTCTTTTAGAGTTACAGAATTGCATAAAGTCTGTGAAGCATGCCAGTTTGGTAAGCAGGCAAGACAACCCTTCTCGCATGATAGAGAAGTGAGCAGAAATATACTTAATGTAGTACATACAGATGTTTGGGGGTCTACATAGAATGTATCTCTTGGTGGAAGCAAATACTTTGTCACATTTATTGATGACTGTTCAAGGACGCTATGGATATACTTCATGAAGGAAAAGAGTGATGTGTTTGAGCAGCACTTCAAATCTTTTAAGACAGCTGTTGAAATAGAAACAGGTTTAAAAGTGAAGTTCTTGAGATCAGATGGAGGGGGAGAGTACCTCTCTAATGAGTTCAGTGGGTTCTTGAGGACTCATGGGATAAAGAGGCAATTTACTTGCAAGTATACCCCACAGCAAAATGGTGTTGTAGAAAGAAAAAACAAGCATATTGCAGAAGTTGCACGGGCATTAATGGCTGAAAAGAATATGCCCAAACATTTTTGGTCTAAGGCTGTCCATACTGCTGTTTACATTATGAACAGAACTCCCATAGCTACAGTTCATGGGATGACTCCTGAAGAATGCTTTACTAGCAAGAAGCTTGATATGTCACACTTGAAGGTATTTGGTTGTGTTGCATACATTCATGTGCCAGATGAGCTACGGAAGAAGCTTGATCCAAAGGCAGAAAAATGTGTTTCTATTGGATACTCTTTAGAGCAGAAAGGGTATCGCTGTTATAACCCTATATCACAGGTGAGTTCAGAGTGAGAAGGGATGTTATCTTTGATGAGATGGAAAGTTGGTATACACCTGCTGGTGATGTTTTGGATGATGATAATGATCAGGACAGCTATGTGCAGAAAGATAAACAAGAATCAGGAAGTCTTAGTGGACCAAAAACATCATCTGGTACTACACCTACAGTGAGCCCTTGGTCTAGGAGACTAAGGAGTAGCCCCACACCTTTAGGTGGATCTGTTAGTGTTGCAGGGAAGGACAAAGGAAAGTAGAAAGTGTTGGATGGTAATGATGCATCTACCAGTCGTTTGGGATTTGATGGAGATTCTAGTGGTTCAAAGAGTTTGGATGATAAGCTTGGCATTCCTTCAGTCAAAATGCCAGGTGTACAGAGAGCTCCTAGTAATGTAAAGACTCCATTGAGTGATCCGATGGTACGTAGATCTAGCAGGGTCAGATACCCTGTTAAAAGATTTGGTTTTGAAGGCTATGCAGCTCACCACTATGCTTACATGGTGAAACTAGTTGAGGATGTTGAGCCCACTTGTTTTGAGGATGCTGTTGGTCATGCTCATTGGGATGCAGCAATGGATGAGGAGATGGCTGCATTAGAGGGCAACAAGACTTGGGATTTGGTACCCTTTCCTAAGGGTAAGAAAGCTATTGGGTGTAAGTGGGTTTACAAAGTCAAGCATAATATAGATGGCTCCATTAGCAGGTATAAGGCTAGACTGGTTGCAAAAGGCTATGCTCAAACATATGGCATAGATTATGAAGAGACATTCAGTCCAGTTACTAGGATGGAAACTGTTGGGTGTGTGATTGCCTTGGCAGCAGTCAAAGGTTGGAGTTTGCAGTAAATGGATGTTAAGAATACCTTCTTGCATGGTGAATTGCAAGAAGAACTGTATATGGAGCAGCTAGCAGGTTATGAGGATTTAGAGCATCCTACATATGTGCAGGTTAAAGAAGGTGCTCTATGGGCTAAAGCAAGCACCTAGAGCATGGTTTGACAAGATTGGAGAGTATCTTGTCAATATTGGATTTTGTATTTCTGATGCTGATCACTCACTTTATGTCCAACAAAAGATCTACAAGTGGATTCATGTTTTCCCTTGGTAGTGCAGCAGTTACATGGAGCAGCAAAAAGCAACCTACAATTGCTTTATCGAGTACAGAGGCTAAGTATAGAGGTGTTGCTATGGTAGCATGTGAGGTGATATGGATACAAAAGTTATTAGGTGATTTGGATGTGCAAGGAGATGGTCCAGTTGTCATTCATTGTGACAACATGAGCAGCATACAGCTAGCTAGGAATCCAGTGTTCCATGCTAGAATAAAACACATTGAGGTGCACTACCACTTTGTGAAAGAGAAGGTACTTGCAAAAGAGATTGACTTGGTATATGTCAGCACACAAGATCAGATAGCTGATATTTTCACAAAGGCATTGGGTGCAAAGAAGCTTCGAAAGTTCCGAAGCTTACTTGGAGTTGCAGAGATAGAGTTGAGCTTGAGGGGGAGTGTTGAGATGGCAAGCTCAACACGTGTAGACATTGATGATGGACCGCCTGGCTAGATGGATCCACACATCTACACTTATCACGTCGGTGGTCATTATGACTCTCACATGGCCACTGACTCATTACTTATTATATTCAGGTTGTTATACCTATTTACAACTGGCATAGTTATAGCACTAGTCAACTAGTGTAGTCGATTATGCATTGTTTGACTTAGTAGGCCACTTTCCTTTATGTTGTATCTTATCTATACTTTGTGTACATTGTATTGTGTGTGGGAGAAGAAGAAGAAATCAGCAAGAAAACATTTTGGCCTCCATCTCTCTTCTTGTGTTCTTGAGTGAGCTTCCGCTTGTGTACACAGTGTGTGTTTGGTGCCACATCTCAAGCAAGTCCCTCCACCACGCGATTCTTGACATTCTATCCCCCACATTGCCCTTGTGCATGATGGCCAGGAGTTTCATCAGCAAACCAAAACCAATCACCTATTGCGTCCCAACTAACAAATGGGAACTTCATAAGATCTTCAAGTACCTATCAGGTGAGTTGGCTAGCAACCTAGTTGCCCATTTAAAGCCCCTCAAGGATCTTATGGAAAGCAAAGAGTGGCAATGGACTAAGGTGGATGACTTAAACTTGTCATATGATTGGACTCTCATAACAAGTGAGAAAAAATTTAAAAATAGGAACCTTGAAAATAATACACATTCCAAATATGAGGATTCTGAGGATGGGTATAAAGACTACAGCTCCATCAGTGATGAGGAAAACAAAAAGGAAGTAGAGACCATAGAATATGACATGGATAGAAGAGTGATTGACCAAATCATAGCTAACACTAAGCCCCAAGAGGTCAACATGTTTAGAGTGAACAAAGGAGTTTCCAAGGTAGATTTCCGATGAGCTTGGCTAGAATGCCTAGAGGTAGTAGATTATGAGCAAGCGGGATTAGTTCAGCCTTACGCCGCACCATTATTTGAAGTGGATTCATCCTCAAAGTTGTGACCGCCATGGGAGACAGCCTCTTCTAGTGAGGATGGTGAGTATAACTCCGTGTAAGATGTGAGCTCTGAGAGTGACCCTAAAATGCCTCAACTACATGGGACCAAATGCACCAAGGGGGACCTCTTAGTCCACCTAAGGTGCAAGAGACTAAAGAAGGAGAGAAAGAAATAGTCAAAGTCTTCAGAAGCTAAACAACATAAAAAACCCTAAGACCTACCCAAGTGCTTCATGAAGTTCAAGAAGGTTGATCGAATAGTGATGTTCATAGGAGCCAAGCAAAAAGGGAAAGCAAGTGAACCCATCCAACCAAAATTAAGGAAACCAACTTGGCAAGGGAAGAGGACAAGCCTTGACTCGTGTACATAGCAGATGACCTAACTAAGGGGGAAGAGAACAACCTCATTTATCTCTTAAGGAAGTTCACCAACGTGTTTGCATGGTCCTTAGACTAGTTGAAGGAAATAGATCTGAGTATCGTGACTCGTAATATTCCTATGACCCCTGATGTAGTACCAATCAAGTAGCAATCGTACGTGATGAATCCTAAGCATGCACACGTAGAGTGAAGGAAGAGATTGATAATCTATTAAATGCAAGATTCATATACAAGATAGAGCACATGGATTGTATATCCCGCATAGTCATCGTCATGAGAAAGAATGGGAAAATTTGAGTGTGCATAAACTATAAGAAGGTCAATGCAGCTATAAAGAGAGACAACTACCCATTACCATACACTAAGCACATGCTAGAGAGAGTGGCAAGAAACAAAGCCTATAGTTTTTTGGATGGCTTCTTAGGCTATAACCAAGTGCAAGTCCATCTAGACGATAGGCACAAGATGGCATTCGCCACCAAATGTGGGGTGTTTGCCTACATAGTCATGCCATTTGGGCTTACCAAAGCCCCTACTACCTTCCAATGCCTCATGTATGCCATCTTCAAGGACATGCTCAGAAAATGGTTGGAAGTCTTTGTTGTGCATCCACACCAATTGGGAAGAGCACTTGGAAAAGCTATGAATAGTCTTTCAACAGTGTCAACAATATGGTCTCACTAAACCTCTTAAAGTGCCACTTTTGGGTGAAGCATGGGTGTATTTTAGGGCATATTGCGTCAAGGAATGGGATCACCACATATTCCTTGAAAATCAAGGTAATTGTAGACCTTCCCCCTCCGATCAAGTTCAAGGGAGTTCAATGCTTCTCAGGCCACACAGGGTACTACCGGAGCGGTTCGTGTTGCTGAACTATGCCTTGATCTCAAGACCTTTTACAAGTGTTGATAGTATTTAAGTGGATCAAGAAATGTCAACAAGCCTATGAAAGGCTTAAACAGGATCTAGCTTCAACCCCTATCTTAAGAGCCCCAATTTGTTCCTACCTTCCATGTGCATATTGATGCATCAAAGTTTGTTGTGGGGGGCATATTGTACCAACCTAGTGAGCATAACCTTGGCTATCGAGTGAGCTTTACCAATAGAAAACTCATTGATATGGAAATGAAATATTTCACAACAGAGAGGGAAGGGTTAGCCATGGTGTTCTCGTCGTAAAAAAATTTAGACACTGCCTTCTAGTGACACCCTTTACCTTCTTTGTGGATCATCAAGCATTGCCTTATCTTGCAAACAAACCCCAAGCAACAGGACGCATTGCTCAATGGTTGCTTATACTTTTGAAATTTGACTTCTCTATGGTCATCCACAAAGGAAAATAGCACCACATGGCTGATCATATGTTTGGCATATCCACAGGTGAAGCGGCTAGATAGGGCATCATTGATGATCTACCAAATGTGCATCTTTTTAGAATGTCCAACGAGAACGATATTTTTTTAGAGTAGATCTCACACCATATTGGGCAGATGACATAGTCCACATTCTAGAGACGTGAGTATCTGAATGACCCATAGAAAAAACTAAGTTAAGGAGACTAATCTTGAAGATCCAACCCTATCAGTTGATTGTAGGTCAATTGTATCCATTAGGAAAGGATGGACTCTTAAGGAGATGTATCAAAATGTATGATGTGCTCAAGGAGGCACATGGCAAGATTGCCAGAGGACATTTTTAATTAGACACCACAACATGCAAGGTACTCCAATCTCAATTGTGGTGGCCAATGATATTTTGTGATGCAGCCAAGTTTGTGAAGGATTGTGATGAGTGCCAACAGACCAAGGTCCCTATTTGTAAGGACAAAATGGAGTTGACCCTGATGATTGCATGCTAACCATTTTCAAGAAATGGGAAATTGACTTTATTGGTCTAGTCAACCCTGCAGCACAATACTCTCAAGCCAAGCACATCATTGTTGCCACCATAGACTATCTCATCAAGTGGGTAGAAGCTCGAGCAACTTGAAAAATGATGCTAGAACCACAGCCATGTTTCTTTTTGAGTAAGTAATCACAATTTGATTGCCCCATAGAGTTTGTTAGGGACCAATGCACACACTTCATCAATGAAGTGATCGCTCACTTGTTATCCACCTTCTTAATAATCCATAGAAGGTCCTCACCATATTGTCCTCAAGCCAAGTCCACAAACAAGGACTTAGTGAATGTCCTAACAAAATTAGTCTCTGCTTCATGCACTATCTAGGATAGCAAGCTATAATAGCTTTGCGGGCATATAGAACGGCCTACAAAACAACCATAGGACCACACTCCATCCAGATTGACCTACATAATCGAAGCTATTCTATGAGTAGAGTTATTTATTCCAAGGTTGAGAATAACAGCCCAAGAAATATGGGAGGGCCAAGCGGCAAGGAAAAATCAATTAATAGAGCTGGAATGCCTATCTGAGACTCATATCATTGCAACCCATGCTCTAATCTATGAAAAGGCATGATGCAAAAGTTGGTTTGATAGACACGTCAAACAACAAGACTTTGGGTAAAGAGTCCTAGTCTTACTATACTCTCTCAAGGGACATAAGCAGAAAATGAAATTCAGGGGGTTGGAACCTTTAAAGGTTTGCAATATTAGTAGAATGGGTAACGTGGAACTCGAAAACCTAAAAGGGGAGGGCATGGTGTTGAGGATTAATATGACTATATTTTTGAATAATTTTTTGTTGAATTTTTGGGTGATTTTTGTATGATTTGAATGGTAATTGTTTGGTTTGTAAGTGTTTGAGAGAATTTTGGATAAGGTTGAAATTTTTTTAGAAGCTCATGATGTTTTTCAGTGGAGATATGATGCGCTAAAAGATTGTGCTGAGTGCCTAATAGGTTTTTATTGGTTTTGTTTAACTTTTATTTTGTTATGATTTCTTTCTGGATGAGAGTTTGGAATGATGATTGATAGAGTGTAAGAGTGTTTGGAAGCTTATTTAATGATTCTTGATGGTTTTGAATGGTTTTAGTTAAGCTAAATGCTTTTTGTTGACCTTTTGTATGGTACTGTAGACTCTCTATAGAGCCTCTATCTTTGTTCTGTTTTTGCTCTATATGCCTTTGAAGTATTCTGCGGGTTGAAAATCTATCTTGGGAGAGTTTTCTAATATTTGGAAGGGATGAATACAAGTTCAAAATAGCTCAAAGAAGTGGAAGAAGTAGTTTGAAGACTGAAGTGACAGTGATACTCTTAAGCTACGAAAGAACATTGTAATGGCTCTGGTGACTCTTTATATCAGACATATCTCTTGGGAGGGGTATCCACAACCAAAGAGGGATTATGGATTATTATTCTTCATTATTCATATTTACTATTGAGAGAGAGTATATGTGAGAGAGACAGAGTATAAGAGATAGCTAATTTTCTATGAGAGAAACATTGTATGTACTTGAGAGAGACTATGAAGACTGTGAAGATATTGAAGATGAATCCATTGTGATGATTTCCATTCAAAAGTGGATCATTCCTTTGTGTTCTCTTGTTCTTTTGATGAAGAATGTGTTGAAGTTTTGTTGTGATAAATTCGTGGGAGAATTGTTATATGATGATGCATGAAGATTTGAGAAGATTGGTGTTGTTTTTCTTCTTGTCATTAATTAAAATATGAAGAATATGCTTGTTGATAATACAATATACATTTTCTTGCAGTATTAGACTCCCCATTTTCTTGGTGTCTCTCTTGGAGCTCCATGTTTTTGGTACGCAATATCGGGGAATACTGCCACAAGCACCAACAGAGGCTAAAAATGGAAGAAGTGGTACTATTGAAAAGGAAGAGAAGTAATGGATGATTGGAGAATCGTTCCTAGTGTTAAAGAATTGGAGATCTTCATTTCCAAAGCCACTTTCTATAATAAGTGCATCCCTTAATGGTAGAAGCATGTCACTATCTTGATGCGGGCTACTCTATGTGACAGACTAATCCCACTGTCTTCTCTAAAGCTACAAAAAGTTATACCAGAATAGCCAATTGTTTCCCACAACATTGAAAAGAGAAGCATAAACAAAGAGAATGACCATCCATAGAAGATTTGGTCTTCATTGAAGAATTTCCAAACATCTTCAAGTGGGAAATTGTGAAGAAGCTTCAGGAGTCGTGGTCAATTGAAGTTCACAAGAACAAGAAGGAAAAGAGTTTATTTGTTTGTGGATGCTCAATAGCAAGATATGTGAGATGCTTGGTGCATTGAAAACCTTCTGTTTGTCCAATTAGCAACCCATTGGAAGCTAGTAGACAGAGTGTTCTTCACAACCCATTTTATTGAAACCCTCCAAAGTTAGTATTATCAAGACAATGGCACTATGACAATCCTTAGAAAAATGAGTTTTGATACCTTCATAATTGAATATCTTCCCCTCTAGAATGAAAGTTGAATTCAGAGACATTGAAAAGAAGGAAGTAGAAGAAATGTTGGCAAAGAGTCCTCCAAAGACTGAAGCCCTTTTGATTCTTTTATGTTGAGTACAGACAAACTAGTGGAGCTAACTCACTGATAAATGACATGATCAAGAGGCAAGCACTAGAACGAGTCCTGAGGTACATGAGAAGAGAGAAGGTAAAAATCAAAGTTGATAATAAGATAGCAACAGATGCCTCCTTTAATACCCTTGCAGCACTCTTTACAGAAGTCCCCATGGTGACTCAAGGTCCCCTTCCTAGCTAGATTCATCATGGAAATATTGATGGCAGGCCAATGAATGTAGTCTCGTTTCCCATCTTTAAAGGAGAGTACAATGAAGACCTTGATCTTCATGTAGTTGAGTTCATGCTAGCATGTGTGGCTAATAATGCCAAAACCCTCGAGTATCGGTTGGCAATAGTCCACCCCACTTTCAAAGGCGCGATGTTTCAGTGATATGAGAGACAAGCAATAGGAACTTTTGGCACATGGGATGGTCTTCCTCACTAAATTCAAATGTGAAGGTTTTGAAGAGCAAATGCAAGAGGAGTCCATGAACTTAAGGATGAACAAGTGGAAGTATATGTCTCTAGAATGGAATCTATATTGAAGAGATGAACCAACTGTCACTTGGATAGAGGCATCCAAAAGGGAGTTTTCCTTAGAGGCCTACAACCAAAAGTTCGTAAGTTTATGGAATTGAGAAAACCAGTCAACTTGCAAGCTACAGTGGAAGGTGCGAGACTGTATGATGAAGTTGAAGCAAGGCTATCAATGACCTTAGGAAGAGGAGTTTTACCTCCTCCCATGCTAGGAATGGTATATCCACCAAGTGCAATCCTAGGGATTGTTCCCTACCCCTACCCTCAAACAAATACAAATAGTACCATAGTACAGTGCACCAAATCCATAGTGGCCTCAACCAGTTCCCCCAATGGCGACTCAATAACAACAGTGGAACCCTATCAACTGGAACCAACAATCACCAGTCTCAACAAGAGCTCTGAATCATAATCAAAACAAAGGACCCTCTCGATCAACCCAACTAGTCTATGTAGTGATTACAGAGGCTTCCTACCAAAACCCTACTACAAATACTCCAGGGGGAGAAAACTTGAAGGATTATTTTTTTGATTCAATTGTGCCAGCATCAAGAAGGAGTTGATGGATGTGATTATAGAATAGCTGTAAACATTAAATGTGAATACTGCCAACATATTTAGTCCTACAGGGGGTGGAAGAGATGTGATGTGATCTAATGGTGCAGAAAGTGCCATCAGTAAAAGCAGGAATTTTAGCCATTGAATGTATCAGAAAACCAACTATTTTAGGGGCCTTCTATTCGTATTGTTTAAGGAAGAACCATACAGAAGATACCTACTCTTCTAAAAGAGATGCATGAAAGAAGAAAGAAAGATGAAGAAGCAAGATTCAACTTGCTGGAATCCAAGATGGCCACCCAAGATATTGGACCAAAGCCGAGAGAGTTCAGTCCTAATTTTGGCCCAAGGAGGTTTCCCTCTTAGAGTTACAGAGGATGATAGTCTGGTAGTAGAAAATATCATAAGTGGAGTGGTACACAAATGTGGAGAAAAGGGACATATCTCACCAAATTATCCAAACACTAGAAGGTCCATGGACTAAAAACCCCTATGCAATTGATGCAAAGGAGAAGGACACACTGCAAAAGACTGTCCCAGTCCAGCTCTTGTGAAAGCCAACACCATTGAGACCAATAGAAACCCCAAGAACCTACTTCCAACTTGATGGAATTGGAATTTGCCACAATAACGTATGCCAAGAAAAGAGAACCCACAATTCTAGAAGAGAATGTTCCCTCTGGCAAAACAGTCAAGTTCATTCTTCCAAAAAAGAGAAACATAATAGTACAGAACAAAATGATACAATACAGAGAGGAGCAGTCCCATAGTAAATAAGGAAATAGAGACAAGACCATAGGTCCAAGAGATAGAGGATTAATCAGTATCTCCAATGATAGAAGAAGTCTAGATGTTGCCACTGCTAGAGGAAAAAGAAAAGATAAAAGTGGTTGTTACCCCATGTCCTAGTCATCATTAAAGAAGCCCATAGATCCTATCAAAGAGTATGACTTGGTGAAAGACTTAGACACCTTCAAACCAAACCTAGCATTCTAATAGTTGCTAATGTTGCCCCCTAGTTGTCAAAAGAAATTCAAAAGTATATTGACAAGAAGATGAGGCTTAAGGATTTCTCCTACCACTGTATCTAAGTCCAATAAGGCCCCAGAATATGTGAAAGAAGTAGATGTGGCTAACACCTTCCTAGATCCCTATATTCCAAAGATTGGAATTTGGATTGAAGGATGTTTTATAGCAGATGCATTTATTGATGGAGGTTCCTCAGTTGAACATAATGATGAATGTGACAATGAAGGATCTAGGCTTGCAAGGTATGTAGCCTATGCAATGGCTTATCAGACTGGCAGACCAAAGAAAAATTAAGCCTTTGGGCATTCTTCCATATGTAAAGACAACCCTCGCAGGAAGAGATTATTGGCTGACCTATTTGGTGGTAAAACCAAATTCCTATGGGATCTCATACCCTCTACTTTTGGAAAGATTGTGGCTTTTTGAAGCAAGAGCACAAACAGTTTGGTTCAAAGGAACCCTAACCCTAGGTAGAGGACTCAACAAAGTGCTATTGAAGTTGTATGGCTCACAAAAAGGTAATGGATCCACTTCCATTGAAGTCTTAATAGACTCCTCCAATGAAGCAACAAATAGCACATCAGGGGATGAAGAAGCTGTCAAACATATCTTTCCCAAGAAAACAGTGGCATTGTCCCTAACAATGGGCGTTGTAAGCCAACTCCCAAAAGAAGAAAAGTCCTTGTTAATGGGTGAATACCTCCTATATGAACCCAGAATGACTTTGGAAATCACCTTTGATAGTGAGATAAAGGATTGGATGTACTATTCTCCTTGTACATGGTGTCAAGATTGTGGGAGAGAAGGAAGGAGTCTCGCTTGAAGCTTTCTTGCTTGCACAATGGGGGAAGACACACAAGGGTGGACGCTGAAAACAGTTTTCCTCTTCTTAGTTGTGTAAGCCAAAAGAACTCTAATACAAGGAAATAGAAGAACCCTATATATGGGTCTCAAACCAAACTCAAGTAACTAAGGTGGCATACTAACTGAGCCACGAACTAGAGTAGATAAGGATAGCTATCATGTAGCTATTATTCATGGGCGGTGTACCAACCGCGTCTGCAACTGACAAGTCGGTGACATAAATACACAACGGTCACCCTGGCGTATCACGAGTGGAGCTCGATATCTCAACACTCCCCCTTGAGCTCAATCCCAATTCCTGCACACCAAGCAGGTCTCTGAACTTGCGCAGCTTCTCTGCGCCCAATGCCTTCGTGAATATGTCAGCTACCTGATCCTCTGTGCTGACATAAACTAGATCAATAAGACCTAGTAAAACCCTCTCTCGCACATAGTGATAATGCACCTCAATGTGCTTTGTTCTAGAATGATAGACTGGGTTATTTGCCAAGTGTATACTACTCATGTTGTCACAATAAATGACAACTGGCCCATCTGCAGACTAATGCATATCATAAAGTAGCTTATACAACCAAGGTACCTCACATGCAGCCATTGCTGCACCCCTGTACTCAGCCTCTGTGCTCGACAAGGCAACTGTAGGCTGTTTCTTGCTGCTCCAAGTGACTGCAGCACTCCCAAAAGAGAACACATATCCACTGGTAGATCGTCTATCAGAAATACTACCAGCCCAATCAGCATCAGTATATCCATGCAACTGTATCTGAACCCCAGTCTCATAAAATAGTCCATACCTAAGTATGCGTCTAGCCGCATCCAAATGTGGTTTCCTTGGAGCCTGCATAAATTGACTTACCAATCCAACAGCATAGCTCAAATCTGGCCTGGTAATAGTCATACAAATCAAACTTCCTACTATGCGTCTGTACATAGTAGGGTCTTCTAGAAGCTCACCTGCATCTGTGCTCAGCTTCACATTCTGCTCCAAAGGAACTGAAATAGGCTTACAGCCTGTCATCCCATATTTGGACAGCATGTCCAATCCATACTGCCTCTGCAAGAGCTGTATCCCACTTGGTGATCTAATCACCTCAATGCCCAAGAAATAACGCAGCTCTCCCAAATCCTTCATCTCAAACTTCTGCTTCAATAGCATTTTCACATGAAGGATATCTTCATCACTGTCACCTGTCATAATCAAATCATCAACATAAATGACAAGTAGCATAATACCTTTCTCTGTTTTTCTCACATAAAGTGAGAAATCTGCCTTGGAAATTTGAAAGCCAATAGTGACAAGATACTGTCCAATCTTGTCAGACCATGCTCTAGGTGCTTGCTTCAAGCCATACAAGGCTTTCTTCAACCTGCAAACAAACTCAGGATGAACAGCATGCACATAACCTGGTGGCTGCTCCATATAGACCTCTTCTTGCAAATCACCATGCAAGAAGGCATTCTTTATATCCATCTGATGTAAAGACCATCCCTTTGATGCAGCCATAGCAATGACTGCTCTTACGGTTGCCATCCTTGCAACCGGACTGAATGTTTCTTCATAGTCAATGCCATATGTTTGTGCATACCCCTTGACTACTAATCTTGCCTTGTATCTGTTCACAGAACCATCTGCATTGTGCTTCACCTTATAAACCCACTTACAGCCAATTGCATTCTTACCTTTAGGCAAAGGTACTAACTCCCATGTAGCATTTGCTTCCAAGGCATCCATTTCTTCATCCATGGCTTTCTCCCATTTTTCTTTTCCCATGGCTTCCTCAAAAGAAGTGGGTTCTGGTTCCTGTATCACTTTAACCATATATGCATAGTGAATGGCTGTAAATCCATCATATTTCAGCCTATCCACAGTATACCTAGCTCTCGTAGACCTGCGCAAAGTAGGTTCACTCCCAGGTGCTTTCAAAACATCCCTGGTCTTCCTTACTCCAGGTGTAACAATAGAAGGAATACCCAACTCATCATCAATGCTCTGTTCTGAGCCACTAGATTCACCATCCACATAAGAGTGACCTGCATTCACATCAAACATGGGCTGATCAACCTTCTCTTTTCCTTTTCGTGATACCTGCATACCACTATCTGCATTACTTTGAGAAGATTCTCCTGATCTCAATCTGCCTGTCCATGGGGAAGAATGTGAACCATTGCTAGAGGACGCTCCAGCTCCACTAATATTTTGTGACTGCTGCTGTGAATTCTGTGCAGCATTACCATTTTGTGCATCTACATCATCAATCACATTTACTGGTTTATACCAGCTACTCATATCATCAAAAACAACATCTCTGCTCACTGTAAACTTACGAGTAGAAGGGTTATAGCATCTATACCCTTTTTGCTGCAGAGAGTAACCAATAAAGATGCACTTCTCAGTTTTTGGATCCAACTTGGATCTCAACTCATCTGGCACATGTACATAGGCAATGCAACCAAAAATCTTCAAATGAGAAATATCTGGTTTCCTACCAGTATACCTCTCCTCTGGAGTCATTCCATGTATTGCTGCAGTGGGAGTCCTGTTCATTATGTAGACTGCTGTAGCAACTGCTTCAGCCCAATAAAAATCTGGCAAGTCTTTTTCATTGAGCATGGCACGAGATACCTCTCCAATATGCCTGTTTTTCCTTTCTGCAATTCCATTTTGTTGTGGGGTATAACTGCATGAATATTGCTGCTTTATGCCATGCTCCTGTAAGAACTTTGCAAACTCATTTGAGAGGTACTCTCCCCCTCCATCTAACCTTAGGCATTTTATTTGCAGACCTGTTTCTTTTTCAGCCATAGCTTTAAGGGTTTTGAAATGCCCAAAAACTTCACTTTTCTTTTTCATAAAATACACCCAAACTTTTCTGCTATAGTCATCAATAAAGGTGACAAAATAATGACAGCCTCCAAGAGATGCAGCTTTAGTAGTCCACACATCAGAGTGGATTAATTCCAATGGCTTCTCACTCTCTTGAACATGTCTAGGAAATGGTTTCCTTGCCTGTTTTCCAAACTGACAGGCTTCACATACCTTATGCATTTCTGCAACCTTGAATTTCGGCAAACCTGCAACAATATTTTGGGCCTGCATTGATTTAAGTCGTTGTACATTAACATGACCAATGCGTTTATGCCAGATATCAATATCTGCAACTACACCGGTCCCATGTGCAAACATTGCTACACTCAATTCAGACATGTCTGCATCCAACGTAAACATTCTGCCCTTCTTCTTTCCTTTTGCTATCAAGCGACCTTTATTTTTCATATCCTCAACAAAGCATCCATGAGGATTAAATCTGACCTGCAAGCCCTGCTCAACCATTTGACTGACAGAAACCAGATTCTTGGTGATATTCGGGACATGAAATACATCGGACAGGTATTTCTTTTTCCCATCCTGCATAGACAAAGGAATTTTTCCAATCTGCACAATAGGATGTGCAGTATCATCACCAGTCTCCACAAATCCTGGTTTTTCCATTTTCCTTGCATCCTCCATCCATTCTGCATGACCTGTCATATGGTTTGATGCACCTGAGTCAACATACCATACATCGTTGCTTTCTTCTGCACTTGTCACATAATTGTTCATGTGCTGCACCATAAACAGATGCTCATTTCTGTCATCACCCTGTCTGCTAGAGGATGCATAATTTCCTTGTTGCAGTTTTCCATTCATGATGTCATTCTGCTTTTTATAGCAGTCTTTAGCCATATGACCCATTTTACCACAATAGTAGCATTCAACATTACTGTTTGCATTTTGGCCTCTTTGCCATCCACCACGACCTCTTTGGCTCCCCCTGCCTCTAGAGTTACCACGTCCTCCTCCATAGGACTGGTTTTCTTGAGTTTGCTGCATATTCTGATTTCTGCCACGGCCTCCAAATCGGCCTCCTCTACCTCTGCCTCTACCTCTTCCAGCATTTGAGTAGAAGACAGCTTCTTTTGAAGTTCCTCCTGAAGAAGATGCACCATCATTTCTCTGCTCCTCAGAAATTAGAAGAGCAATCAACTCCTCAAAATCAGGAAATCTTTCATGAACTGAAATGGATGTCCGAAACTGTGCATAATCCTTTCCTAGACCATTCAAGGTCACAGAAACTAAATCATCATCTTCCACTAGCGACCCAATGGAAGCAAGTGCATCTGCAATCTTCTTCACCTTCATGTGGTAGTCATTGATGCTCAAATTTTCTCTTTGCACATTGTGCAACTCTTGCTTGAGCTGCATTTTCCTGGCTTGCGTATTTGTGCTATACATCTTTGACAAAGTATCCCATGCCTCCTTTGGCGTACTTGCATCCTGAATATGCACAATCATAGAGTCTGAAATGCTGATAGATAGCCAGTACATAACTTTCCTGGCTCTCTCATGCCATGCTTTGAATGCCTGCATTTGCTGTTGATTGGGAATATCAGGAAGAACTGGTTCTTCTTCATTTCCTGCAACAAATTCCCAATATCCTTTTCCCATAAGGAAATTCTTCATTCTAAACTTCCATGCTTGGAAGTTGTTCTTGTCAAGCCTTTCAGTGACAATCTGTGAAAGAGAATCAGATGCCATTACAGAACACTGCAAAAAATTCTGTCACTGCAAAAAACACAGCTTCACCCTCACAAGGGAAAATCTGCAAAACTGGCGAAAGTGTTATTTGACCACACAGTCACTTCCTAGTGACGATTTTGCATCAACAAGCAACAGGGATGATTCTGTAACTCCCAATGTCTCTACACACAAGCATACGATGCAATTTCTACAGTAACTTTTCACCGACCTGTAGAACAGTGGCTGCACAACATAAAACTGGGCCTTTTTCTGAGTGCGTGCAGAAAACTTCCGCCTCCAAAACAGGCCCTGAAATGGCCTCAAATTAAAAAAAACAAGGTCGCCGAGGGCTAAAGCCTTCTCCCGCAGCATATACTGCCCTCTTGCTTCACCGCGAAGGGCGTCTCAACCTGAGACAATGCACTCCTGCACTTTTCGGCTGTGCTACCTGCAGAGATCTGCTCCCAAAATAGAAAATGAAAGCAACACTGCTCCTCTTACCAGAACACTGCGAGCTTGGCTTGCTTTTTTGAGCTCCTTACCACGAACAAGGCTCTGATACCATGTCAAGATTGTGGGAGAGAAGGAAGGAGTCTCGCTTGAAGCTTTCTTGCTTGCACAATGGGGGAAGACACACAAGGGTGGAGGCTGAAAACAGTTTTCCTCTTCTTAGTTGTGTAAGCCAAAAGAACTCTAATACAAGGAAATAGAAGAACCCTATATATGGGTCTCAAACCAAACTCAAGTAACTAAGGTGGCATACTAACTGAGCCACGAACTAGAGTAGATAAGGATAGCTATCATGTAGCTATTATTCATGGGCGGTGTACCAACCGCGTTTGCAACTGACAAGTCGGTGACATAAATACACAACGGTCACCCTGGCGTATCATGAGTGGAGCTCGATATCTCAACACATGGCTGTAGCAGAGGCATAAATAGAACCAAAGATAGAGACAGACACATTACCAGAGCTAGACTGCAGAAGCAAAGATAGAGGATACAACAGAGAATTTATTCTTCTCTTACATAGTCTATCCAAATTGAAGAGGATATAAATGAGTGTGAGGTCCTAGAGGCTACAAAAGCTGAAGACCCCATGTTGTTAGACTATTGGAATGCATGGATCTAGAGCATGGCTATGGCAGATGGAACACAAAGACAATGTTCATGATTACATAGACAACAAGTACTGACTATTACTCAAGTGAATTAGGTTCCAAGATGTAAGCTTGGACTCATAAACACAATTTTGAGTATGACACTGACTATGACTAAAAGGACAAAGTACAATGGTATTCCATCATTGAATGGTAAGAAGTTACAACACTTTATAGGCTAATGATGGTTCCCTTTTTCTCCATTGTGCCTATGGGATTCAGGCCTCTTGCATTTTAGGTATCCTCTCTAGTAAACTATATGAGTCTTGCCCTATTGCTCCATACAAAGAGGTTGTCACATGGGTGTTGCATAACTCTCAATGTAGACACAATGAATCTGATACCCTTGGCTAATAAGTCACATTATATGCAAAATATCCATTAGAAATGGATTAAGCAGAACAAGCCTTCCTTCAGTAGTGTCTCTTGTTGCCCTAATCTACCCTTCTCAAGAACAGACGATGACGATGCACCTTGCCAATAAATACCAATCCTACATCCCAAAGAGAACTCAGATGGTTCCTATTGTGTGACGTTCTTGGAGGCATCATCAAAAGACGAGTCCTCAAGCCAAGAGATAACTAATTCCCAAACCAAACTTGAAATAGCCTTGATACCATTTTAATATCCCAAGGAGAAAGCTGAGTTCTCATTGAAAGAGGAAGTCAATTATAGTGGAGCATCAAATGAGGAGACCACTCCCTTGAAGGAGTCGAATATGTTCCCAGAAGTAGTCTCCGTGGGACCTTCATCCGGGAAGTGGAAGGTGAAAAGTAATTAACTTTCATGGATATTGATGGTATTGAACAGCACCTAAAGGTGAAAATTAGTCTCCTAGAAGAGGAAGCTATCAATCCTATAGGACCTTCTGAAAGGAGAACCTGGATGTGTTTGCATGGTCATACAAAGATCTAAAGGGGATTGATCCCATGATTTGTCAACATCACATTGGCCTAGAGCTTGATGCCAATCCTATGAGGCAAAGATAGAGGTGCGTGAATCCAAATTACTCAGCCCTTGTGAAAGCTGAATTATTGAAGCTCATTAAAGTTGTTTATCTATATAGTGTGTCTTTCACCCATCATGGTAGGACCCAAGAAGAATGGGAAGCTATGAGTATGTGTGGACTTTCAAAAAATGATCATTTCTATATCCCTTTCATAGACCAACTATTGGACATAATGGCTGGACATGAACTCCATTCCCTCTTGGAAAAATTCAGTGGTGGATACAACCAAGTCCAAATCGTAGAAGAAGATCAATCCAAAACAAACTTCACAAGAGAATGGGGAACCTATGCTTAAATAGTAATGTTGTTTGGGATTCGTAACACTCTTACTACCTTCCAATGAGTGATGATGGTCGCATTCCAAAATCATTTATATGATTTCATTGAGGTATACCTAGATGACTTTTGTGTCTATAGCCTAATCCGTTAGCATTGGGGACACTTAGAGTAGTGCTTTGACAGATATTAAGAGTATGGGATCTCTGCCAACCCCAACAAATGCATCTTTGAAGTCTCTTCATGAGTTCTTCTGGGACACATTATCTCTACACAAGGGATAGCAATAGACCATGCCAAGATTGAGAAGATTGCAACTCTAACAATGCCAACCAACCTCAAGCAAAGAGTTGAGGGGATTCCTTGGCTATATGGGATATTATAGACGATTTCATTTCACACTTTGCAACAACAGTAGTCCCCCTTGCATAAGCTCCCAAGGAAAGATACAGAGTTTACGTGGACTGTTGATTGTGATGAATCGTTCAACACCCTGAAGCAGTGTCTGATCGGCGATTAGCGATGGCAGGTAGTGGCGTCGCTATTTGCATCGCTAGCGACGCAAATAGCGACGGTCCACAGAGAAAAAAAACAGGCCGAAACCGAGCGCTGCTTTATTTCGCGTTTTGTGTTTTGAGAGCGAGAGCGAGGGAGAGAGCGACCGTCATGAGAGAAGGAGAGGAAGAAGACTTGCCGCCGCTGCCGCCGTTGTTCGCGAAGGAGAGGAGGAGCCTTCATCGCAAAGAGGAGCCGCCCCACACTCGCCATATCTCATCGGTGAGTCTCCCTCTCTCCTTCTTTTGCTTGTTTAAGGTTTAAATCACTTTCTCTTTTGCTTGTTTAGGAGAGGAAATGAGAGAGAAAGAGAGGGAGAGGGAGAGGGAGAGGGAGAGAGAGGGAGAGAGAGGGAGAGAAAGAGAAAGAGAGGGAGAGGGAGAGGAAGGGGAGGAAATGAGAGAGGGAGAGAAAGAGAGGGAGAGGGAGAGGGAGAGGGAGAGGGAGAGGGAGAGGGAGAGGGAGAGGGAGAGGGGGAGGGGGAGGGAGGGAGAGTGCATTCTCTCTCTCCCTCTCCCTTTTGCTTGTTTAAGGTTTAAATCACTTTCTCTTTTGCTTGTTTAGGAGAGGAAATGAGAGAGAAAGAGAGGGAGAGGGAGAGGGAGGGAGAGTGCATTCTCTCTCTCCCTCTCCCTTTTGCTTGTTTAAGGTTTAAATCACTTTCTCTTTTGCTTGTTTAGGAGAGGAAATGAGAGAGAAAGAGAGGGAGAGGGAGAGGGAGAGAGAGGGAGAGAAAGAGAAAGAGAGGGAGAGGGAAAGGGAGGGAGAGGGAGAGAAAGAGAAAGAGAGGGAGAAGGAGAGGGAGAGGGAGAGGGAGAGGGAGGGGGAGGAAATGAGAGAGGGAGAGAAAGAGAAAGAGAAAGAGAGGGAGAGGGAGAGGGAGAGGGAGAGGGAGAGGGAGAGGGAGGGAGAGTGCATTCTCTCTCTCCCTCTCCCTTTTGCTTTTGGAGAGTGTTAGGATATATTGTGAGAGGGAGAGGAAATGCGAGAGAAAGAGAGGGAAAGGGAGGGAGGGAGAGAAAGAGAGAGAGAGAGGGAGAAAGAGAAAGAGAAAGAGAGGGAGAGGGAGAGGGAGGGGGAGGAAATCTCTTTCTCTTTCTCTCTCGCTCTCCCTTTTGCTTTTGGAGAGTGTTAGGATATATTGTGAGAGGGAGAGGAAATGAGAGAGAAAGAGAGGGAGAGGGAGAGAGAGGGAGAGAAAGAGAAAGAGATTTATACTCAAATGGATAGCTTTATGGAGATGTATGTCTACTCAAATGGATAGCTTTTGTCTACTCAAGATGTACTCCACCTGTGTGTGTATATATTGGAACGATAACATATCCATGATTATGGTAATGGTATGCACTTTGCTTTTTTTATGGGTACCATTATATCGACTCCTTAAGAGGGCTAAAAATTAGTCATACACTTTATAAAGTCTAATTAGGAGATTTAAGATGCACGATAATAGACTTATCGATAATGGTATGCAATGTGCTTTGCCATGGGCCACGTACATTGGTGACTCTTTAAGATGGCTTAAAATTGGTCATATCCTTCAAGGGGATCTAATTGTGATATGCATAATTCATTGTTTTTGTATTAACTTTATAGGCATAACAAATTAGTAATCATGCCAACTAGTCAACGGAAGGACTAAAAGAAAATGATACCTTAGCTAATGGTCATTATGGTACTTCATCAAAATGAACCCAAAAGTATTGCTATAGAAGAAGAATCCCTTAAATTGAGCATAGGATATTTTCTTCAAATGTTATGACTATGAGTAGAATTGATTGAAACAAATTTTATAACTATAGTTGATAAATTTCATAGATGGCATTAATTTTTATTCATGGACCTAAGACAAAAAAACCACATTACTAAGATGTTTTTTGTTGAGACTGATTTATTATTAGACTAAGAGATCCTCAATGATGCTCATAAATGGATTAATTATACTCAAAGCCCTCGTGCAGTTGTATAAGTAATCCTAGTAGAGCCCCTCTAAGATACTCAAAGTACATAACCTAGAGACCGTAGCTAGGTATATAAGGTATAATGGTTACACAAGAAGACACCTCAATAATTGACTGATCACCACTAAATCCCAAAGAAGAATCGTGTTCCATCCCCTTCAACTCTATATTCACCTCGTGAAGAACTTCATTAATCATAGCATCCTTGTCACCAATCTTTTTGTTACAATGATGAAGTAATATATTCATCACTTTTCCTTTTAGTATCTAAGGCATTATCCAATCTTTTAGTCAAGTCCAAACATTTAGTCTTCGACTCATGAACCTTATGAACCAATGCTTTTTTTTTTTACAACAATGAATAATTATCTACCGGGACAAACAAATCCTTGAGCATGGTATATGGCCGAGATATAACATCAATAAATCTCTCAACTACTATGTCCCATGCATTCTTTACATCAATCAGTAAAGTATTTCTTATATCTTGAAGTTTAGATTTCAATACCATGGATGCATCAATATCAATCTCAATGTTTTACAAATTTTGCTTCTCAATCTCTTGCAGAGGCTAAAACCTCTCAAGCAAGAGCTTATGGTCAACTTGCAACTTGACATACATCTCCATGAAGCTATCCATTTGAGCCTCATTTGTTGTAATGTAGATAAGATGGAAAATGAAGAAGGTCTTATTGTTCAAGATCGTGAGGCGTATCTTAATCAGTGTGTCCCATGTCCTTGCTCTCAATGTAAGTTGGCAATTAGACGAAAACGTTGATTGTCTATAGAACACGTATGACGATTTGGCAAGTTTCAATCTGAGATCATTGATCAGTGATTGCAGATTTTCAGCAAACGGTAATTTGAAGTCAATATCAATCATGCATTGTACTCGCAAGCTAATTGAAAACCATATACAATAAGATTGGGTCTTGTTGGTAAATTTTCTATCCAGGGAGGTGATGTCTCATCCCAAGGGGGAGTGCATCCCTTGCGGCCAATTAGAAGAGTTCATGGGCGTGCGATGGATGGAGTGCAGGAGCCAATCCACCACTCGCAAGGCCAATCTATACCATCAATGCCAGAGGAGACAGACAACCTTCCAGACCTACCCACAATCTTGGAGCCTGAGATGGAGGCAATGATCGATGCATTGATTCCCATGGATGTCGAGACTTTTGATCCGCTTAGAGAGGAAGAATCCATACCATTATATGATGGGTGCCGAGTATCTCGATTGAAGACACTGCTACACTCTTAAGTGTGCAAGCAAAATACGGGTGGAGCGATACAAGTGTGACCGAGTTATTGAGGTACCTTGCACATAGGCTTCATTGATTTTTTTTTGACACTATTATTACAAACATTTGTGCTTTTTTAAGATGTTTTATGATTTTTTTCAGGTTATTGAAATATCATATATTACCACCTGCAAATACCATGCCTGAGTCTCGTGATGATGCACGACATGTTTTACGGAAGCTTGGCATGGACTACAATAACATCCATGCATGTATCAACGATTGCATACTGTTTCGAGAAGAATACGAAACTATGGAGACATGTCCAAAGTGTGGTGCTCACAGGTATCGACAAGACTTGCAAGGGCAAACCAGCCCTCAAAAAGTTCTCAGACACTTTTCGCTCATCCCCCGCATAAACCACATGTTTCGTACGTCCGGCATGGCGAGCTTGACAACGTGGCATGTGCAGAATAGGTCCACGGATGGAGTTCAATGAATATCAGCGAATTTGTGCGCATGGAGCCACATTGACTCTACCTTCCCAGGCTTTGCGCGAGAGCCAAGGAATCTTCAGCTCGGTCTCGCAATGGATGGCGTGAACCCATTCGGTCTGCGCTCAACTTCTTATAGTGTGTGGCCTATAGTCCTTGTCAACTATAACATCCCTCCATGGCTTTCTATGAAGAAAGGACATCTCATCCTTAGCTTGCTCGTCCCAGACCGCTACAAAGTAAAAAATATGGACGTGTATCTTCGCCCATTAGTCGATAAGCTTAAGATTTTGTGGGAGGAGGGGGTCACTGTGCAAGATATGAGCAAGCGCGATGACCGGCACTCAGCCAATATTCGAGCCATTCTCATATGGACGATACATGACTTTCCGGGATTGGGAGAGTGCTCAGGTGAGCAGGTCTCCATTCTCGCTAGTAATATCTATATTTTATCTCATTCAATCAAGTATTCACTAGGTTGTGGTATTGGAACAGGTCTGGTTACCTTAGGTTATCATGCATGTCCATTGTGCGGGCCACAGTTAGACTCCCAAAGGTCATGAACCATGAAGAAGATGGTATATCAAGGACATGCCGCTTTCTTGCCAAAGGATCATGAACTCAGGGAAGGTTTCCTTGGACGACCTCCAACACATATGAATGCCGCAAGCTGGTACGAGTTGAAAATGCTCCACGCGAAATCACATCCAAATGGAATGCGACGGTTCTCAGTTTTCTACAAGTTGCCATATTGGACCCACTTACATGTCAACCACTTGTTGAATCCCATGCTTATTTTCAAGAATGTGGGCAACTTGCTATGGGACCACATCACAGGAAAGAGAGACACTATAGGGGCACAAATGGATTTGAAGAAGGTAGGTAAGATGGAGGCGCTTTGGCCACAGTCGAGTGCTGATGGTCGCGTGCAACTTCCTCGCGCTCCTTGGGTTTTGTCCACTAAAGAAGAGTGCATTGTGAAGCAAGTAATCAAGTCTATCCGCACTCCGATGGGTATGATGCGTTCTCTCGGGTCTGCATTTTCTAAAGATGAGGGACTAAAATCCCATGATTGGCATAAGATATGTCAGGTTTGTGCTACGAATGGATTGTAATTAGCATGGGCATTTTGCAATTTGGAAAGTGACCATTATTCATAATGCTTTATAATTTGTGGCAGTTTGTCTTACCGATCACGATCGCAGGATGCCTTACTCCAAAAATTCGCGGGGCCATTTACAAGTTGTCAACTTTGGTAAAATGGATCTCACAGAAAGAGATTAAGACGTCCTCTATTGAATCCGTGAGGCGGGGAGCAGTGGAGACGGTCTGTCTCTTTGAGAAATACCTGCCCATTAGCATGCTCACGATACAAATCCACCTTCTTGTGCATCTTGTGGACGAAGTGGAGATTGCTGGACCTGTCCATACGCGATGGATGTTCTTCCTGGAGCGCTTCATGAAAACCCTGAAAGGCTTTGTGCGACAACGAGCTCGGTCAGAAGGTAGCATGGTCGAAGGTTGGTTGGTGTCAGAGGCATTAGTGCATATTTCACAATGGCTAGCAACAGTGGAACCAGACAATGAAATGCTATGGACGCTAAAGGACGATGATAGACTGACTGAGATGTGGTGGTTGGAAATGGGGTAGAAAAAAGAATGGATGCCTCAATGGAAGAGAAGGTGAATCGTTTTTGTATGTTGCACCATGCCTCCATGGAGACGTGGCTCGCCACGTACCAGATTGCAAGGCAAGATCGAGAGGAAGCACAAGCTGAATTCCAACATAGTATGCGTCATCGACCGATTTGATATCCCAAAGGCATGGAGGAGATGCCGCGGTTTATGTCAACGCGATGGTTGCATGGAGCCTTGACCGCAGCATCCAACGAAGGGACAGAGGTCTCTATGGAGGAGTGGGAATTCTCGAGGGGATGTAGTCCAAAGGTGATGAGGGGTTTAGAATCTGTCATATCTAAATTTTATATGCGACATCTAATTTGAGTGTTTCAATGTACAATACAAAATATATAGTGCAGTGTGGTCGCGTGGATGACATTTTTGTGTGGAGCGTATTGACAAAATGCGCTCCACAATGGACTATGGTGTCATGGCAAGGTTTGAGCAAGAGAGCCGGCGACGAGCAACGGATCCAAACACGGTTGTGGATGAGATGGAGTATTTTGGGAACTTGCAAAGTATTATTACGGTGGATTACCATAGCTTCTCCATGATACTATTCGATGTGCAGTGGTTCAAAGTGGTACTTGGAGGAGCTGGAGCAACAGTTCGATGAGGTCCATCGGGATTTCTCGAAATAGATTTCGAAAAAAATGGACGGGTTTGTGCGACACCTTTGTGTTATCGGCCCATTGTGAACAGGCGCATGGAGTCATTTGCTTGCTAATTGTATTACGACATGGTTTATGTCACAATGGTTAATCACTCTCTTGTACGTGTTTGTGAACAGGTAATCTTCTATCCAAACCCCCGACAACCTCGATGGTGGTGTGTTATACCTTCAACTCCCCGAAGTGCGAGAGTATATGATCAAAGCAATGTTCCGAGCATAGATGAAGATAATATGCAAATAGAGGGGTCGATATTACAAGGGGTGGAGGCCGTCGAAAGCTTGGAGCCAGCATCGGCTAACAATGATGGAAATACAAGAGTCCAAGAATTTTTTGAGAACGAGGCGGACTCATTCTTTTGTGGTGACATGTCTATCGACCTTCCAGCGTATGCGGAGTTGTGTCAGGAGATTAACATGGGACCATAGGATACTTCATACTTGGAGCATCCACTTACTCAATTCGTTGACCAATCTCTTATAAAGGTACATAAGATATGTATTTTAAGAGAGATTTTTTTTTAATGATTTATATTACTGTGCTTTGTATGATTCAGGATGAGTCGAGGGATGAGCGATGAGGAGTTTCAAGACATCTTCGCACGCATGTCTCCAGACCAGCTCACGAGATTCAGAGAGATGGAAGACCAGGAGCTATCTCATTCTTCGTCAGGGTGCTCTGCTAGATCTGCTTCAGTGTGATTGGATGCTTCGGCTTCGAGCAGACGATCTCGACGCTCACGACTTGGGCCAGAGGGAGGGAGTGCATCGAGATCAGGGGGATGCTACTGTGGAGACACGGATGTGGTGTCTCCGTCTCGTCGTTCAGCTGGAGCTGCATCACCTCCAGGATTTGTCACACCTATGGGACGCCTACTCCAGTTACTCCGAGTTCTGCGCAGCCGTCAGCAAGTGGCACCCCTTTGGGTGCCACTCCAAGAGAGATTACCCCCGTCGGTACACCGGATGTAGAGGGATCTCCTAGATATGCCCAGGAGCGTGGACGTAGATGGGAGAGGACCCATCTTAGACAGACTCCTAGGGGTTATGGATATCTGGTCGATAGTAGGTCAGGAGCCATCATCATGAATGATGAGGGGAGGAGGGTGATGGCTCGCATGAGAGAGTTGTGCCAACAAGTTTTTTGGCACAACGTCCTGGATCATTGGAAGAATATATCAGAGGGGAGCAAGGACTATATAGTAGCATCCTTGTACGATGAGTTTCCGATGCCAGCCCACAGTAGATAGATTCTCTATGGGCTGGATGATGGATTGCATGCATGCATACATGTCACATAGACGATCTGACGCACACAAGGCAATCAAGAGTGGGGCTGCAAAGCCCGAGTGGTTAGATGCAGACAACTAGCATCGACTGAGGGAGGAGGCTACAGATTCTCCAGGACATTGGAGTCAGCAGCGCGAGGCGGCGAGGGCACGACTCGAGGTCGGAGTGGTCCATCATCTTGGGAGTGGCGGCCACAGGACATATTTGGAGGACTTTGTAAGTTTTTCTTTTGTTTCGCTTGTTTGTTTTTTTGAAATATTCTTTGTACTGACAATCGTGTTTCTAACAGTTAGCATTTTGTTTTCTTTGCAGCACTCCATTACAAATCTCGATCCGATAGGCCTTGAGACTCGATATGCAGAGAGGCACGGTCTCAATGCATTGATCGACCGATTGTATAGACGGGGTGGCCCTGTAAGTCACTAATCTTTCTTGTCTGTAGTTACCATGAGATATTTGAATTCATTATTGTATGGTGGATTGATGTGTTGTTTCTTTTTCTGCAAAGTCCGTTCGATGCTCCTTTGCGGCGGGACGAGCTTTCGGGGGACGAGGATTTGTAACTCGCCCTTGGATCCTTGGAGCTCACACACCTTTATTTTTTAGTCGCCTGATCTATGTAGACATTTTCTATGTATTAGTGATATCCTGTCATGATTGTACCAATCACTTTTTATGCGATCATGTATTTATTTCATGTATCAGTTTTATGATTTCAGCATACATTCTTTTTGTTTGCAAGTGCTTTGTATACAGTAGTGCAGAAACTATTTTGTATGGCTCTCATACAACAAGTTGCCCTGCCACAAAAAAAAATTTATCCTTGTTACTGTCGCTATTAGCATCGCAAATTTACTGGTTGCATCGCTATTGGTGTCGCTATTGGCGTCGCTATCAGCGTCGCAAATGCGACACTGATAGCAATGCCAATAGGGATGCTCATAGCGATGTTTCTATGGTGTCGTTAATAACGACACTTTTTGCGACGACGGGGGTAAATTTTGTTGTTTGTATTTTTGTCGCTTTAAACGTCGGTATAAGGTCTATATCTTGTAGTGAACCTCTTGATTGGATGAAGGCATTCCACATTTATGATGATGCATTTATCAAAGGGTTAGGTGCAGTCTTATGTCAAAAATACTCCTCGAAGTTAGATCAACCTATCTAATATGCAAGCTGAAAAGTAATTGATCGAGAAATAAACTACACATTGATAGAGCTCGAATGCCTCACAATGGTGTTTGCCTTCGAGAAGTTTCAATATTACCTACTATCTTGATGCACTTCAAATTTTACATGGATCATGAGGCCCTGTCCTTATTGAGATGAATAAAGCATATGTGAATGGAAAAATTATGAGATGGCTCCTTCTATTCCAGGAGTTTGACTTTGAAGTAGTTACCAAACCTAGTCTCTCCCATGTGTTGTGGATCTGTAGCAAATCCCTCAAAGCAACAAAGCGAAACAGAACGACCAAGACCTCACTAATGCTTCCTTGTTCTTGGTTGAATCTCTAATCCCATGGTATGAAAAAATAGCCAATCTCTTGGCTACTCAATACTATTCTCTTGGTTTCTCCACCCATGAGAAGAAGAAGCTTGTATTGGAATTAGTCCCCCTACACCTTGTTAGGTGTGGCGCTTTGTACAAGAGAGGCAAGGATGAAGTACTACACAAATGTATTGCAGGAGATGAGATTGGGATATTTCTAAAAGCATGTCATGATGAGCCCTATGGCAAACAGTTTGTAGGAGAAGAAATAGCCAAAAAGGCCTTGCTCATAGGATACTAGTAGCCTATATTACACAAAGATGCCTATGATTGCTGCAAACATTGTGATGCTAGTCAACAAATGGGAAAGCCTACAAGAACCAGTGCTATGCCACTCCATCATTCCCCTAAATCCATTCGATAAATGGGAAATCGACTTCATTGGCCCCATTGATCTGCCAACCAGCTATGTGACAAAGTGGTGTGAAGCCAAACCTCTGAAGTGTAAAATATTACACGGCACAGCGAACAGAATCTGAGAAAGAGATAGAGAGTACACAACAGATAAGAGGAGAATCAGTAAATTCTTTAACTCCAAACAACTGATACAAAGATGGCTCTGTCCACCCGTGCGCTTCCACTGTGTGAAGCTTAGATGGCAATCTAGACAGAAGATAGGCGAAGAGCTTAAGGCTAGCTGGAACAACAACTCTGACTGGGTGAAAGATGAGTGAGTGATGGCTGCGAAGGGGTTTAGCTTTTATAGCCTGCGAAGGTCGTTAGGTCGGCCTGCTGACCGACCTACCATATGAGCCTCCACTAGTCGGCCAGGGAATATTCCAGGGAATATTCCCTTTACCATCGCAACTCGATGCAATGCTCCTCGAGTTGCTACCAGCTTAACCACTCTGTCTAACCCAAAGATTAGACCCACAACAGTCACCTTTTTGCCATCCAGTCACATAGACCTCATCTGATATACAAGTCAGGACTCAACCAATGTTCGGGCTCACATTTGGCTTCTCCTCATAATGGGGGCCTTACAACTTTGAGCACCATGGATCATTGGTAGCACCTAATGAGGGTGGGGCATTGATCATATCTAACACCCCCCCTCAATGTCCACCCATAGGTGAACTAACTCCTCGGCCCAATGCCGAGTCTCTGAAGATGAACTTGAAGCAGATCCTTCGTAAGTGCTTTGGTGAAGATGTTTGCTCCATTCTCCTCTGTTGGACAGTAGACCAATTCCACTATCCCATCCTCCATCAAATCACGCACATAGTAATACTGGATCTCTATATGTTTGGTGTGTGCATGAAACACTGGATTTTTGGCAATGGCGATGCAACTTTGATTGTCACATCTCAGCACAGTTGGTTCTTCATCCTACACTCCCATATGCCATAGAATCCTTCTCAACCATACGGCCTCACATGCAGCAAAACAAGTTGCCTTGTACTCTGCTTCGGTAGAAGACAATGCCACTGTTGGTTGCTTCTTACTAATCCAAGAGAAATTTCCTGAGCCCAAAGAGAAACAATAACCAGAAACTGACTTCCTGGAATCAATGTCTCCTGCCCAATCTGAGTCACAGTTTCCCACAAGAGAAGTTCCGAAACTATATGTGATACCATAGTCAAGAGTTTTCTTCAAGTATCTGAGCACCCGCATCCCAGCCTTCCAATGACTCTCATGAGGTTTGTTTGAGAACCTGCTCAAAACACCAACAGCAAAACTGATATCCGGTCTGGTGTTACACAAGTGGATCAGACTGCCGACCAACCTCCTATACCTCCCAATGTCTGCTAATGTTGATGTATCCTCGACGGATAACTTTGCATTCACCTCCATAGGTGTAGCTATCTCCTTGCACTCGGTCATGCCAAATGCCTTCAAGATCTCCCATGCATACTTCTTCTGAGAGATGAAGATCTTTCCTGGCTCTTGCCAGACTTCAATCCCCAAACAATAGTGCAGCAAGCCTAAGTCTGTCATTTCAAACTCAGAGCTCAAAGCCTTTCGAGTTTGGTTGATCATATCTTCATAGTCACCTGTAATAAGAAGGTCGTCCACATATAGGACAATCACTACAGACTTTTTACCATCCCTGTTAACATACAAGTTAGCATCTGAGGCACATCTTTTGAAGTTTAGGTTTAAAAAGAACCTATCTATCCGCTGGTACCATGCTCTGGGGGCTTGTTTAAGCCCATACAATGCCTTCTTCAGTTTACACACTTTGTTCTCAGAATGGGGGGCCTCAAACCCTGGTGGCTAAGCCACGTATACCTCCTCCTTGAGGTCACCATTTAAGAATGCTGACTTAACATCCATTTGGTACACTGCCCACTTCTTGTGGGCAGCCATTGCAAGTACCGTGCAAATAGTGGTCATTCTGGCAGTTGGGGCAAATGACTCTTGAAAATCAAACCCTTCAACTTGTGAAAATCCTTGGGCAACCAGTCTAGCTTTGTACTTTTCTAAGGTACCATCAGCCTTGTACTTTACCTTCCAGATCCACTTGGTGCCAATAACCTTCCGCTTTGCTGGTCGATCCACTAGCTCCCAAGTGTCATTCTTCATTATGCTGTCATACTCCGCCTGCATAGCATCCTTCCATGATGGATCTGCAAGTGCTTCTTCTAAGTCAGTTGGCTCCTTTACTTCTCTCATAATCTCAACCATCAAGGCCATATTGACTATCTGAGCAGAAGCCCTCCTTTGCTCCTCTATTCTCTGAGACCTCCTTGGTCCATCTGCCTTCTCCTCAACAGATGCAAGCATAGGATTATTGTGGTCATAGAGCTGCTTCACCCAGCGCGGCAATGGCTTTTCTGGTGGGGTGATGTCAGGTTGGTGAACTTTTTCCTCATCATCTGAAGATGATGCTTCCTCCTCCTTAAGGATAGGGATAGCTCTCGGGACAGGTTCATAATGGACTACTTCTTCGCTTGATGATAAACTGGAAGAACTTGCCTTCTCCTCCTCCACTGTATGCGGCTCCTCCTTGAACACCACATCACGACTCGCGATGATCTTCTTTGCCTCTTGGTCATATAACTTGTAAGCCTTCTGCTCATCACTATAACCCAAGAAGATACATTTTCTGCTTTTTGGTTGTAACTTGTTTCTCTTCTCATCTGGAACATATGCATAACATTCACATCCAAAAATTTTGAAATGTGAAACATATGGTTTCTTACCAGTGTAAGCCTCATGAGGTGTTTTTCCCTTGAGAGCCTTTGTGTAGCTTCGATTTAGAATGTAGACTGCAGTATTAACAGCTTCAGCCCAAAAATGGTTAGGCAATCCCTTGCCCTTTAGCATGCATCTTGCCATCTCCACAATGGTACGATTCCTGCGTTCCACAACACCATTCTGCTGAGGTGTGTGAGGCGTCGTCAATTAACGCTTGATCCCTTTGCTCTTGCAAAAGCCTTCAAACTCCTTTGAGTTGAACTCACCACCACCATCTGTTCTAAATTTCTTCACACTTTTCCCTGTTTCATTCTCAACAAGTATTAGCCATTCTTTAAATTTACCAAAAGCTTGAGCCTTATCACGAAGGAAGTACACCCACATCTTCCTACTGTAGTCGTCGACAATCAACATAAAATAAGAAGATCCCCCCAAGGCCTGTGTAGGCATCTTACCACACAAGTCAGCATGCACCAACTCTAGAGGAGCTTGTGCTCTATTCTTGCTTTCTTGTGGAAATGCCTTTCTTTGTTGCTTGCCCATCATACAAGCTTCACATGGTTCCTTCAATTCAGTTATTGTAGATAGGTGAGCAACCATACCTTGCTTTTGCATCTCCTTCAATACTGCAAATCCGATGTGTCCAAACCTTTCATGCCAAAGCTTACTTGTGCCCACTCCAATGGTGGCTGTAAGAGCACTTAGCTCATACAGGTTTTTCCTTCTTTCTCCTTTGCCAACAATTGTGCCAGCACTATCAATAATTTCTGCACCTGTCTTCTTGAATCTCACTTCATGACCAAGATCAGTTATGGCAGCAACTGATAGGAGATTTCTCCTAATTTCGGGAACATACGACACATTTGAAAGCTTTTTGACTTCACCATTTGCAGTAACAAAAGAAATAGTACCTGTGCCCGCTGTATAGAGTAGTATAGACCTTTTTTGTTGGTCATGTGACGGGAGGCCCCACTATCCAACACCCAAGAGTCAGTGGTAGATTCTTCTTGCGCCGAGGAGCACACTTCCTCAATGGTGGCCATGAATAATTCCAACTCTGCTTCAGCCGTATTGGCTGTCTCTTTCCCTTAACTTTTAAGGGTACCATTCTTTTCATCTGCCTTCTTGACACGACAATCTGCAATTGCATGTCCTTTCTTCTTACAGTAGAAGCACTCTCCTTGAAACTTCTTCTTGCCGCCCTTCTTCTTTTTGTCACCATCATTTTTGGTGGAGGAAACACCTTTGCCTTTTGCATTGGCAGAGAATGCAGCATCTCCATTGTTGCTTCCTTCTCGGGCTTTCAGCCTCAACTCCTCCTCCATTAATAATGCACAAAACTCCTCAAAAGTCAAAGCTTGAGGTCTCACCTGAGTATTAAGGGCAGTTACTAGTACATCAAACTTTTGTGGAAAAATCCGAAGACACCTCCGAGCTAGCTCTTCGCTAGTCTTTTGTATCCTAGCACCAGCCATCTGGTCGCGCAGATTCTTAATCCGAGTGATGAATGCTTCAACCGTCTCTCCTTCAGCAAACTTCTCCGCTGCTAGTTGATTCTCCAAGTTTTGAATCCTTGTTTGGTTTCGTGTTTCATACTGACTCCTTAGTACATTCCAAGCTTCTGACGCTTTGGTTGTATGCTGAATCAAAGTCAAAACACTGTCAGAACAGCTTGTAACTAAGGCACACAATGCATCTGCATTCCTTCGTTTCCAAGCTCGTAGAAGATCTGCATTCGGAGGAATCATCACACTAGGATTTGATGGGTCGGGGGTAGGCTGTGGTTCTGCGTCAGTCCCCAGCACAGTCTCCAGAAGCTCATAAGAATCAAGGATAGTTGTAATTTTGAACTTCCACAAGGTGTAGTTTGTACCATCTAACTTGCCTTCGCTGAAGGTTGGTGGACGAATCCTCAGTGTTTGAATAGCCGGTACAGCAGCACCACCTCCTGCACCGCTTCCTGATGTGCTAGAACCGCTTCCCGGAGTCGACATAGTTTCTCTTTGCTGTTGAAGCCTTTGCCTCTTGCACGCTCTCCGATCTTTAGAGCCCCCTGGGCTCTGATACCATGTAAAATATTACACGGCACAACGAACAGAATCTGAGAAAGAGATAGAGAGTACACAATAGATAAGAGGAGAATCAGTAAATTCTTTAACTCCAAACAACTGATACAAAGATGGCTCTGTCCACCCGTGCGCTTCCACTGTGTGAAGCTTAGATGGCAATCTAGACAGAAGATAGGTGAAGAGCTTAAGGCTAGCTGGAACAACAACTCTGACTGGGTGAAAGATGAGTGAGTGATGGCTGCGAAGGGGTTTAGCTTTTATAGCCTACGAAGGTCGTTAGGTCGGTCGACCTACCATATGAGCCTCCACTAGTCGGCCAGGGAATATTCCAGGGAATCCGCGGCCCCCGGACCCCACAATAGGGGCCCCTTTTAACTCCCTTACACCGCAACTCGATGCAATGCACCTCGAGTTGCTACTAGCTTAACCACTCTGTCTAACCCAAAGATTAGACCCACAACAGTCACCTTTTTGCCATCCGGTCACATAGACCTCATCTGATATACAAGTCGGGACTCAACCAATGTCCGGGCTCACATTTGGCTTCTCCTCATAATGGGGGCCTTACAACTTTGAGCACCATGGATCATTGGTAGCACCTAATGAAGGTGGGGCATTGATCATATCTAACATGAAGCAGGATGATGGCAACAGCATGGCCTTGTTCCTATACAAGAACATCATCACTCATGTTGGTAGTACCCTAGAGCTAGCAAGTGATAGAGGTACTCACTTTTTCAACAAGATTATGGAAGAATTGATAGAGCTATACACTGTACCATCGCAAGTCCACACCCACAGAGCTAATAGCCAAGTTCAAGTTACCAATCTCATCTTCTACTTCTCAATCATGATAAAGACAATTGTTGCACATCGTCCTGATTGGGATGATTGACTTACAAAGGCCCTTTGGGCATACAAAACCTCCCATAAGACTACTATAGGACAGACACCTTTTCAATTGGTTGTATAGAACAGAAGCCATTTTTCATGTTGAGTTAGCGCTACCCTCTCTATGCATGGCTATCAAATAATGCCTAGGCAATGATGAGTCCCTGCAACATCATCTTATACACTTGGAATGTCTGGATGAGACTTGTAGGATGGCCCCACAGTATATGGAAGCTACACAAGCATGACGATAGGCCTATCACAACAACTTCATCAAGCGTAAGGAATTTAAGAAAGGTAACTTAGTCCTGGCCTATGACTCGAGATTTGGCAAGTTTCCATGAAAACTACAATAATGTTGGATGGGTCCCTATAAGATACTTGATGTCAACCCTAATAGCTATATTGAGATACATGCTTTTGATGCTTCTGATGATCCCATTTTGATTCATGGCTATTACATAAAGAAGTATTATTCTCCCTAGGTATCTTGACAATCACAGCCAATTGACCCTTTCCCTTTTGGGCATCACGCTATAATACTTCTCATGGTGCTATTGATATCCATCCTTTGCATCTTGATGAGGTGGTCTCGTTCTTCTAGCCCCTCATAGCCACCTCCCACCCCTACTTTGCTCCCTTCTCGTCTTGATCTAGCAAAGGTGGCAAAGATGGTTCTGATTCATGGTATTCTTGTCATTCTCCTCTTGGAAATAAATTTTAAAATTTTAAAAAAATAAAAAAACATAAATGTATATCGATCATGGGAGAAAAAGACTTTGGTCCCTATCATGCTGACCTATTCTTCAAGAAAAGGTGGAAACACCCTCGGGAGTAGGAAAAAAGGAAAAAAAAACAAAATAAACAAGAATAAAACTATTATGGGAGAAAATGAAGAAATTTCCTATTATAATAGGCCTCATTCCAAGAAAAGGTGGCAAACACCCTTGGACGGGAAGCTGGCTGTGGAAAATATGGTAACACCTCGTGTTATAGAATCCGAGATGCACACTTGACTTTCTTATATACTTAAAATATATATGGCGAATATTATGTTGGCACAGAGGGAGAATAAATGAGAGAAAAGAAAGATGTAGAGAGAGAGGTAGAGGCATTGGCAACACACTAGGGACTGGAAGATGGGCCAGTCCCCCCCCCTTGTGGAGTTATATTATTGACAAGGAGCAAGCTCCTCTATTATACATAAGCCAGTTCTTACTTGTAGATCTTAGAAACAAGATCACGGTTCCTTGCACGGTATACAACCGGCTAACACTTGCACAACTTGGAAGTTGGCACCTTTTGATCCTTCTTGAGTTTCCTTCTCTCCTACACAATATGTGTAGGGCTCTCCTCTTGGCGCTTGATTTCAACAGAGCTTCCGCAGCTTGCACCTTCTCTTCTCCTCTTGGAACTTGATTTCGGCAGAGCTTCCATGGCACTTGCACCTTCTCTTCTCAAACTTAGATATATGGAAAGTGATGCTTCCTTCACCTCTCCCTTACACCCAAGGAGAGCCTCCTCTTTTATAGGCTTTCAAGAGCTTCTCTTCTTGGAGAGAGAGTTGAGTTGATCTTCATGCAAGATGTGGTTGTTCCACTCTGCAGCACTAATTTCGAGATATCTCTTTATGCGTTGTTTGGATGAAAAAAAATCCAACACTAAAGTTGTAGATCTCGCTGTTTTCAATAACCCCCGCGGCGTATTTTTAGAGATCGTTTTTCTATTGCAAGATATTTTAAAAATGGATTTTTCAAAAAACAACATTTTAAACTATACTCTTAACTTGTGGTCCATGCAACCCCCTTGAGTCATAGATAAGGAGAGTTCATTAGATTGCCTTGGGCCTCAACCTTAAGATTGAATTCCACACAAAAGCATGTGTCATTTTAGACCTTAGAAAGAGAAAATCACTTCTCTCCTCACTTCCAGAGGATCACGTCTCTCATCTTTCTTAGTGAGAGAATTCCCTCTCTCTTCTTTCTTAAGACCTTAAACCTTGACTTGTAGGGGAGAGGATGACCCCAAATGAATGCAATGCTCATTACACACAAGTAAACATTCCCAGGCGTCCCTAGATGCACACATAAACACATATACACAATGCTAATGCACTTCCTCTTCTTAGAACTCAATCCATCATCACTTCTTTTCCCCTTCATAACTTGTACTGCATGTACCAGATATCCATGTCACAGTGCTTTGATCACTCCATTAAGTGATGCACTAAGAATACTGGTCTCTGAATAGTCTCATGGCCATGCTAGATCATCATCAACACTTAAAGAAAAGTGAGTCATTAATTTATTGTCATGAATTTATTAAATAGAGAATGTGTAATAAGCAATCAATTTAGTGACACCTCGTAGTCTAGATCAACCGATTCTTCAATTAGATCTTCCATGATGCAGCTCCGAAAGTAGTCTCCCTTGGTGCACTTTATCCTACAACTCCATCCATACATCTGACTTCTACAATAGACGACATCTCTTACTTGCAATAGAAATTCTAGATTTGTTGGCCTCCCTAGATACATCTCTTCATCAACCGATACAAGTTGACACTAGACGAAGCCAATCTTCATCGACAATCAGTTGAGTGATATGAGCTTTCATCCTAACTAGATGGGGATGTGAGTATGGGTTGTCCTCTATATTTAGTAGACGAGTGTGAGACAAAGGGTGGGGTGAGTGACTAGTCTTTATCCTTTAAATCCAAAAGAGAGGTGAGATGTGTAAATGAAGCATTTCACATATGGGTTAGGCCTCTCAACGCACAAAGCACAATCTATTCATGTGAACAGCACTATAAGACTCCCTAGCCTTTCTTCTTGCACCGTATGCCAATAGAGGGGGCGGGATATACTACTACACCATCAATTGCACACAAGGCATATAACCTTCACACATGGCAATGAGGATTACATCAATGGGTATCAGGAATCAGGTTGCCCTCTTGTATCTATTAATAGAGCGTGAGACAGAGGGGGGGGCTAAGCATGATTGATTTCCCTTTCTTCAATTAAGAGGTGAGGATTGAGAGATGTTATGACAATTGGTGTTAGCAAGGTACGTTCTCGTTTCCCTATCCACAACAGGACAGGACCTCCACCATCACCACACACATCACTTTGTTTGGTGCACTGCACTACGAGGCTCCCTAGCCTTCCTTCTTGCACCTATGCTAGCATACTCCTTCTGAACCATCCCTCATGCCAATTTCTAAACTAGGTGTGAGATATGGGTTCCAATCATTCTCCTCGAGTGATATGAGCTCTAGGACGCAATTGATCTATCATGCCACCATGAGTGACTGTCACAATTGAGTGATGTATAACTTGCCATTGGCTTATTGGATCTTCATCAACAATGCTACCTCCTTAGGTCCTACCCGCATGGTCCCACCATGATACAAGCATGCTGAGGTGAACCTTGGTACCTCCTATGGATGACTTCGTCTCCCCAGTGTGCTGCATGTCAACAAGGATCTCTATCAACCAAATAAATGGGCCAAGTGTTTCTAACCCTACCTCTTGTGTTCATTTATGTGTATGTCATGTTTTAAGTGTGGGGACGTATGGGTATGGGTCATGGTCGTGTTAGGTCCCTGTTGATTAGTCAGCCTAATTTATTTACGTCTTAAGTGTAAGGATGCATCCCTACACGTCTTGGTTTCATACATATGTGAACACCCTATTAATTGATCCTTACATGATACCCTATTTTCCTTATTCCTTATTGAGATCCCTTCCTCACCCACCCGCCCTATTCTAACCCATTCCCACAGTCTTCCCTTGCCCTTTTGGTTGTTGTATCATTTTGCTTATCCTCCGTGTAAATGTACCCTATGTTTACCACAATTGCAATCTGCCACTACAATCCTAGTTATCCCTTTAAATTGGCCACTTTCCCTTTTTATAGCCCTCAATTTTGAGTAATGGCATGAGTTATTACTTTTTGAAGAATTTTACACAAATCAAACATATTTCCATGTGAACATGCCTTTTTTGCACCAAAATTGAGTATAATGTGATAGCCCTGATCTTTCCCTTTTTCTTGGACACTTTTTCCTTTTATAGCCCCTCTTTTCAATGCATGAATTGGCCGTTATTTATTTTTGAGTGGTTACAGGTTTATTTTTACATGATTTTTATGTTTTTTCCATGCGAACCCACTATTTGCTCGTCGGAATGGCTTTTTTTTTTAACTGACTTGAGCTATTGTCTCCTCTGACATCTTTTCTTTTTCCTCCCTACTCTTCTAACCACCCAATTTTTTGTTAATTTTTCATTGTGTTTCCGAACTCGCTTTTGTCCCTTTTTTCATGTAAACACACCTTTCTTTTGCTTGAATCATGTTCTGATCTGTGATAGTCCTGTCAATCACCATTTCTCAAATATTTTTCCTTTTTGTTGCCCCTTTTTTCAACTCATGAATTTTTTGAAATTAATTTTTGTAGGATTTTTGGGTGTGTCTTTATTGATTTTTCCATGCAAACCACCCTATTTGCCATCACACCCATGTTTTGACTGGATCGCCCTCTCCAACTTGTCAATGCGAACATTTTTTCTTCTTCCTGCTTTCATTTTTTACTTTCTAATTTTTTGTTATTAATTTTATTTTTTTTGTTTTTTCCATGCGAACGGGTTCTATTCTCATTGGAACTACATTCTGATGTGACTACCTTGTTCGACACCTCATTCCAAACAGTATTTTTTTCTTTTTTCGTTTCGTTTCGATTGATGAATTTTGGAAAATTAATTTTTGTATGATTTTTTATACTTTTCAATGTGAAACCCCTATTTGCTATCAACCACGCCAGCAAACGCGTTATCCATGCCATTCCTCCAATTGTTGTGCCCAATTTGCTTTTTATGACATGTTTCGGATCTCTCCAAATTAATTTTTTAATCAAATTTTGTATTCCTCACTCCTTGCATGTTGCGTAAACTGTCAATTTTCACCTTGAAACGCATGCCAAGCATTCGCGTGTCACTTTTGGCTGCCCCAGGATCTACCCCCCTCTCGTTCATTCCTGTCAATGAAAATGTTTTTACCCCCCACCCATGTTGGTGCGCGGGATGAGGGGACACGCTTCTTTTAATTTAAAAAACATTAACAAAAAATTTAAAATTACCCCCCTAATCGTCTCGTTTCCCCCTCCCCTCTCTCCCTCTCTCTCTTCCCTCCCTCTTTCTCTCTCCTCCCTCCCTGCAACTCCCACCCTCTTCTTCCCCTCCATCTCCTTTCTCCTGCTCCTTCTCCTCCTACTCTTCCTTCCTCCCTTACTCTTTCCCGGCCTCCATCGCACCACAGGCCACCCACATAGTGCTGTCGAGCACCTCCCTCCTCGCCATCATCGCTACTGCTGTTGAGGTGGGAGCCACCGGCAGTCGAGCACCTCCCTCCTCGCCATCATCGCTACTGTTGTTGAGGTGGGAGCCACCAGCAGTCGAGCACCTCCCTCCTCGCCATCGTCGCTACTACTGTTGAGGTGGGAGCCACCGGCAGTCGCCGTCAGAACTGCCATAGGCTACCTGCCCACTCTTGCCATCGCCTTGGCCATCCACGTTGGTTGTTGATCCATGGCTTAGTCCTCACTGTGCACGTCATTGTTGTCGCCACACCCAATCGTTGTTGCCACTGCCATGCCAGTTGTCTCCTCCCTCCTCACCTATGTCTTCTCCCTTCTCGCCCTTCGTAGCCTACTGCCCCTTCCTTCCCCCCAACCTCCTACCCAATCCCGCCCACCCAATCTCCCTTTCCCTCCCACCCCAAACTTCCTACCGACCTCCCCCCCTCCCCCCCGGCCCAAATCCCCTGCCCACCTTTATCTTCCCTTCCCCCCACCCACACTCCCCTTTTTCCCTCCCTACCCGCCCACCAAACCCCTTGCCCACCCCCATTGACCACCCCCCCCCCCCCTCCCCCCCACCAAAAAAAAAAAAAACCATTCCCACAATAGATATATATATATCTCTCTCGCTATATTAAACACACAGTCAAATAAATCAAAACCCACAACAGCCCACCCCATTTCCTCTTCCATTTCCATGTAAACAAATTTAGCTCCCACCCCTTTGCCCTGTTTGTGATAATTTGTGTGTGGGGTACGGTTGGTCATGGTTTTCGCGATCCTTCACGCGTGAGGATGTGCGTGTGCTCTTGTTCATGCAGTAGTGGACTAGTTGCTGTTCACACGCAATCCAAACCCAAATACACGCATTTTTCATATATTTTTAATTGTGAAAAATATTTAAAAAAGTAAAAATTAAAAAATCATAAAATAAATAAATCATAAAAATTACAAAAATAACCAAAAAATTTTGATACTTTTTTAAAAATTTTGATTATGTAAATTAGGTGAAAATGTAAATAAAAATAAATAGAAAATTAAAAATCTCATAAAAACCTTAAAAATCTATTAAAATTTTATAAAAATCCAAAAATTATCAAAATTATTAACTAAAATTTTTGGAAAATTATAATAAATTTTCATGATTAATTTTTTAACTGTCTTGATGATTATATATGTATATATATATATACCAAACACATCCAAATAAAATTAAACAAAAATCTAAAAAGAAAAAAAAACCAAAATAATACAAACAAAATACACATGGATTCAACTAGCTGAAGTATGTTGTGGATTCAATCTTGGTCATGATCCTTTTTCATCCTATCAGTTGAGTTTTGTGCGTATTCAGATATACTTGCATTCGCACCCTCCTCCAAGTACCCCATTTCTTTTCTTATTTTCTTGTTATACCCCAACATCACAACTAATTGTTGAAAGGAACCATTTGACTACATTTTTCACGCGCAAACATGCTACATGTACTAAACACACATTTTTAATTTGTAATCCTCACTTGGATTTGTGTATCAAGCACTAGACCACTCATAAAGAGCTCACATAGCACATCCTTGTACCTAGCAAAGGAGCCCCCTTGCAAGAATGAAAAGGCCAAGGGCTGAAGGTACCACATTTGGAAGTGTCAACTACTTCGGTGCCTTCAGCCATGTGCAACACTAAAGAATACGATGAATTGGTGAAACAACTGTAGAGCCAACTTGACAAGATGAACGAGGAGAAAAAGGATGTGCTTGCAGAGCTAGAAGAAGATAAGAATGCCTTTGTAGGCTAGAAGGTAGAAAAAAACAAGGGTAATGACCATCTTAAACATGGAGACAATTGCATTGAAAGAGGCCTTAAAGGCAAGGCAAGGAGACGAGAGCTTAAAATATCTATACAATGAAGAAAGAGACAACTATATAGCCCTAGAAAAAATGTGTGCCTTCAACTCCAAGGAGAACACATGCCTAGAGATGGAAAATGAGGAGTTGAAGAGGGCAAAGAGAGGAGGCAAGGAAAGAGCTACATGTGGGAATGACACAAAAGATAAAGAGTCCACGAAGAAGCTAGTAGAGCTACACAACTAACTTCAAGTAGCTCTCCACGAACATGAAATACTAAGGGAGCGACTAGATTTCCAAAACTAGGAGTAAAAACAAATGCATGTATTGTGGTAGGAATAGGAGCAGGTAATCGCCACTCTAGCCAGTACCAAAATCAAGGGTTGGAAAATATGAAAGAGAAAGGAGAGGAATGGGAAATCAAGAATGAGGATAGAATCAAAGACTTGACTTACCAGCTGGATCATTTAGAGAGTGAATGCCTCATGGCAAAGAGCAAGGCAGCCGCAATTGTAGAGGCAGGGATGTTGCAGGAACAAAGAGTGTTTTTAAGCACAGTGTTGTGAAGTAACATAGTCAAGAGAAGAGGTGACCCTCGAGGATGCCAAGGCACCCAAGCCTAGCACCAGCTTAGGAGTGGGGGAGCAATGAGCTCATCTAATCTTAGTTGGATTAACCATGAAAGAACTCGACTTGCTAGGGTTTGGGTAGCCAGAGCAGGAAGTGCAGCCACTTCCATAAGAGCTGACAGAGCCAATCTAAGAAGAAGGGCCAAATTTTGAGCATGACCAAGAAGAGGAAGAACAACTACATAAATTGAGCCCCTTCATGCAACCAGAAGCACAACCAAAAGAGCAAGGGGAGGAAGTTATACAACTAAAAAGGATAGTGGTGGAGATAAGGCACAAGTAAATAGATTAAATGGAACTAGCACATAGAAAGCTCCAAGACAAGTCGCTTCAAGTTCCACATGTTGCCATCCCTCAAAGTGAGAAGTGTGACCCTATAAATTGGGGCTAGGAACTTGTAGTGTGGGAGTAATGGGAGAACCACATCTGTCCTTTCAAATTCTCCTTCACTTTCCCTCGTATGTTAGACAATAGGGTACTATCTCCAAGGGTGGTGGAGGACGTAATAAAGCTCTCAACAAAGCTAGGAAGGAGATGGCTAGAGGAAAGAATGAGACACCCCACAAGGTAGCAATAGGAGCTTGTTGATTATTGGGAAGACAAGGTGGTGTAGGTTCCCCTAGAGAGTGGAAGGGTACGAGGCGCAACCTAAGTGGCATAGAAACATCTGGGACTCTAATTTAGAGGCCTGGGGGATGGCTTTCTTAGCACCCTACCACACAAAAGGGATGATCCTACCTACATGCCCTACCCATGGAGGATTGGAGTTGACTTCAACTGGGAGGCACATGGTAGGTAGTATGACTTCTCTCTGATCTACAACATGAATGTCTCAATCCCTAAAGAATGCTTGATCTTAACTAAACGGGACCTCTATCAATCAATAGTAGACTTCCTCAAAGACTTATACTCATATCCACATCCTGCCTTTATCACCACCTATAACTATCTCCGCCTTTTGCGAATACTACCAAAACAAAAAATTGTTGGTTGCAAAGGAAGAACGGTTGCCGCCCCTCTTTTTTTATATCAATGTAGGAATAGATAGTTGTGCAATGGTCTACCTCATGATGAGATCTATCCTCTTACAAACATTTTGTATGAGCCTATTAGAGGATATGAGTGATAGTAGATTCACTGGGTGCAACCATATGTTTTGGTCATCTATACCACTCAATGTAAGAGCTAACTTGAAGTGATATATGCAGAGCAGGGCCTTCCTAAGCAAATCCCTTAGGCCTCCACACAGCTTGGCCTCTACTCGTGAACGAGATCCCACTTAATGTGCTCCCTTTGTAATTCGACAAAAAAAACAAGAAAAAGAAAAAGAAAATAACAAGGAAAAGAAAAAGAAGAAAAAATAAAACATAAAAGAAAAGAAAGGAAATAAGAGAAAGAAGTGGAAAACAAAAGGACCACAAACATGAAGTCCATCCATCTATACCCTATGAGTGTTACAATCATTGCACCTAGGGACCACCCTAGCCCTCCCCCACTTCACAACTTAGGGCACAACAAGGGTAAGACATGATTTATAGACATGTCTCCCTAAGTCACTCACAACACCTCCCTTTACACAAACTGGGTTCTCAAGTATGGGACAACACCTTAGTCTTTGCCTATGGTTCTAACCCATCTCCCAGTTCCACCCTCACTTGCACAGTGCATTGCATGGTAAGTTAGCCACAACGCCCTAGGAAGTGCACTCTTTTTCTTTTCAGAAACATTGTAAGGCAGTGCAGCAAGCCAATACCTATAGAGACCTTCATCAAGTAGTCATCTATCTTCACCATTCAGCAACCTCCCAAACTCACTTCATAGAGCATTCCCAATGTGGCCCACCTCTCCAAAGGCTCCAAGAACCATTCCTCACCAACCTTCTACAATTTCAGCCCATGCCATCAGGTGCCATGGGGTTGCCACCCAGCTAGGAGGGGGGTAAGGTTACACCCTCGGAAGACCAAGATGGAAAATTTTGAAAAGTTGAAAATGGAAGACAATCCCAATAGAAGAGGAAGATGGAGGACAAAGACGCACTCAGAAAAAACTGAAGACATGAACTATAGGAAAAAGTCTCAAATGTAAAAGGAAGCACACAATAATAAGTGCACCTTCATATATTAGCAAGAAAAGTGACATGCACATTGCAATTCATTTTGTAAAAGAGCCTCGGTCTCTCCTCTATGAAAATTGTAAAGAAATAGAGATGCAGGTTGAGGCCTCTGCTAGTATAAAGGAGAAGGAAAGAGAGTAGAAGAATGGTTGACAAAGGTTGGGACAAAGGTTGGACCAAAAAGGGGATGGTTGCCCAAGGAGGTGATGTGGCATGTATAAAAGTTAAGAAATTGATGAAGAAGCTCATTCTTTTGTGTGGCCAAACTTGTTCTCTCCTTGCTTCTTGCTCTTGCTTCCTTCTTGTGCATGAGAAAGGGAGCACATGAGAGTAAGGGACCATGGAGAAGCTCTTCTTCTCCTATCTTCATCATATTATTCTCTCCTCCCTTCTTGCGCACATGGCTATGGAGGTCAAAGCTCAGAGCTTGGAGATGGAGCTTGTTTGAGGGTGCATCTTGAATCGTGGAGCCATCAGTGAATTCGTGGGAAGAGGCACTTGATCAAATTCAAAGGTGAGCTCACTACATTTATGTGTAAGAGTGCGCATAGCTATGTGTGAGAGGTAGCCATAGCTCTCAGCTTGAAACACTTGAAGCAATAAGTGGTTCGTGTGGGTCTTGATGGTTTGCTTGCAAGACCGATGACACCAACTTACATGTGATTTTTCTCATATCCCCTTGCAACCATAGGAATTTTATATGTGAGATAGACAATAGAGTAAAACCTTTGCATACTTGTAGAAAACAATGCAATAGACTATTCGCCTTAATCAAACTTGCATTGTCACATCTACAAAAAAACTCCTTCCTAAATTTCTTCTCAATTTTTCTAAGAAATAGATTCGTGAAAAGCATGAATAGAAAGGGTCGAGGGGGCACCCTTGCTTGATGAAATGCTTGAGAGAAAAGGGCATTGTAGTCAACCCATTAACATAAACTACTATTGTAACATTGCTAAAAGGTGTAGTGACCAAGAAAATTAAAATTGGGCCAAATCATGATGCATGTAGTGTTAAAATTATAAAAGAACCTACTTACATGATTGTATGTCAGGTCACCACTAATGAGCAAAAAATTAACTTGCAAGGTCATAGCATAGTTAGCATTGAGAATTAGGTTCAAAATCAGCTTGTGTATTATTTGACCATGAATAAAGCCATACTCTCAAGCATGGACAACTCTAGCTAACAAATGTTTGACCCTCAAGACAAGAGCCTTGGCAAGGATTTTATAGGTCAATGTCAATATCTTGAGGGGCCTCCAATGACTTGGCTTGCTTCTTTTTAACAATCTTAGGCATGAGCTTGATTTATCATTGATTAAAATCCTCAAGTAGCAAGCCTAAATTCCTCACCTAACTTAGTAGATTAACTAGTTTGATAGAGCACACCTCCCAAATTTTTTGAAACGACTCTAGAGGGAGTCCATCTATTTTTGTGACTTGACGTATTTCATGGAATCTACCACCATCTTGATTTCTTTCTCTATAAAAGGATACTCTAGGAGTAAGCACTCTCTAGGAGGATTCTAATACTGAAATTCTAGAAAAACTCTTGGAGATTCCTTACATAAGACAATGGAATGTTTGGCTTACTTCCAACTATGGAAAACAAATGCCTCTTGAATACTTCTCATATTCCTACATGATCTCTATGTTAGATATTCTCAATGCCCCATCTTGCCACCAATGATCCATGGTGCTCAAAGTTGTGAGACTCCCATTATGAGGAGAAGCCATGCGTGAGCTTGATGGATCCTAACTTGTATGCCACATGAGGTCTATGTGATTGGATGGCAAAAAGGTCATCATTGTGGGTCTAGCCTTTGGATAGCAACTAGATGCCCATTGCATCAAGTTGCGCGGGTATGGGAGCTATCAAGGGACCCCTATTTTAGGTATGAGTAGCATTGATGATCTAGGGGCCACTTCCATGGTCCAAGGGCTGTAAAAAGAATATTCCTTGAAATATTCCCTAACCAACTAGCAAAGGTTCATAATATGGTAGATCAGATAAGTTGATCTTGACCTCTCCAAAGCCATTGACAATCTATCTTTCACCCTATTAGAGTTCCTCTAGCTAGCCTTAAGCTCTTTACCCATCATTTTTCTAGATCATCATCTAATCTTCATAGTGGAAGCGCATGGATGGAGAGCCATCTTTGTATCAGTTTGTTTCAAATAAAAGAAGTATCTAATATTCTCATATTTATTGTATACTCTCTATTCCTTGCTCTCCTATTCACTACACCGTGTAATTTTTACTTTATGAGAATCTTCCTTACTCATCCTCCACCTAGGTTGCATTAAATGAATATAGGGTTTGTATAGTTCAAAACTATCAAAGATTTATATAATGGCCCCAAAAATATGATGTATATATATGGGGACACATCAACCAACATAGTGATTACCATATTGGATTAAAACAATGATTAATAAAAGTTTAATTTCATATTAAATATTCTTCTCTTCAGAATATTCTTTCATATGAAAATTTTATTTTATAAAAAAAATATTTTTAACCAAAGAATATTCCCCTAGGGTGACATCATGCATGCCCCATCTTATTGGTCTTTGTAACCAAGTGATTGTGACACAAAGGTAAATGTATTTTTAAAAATTTTACAATGAGTATTTAAATGTAGTTCAATGGCCTCATATGGAGTCAATAAGTTTAAGAAACTAGAATAATATTAACACTTATAATTAAATTATAGCTTATTTTCAACTTATAATAAGTAACATTAAATAAACTTAATGGTTAACTTTACTTATTTAAGTAAAATAAACTTATTTATTAACTTTAATTAATTATTTATTTAATTAATTAAATTTTATATTTAATCAACTTAATTAAAATTATTTCAATAGTTTAAAATTACTTTAAGTAAATTTTAAGTTAATCTTATTTGAAATTTTTAAAATTTCAATATATTTTAAGGAAAACTTAAAAAATAAAAACAACTTTACTTAATGAATCTATTCTTCAAGTGGGCATGTTTAGGCTTAGGGGAAAACTTAGAATATGAACAACTCTACTTAACGAATTCCATAAGGAAACACATTTAGGGGTAGGATAAAACTTAGAAAATAGTAATAGCTTTGCTTGCTAAATTTATTCTTAAAGCTAAATTTATTCTTAAAGTGGGAATGTTTAGGAGTAGAGAAAAGAGAACTCCAAAGGGTGAAACTCTAAATGTTTAGGGTTTTTGTTTGTATGCTTAATCACGGCTAGTGGTCAGGAGTGTACAATTTATCTTAGCACATTGAACAAGGAAAAACTTAATAAGTAAAACCCACCAAAACATGGTATGCAATTTCATATTTCTTTAAAACCCTCTTGGAAATTGCACACTACAAATGCATGGGATTGAATATCTATTTTTGTTTGAATCCATATGGCTTTTAAAGAAAAGTATAAAGGTATTACAATACTAATTTAATTGAAGAAATATATATCCTATCATCAATGAGGATTCACAAATGCCTTTAATGAAATTGTTTTTCCTTAGAGAATGCCCCATCTAGGAGTAATCTAGCACCTAGTAGATTTCTCCCACTCATATCAATGTACTTAGAAATAACATATGAACATCAAAATATGAAACCATCATCAAAGCATGAAATATTTCATAAGCTTTCTGGGAATTTTTTGGCTTGCAAAATGTTAGGCTTGCCCAACTTATTCTACTTAAATTTCTATAAATATAATGCAATTTTTGAAGATTTTAATATATGCAGTGCATCCAAGGTGCCTCAAACCCCCTAAAATGACTTTTGAATCACGAACATAAGCTTTTGGCAAGAAAAGTTGCCAAAAAATGCCAAATAAGTAAAAAAAATTAGCATATTTATGTAAAATTATTACTATAGTCAATGTCCCATTGTGGGAATCCCATCAAGGTGCCATGCAAGGCAAAATGTTTTCCTTGGAATGGTTGGATGTGCAAGGTCATGCTTGTTGAGATTTGCAATCACATCCATGATGCCTCTTTGTAAGTGCAGATGGAGTGAGGACATGCAGGCTGTAGGAATCCCATAGGCATAGAGAGAAAGACTGCCACCTACCCAACTCTATTTATTATTATACTTGCTTGTCATTTTCATAAGAGATGAATGCAATGTCATTGTCATGTTGCTCCTCAGTATAGTGTACTTGATGATTGTCATTTGCTCTTGAGTCAAGGTTCTTGGTCTCTATCATGTTAGTGTCTTCATGTGTCTAGTCAAGGTGTATGAGCAACCATAGCTGCCACGCTCTAGATCTCATGTTTTCACATGGAATCTGAGAGTAGCTGAGCATGGCTTAGCATGTTTAAGCTCGCCTCTTTGCTTCTATAGGTCTCCTCTCACTTCTCTCAGCTTAGGTCCAACTTGGCTTGAGTGCATGAACTCAGTTTACACCTCCATCTTCACTTTGCCCTCTTGTTTTCCATAGCCAAACAGTACCAAGCTCACTTGGAGCTTCTTGATCTACCCCTACAACCCATATCTCTTCATGCTTACTTCTAGGGAAATGTTTTTGAAGTCAGGGCGCAACTTTCCATCACAAGAATGCCTAACATTGATCACTCTATAGGCTGTCATTGTGGAAATTCATGGTCGCAGTCCCTGAACAAGCGCAGCCTGTTCGTACCGTCTCTGCACTCCCTGAGTGTTGCGATCTGGGCCGCCACATAGTGAAAAACTAGGCTGCTCTCAGAAACCCTAATCCTTCCTCCATAGCCAAATATCCCTCAAGCTCAAAACCACCTCATTTTCTCTCTCCTGCCACTCAAGCCAAGGCATTATCATTTAAATCTAGTTAGTCTTTGAAGATTCAAGAAAAGTTCACACATCAAATCATTGAGGAGGGGATATCATGGTGACTTCTTGCAAGATTGAAGCATAATATCATAGTGTCTCTTGACACTTATTTAGGGACTCTTGTCACTTATATCAACTTTGCCTCACATCAAGTCTAAGATTTTTGGGCTACTCCAACATCAAATCAAGGAGGGGAACACAACATTGAAGATCCTAGGAGTTCTTGAAGTCTCATTGAAGATTTGAAGATCTCTCAAGCATCTGGCTCCACAAGTATCTCTTGATACTAGTCACTTAGTGCTTTTTGGGCACTTGTGCTTGTTAGCACATTCAAGATCATTTCTTCTGCTGCTAAAATTTGAGAACTTTTTAGTTGATTTACTGTTGTTCTTGGAACTCCAGCATGGGCAAGGACTCTCCAATAGTTTGCTTTAAGGAGGTCGGGTTTCACACCTAGTAGACCCGCATCAAGCTTATCCTAATGAAGAAGGGTCTCTGGGCCATCACAAGTGGCAAAGAAAATAAGCCTCGTGATGTGGACCTGGCAGTCACTTGGCAAAAGAATGATGATAAGGCTCAGGCCATTATCAAACTGGAGCTAGACAATAGCTATATCCACCATGTGGATAACTGTGATACTTCACATGCTACATGGAAGAAACTTGACACTTTGTTTGGTGCACAGTCTAAGTCATCAAAGTATGGTCTCTTGATTGAATTTTTCAGGCTTGACATGAAGTCCAGCACATCACTAGCCACACATCTAAATTACATGGAAGGACTTCTAGCCCAGCTTACAGTAATCAACATTAAAATGGAAGAAGATGTTTGCATTGGTGTTCTGCTTAAAAGTTTGCCTCCTGAATATAATAATGTATCAACAACTCTAATCAATATGCCAAACCCTAAGCTTGTTGATATACAGGCATCACTATTAGAGGAGGAAAAGAAGCTAAAAACTTAAGAGGAACCAAGCACCTCTAGAGATGAACAAGCATTATATGTTGGCAACATGTACAAAGGCAAGAAGGACCAGCTTTTCTGTGATTTTTGCAAAAGGATCGGACACACCGAGAAGTTCTACCACGCCAGAAAGAAGTCCCAGAAGGCCTATCTTGCTGTAGTGAAAGAAGAAGAAGACCATGGAGCAAAGGAAGAAGAAGAAGAAGAAGAAGACCACCACGAGAAGGACAAGCCTCATCAGTCCTTCTATGCATACTCTGATAGATTGTTTTAGCCTTGTAATGTCTAAAGCCCAAATGCCTTTATCATAAGCTTGTAAACTCCTCATGTAGCCTTGTAGTACAGCCTCTGTACACTGTGAGGCCCCTGTTACAGCCTCTGGATGTCCACCATGTTTGTGGTACCCACACTTAGCCTTTTTTTTTTGCGATAGCCTCTAGTGTTTTGCCATGTTTCTGGTGTGCCCACACTTTGCAGGTGTTGCTTTCACTAAATCCTCTACACACTTTGTACTTCTCATTGTGATTGAGGAGGGGTGTTGAGATTTGCAATCACATCCATGCTGCCTCTTTGTAAGTGCAGATGGGCTGAGGACATGTAGGCTTCAAGAATCCCATAAGCATAGAGAGAAAGACTAGCACCTACCCAAGTCTATTTAACATTATACTTGCTTGTCATTTTCATAAGAGATGAATGAAAGATCATTGTCATATTGCTCCTTAGTATAGTGTACTTGATGATTTTCATTTGCTCTTGAGTCAAGGTTCTTTGTCTCTATCATGTCAATGTCTTCATGTGTCTAGTCAAGGTCTATGAGCCACCATAGCTGCCATGCTCTAGATCCCATGTTTTCACAATTCTAAAGGAGTAGTGTGCAATTGACCTCTACTTTCTCCCATGTTCTTATTTCTTATAAGAGAGAAACATGAAAGATTCTCTTTCAATTATTATGTGGATCAAACTCTCTCTTTGCTTTCTTGTCTCATGGGTTTGACAAGGGTTTTAGCTTTTGTGTTGTGTAAATGTGTACTTACCAATTCCTAACCACTAACTAGAAATGGCTTAAGCATAGTGAGTATTTATGCACAAATGGTTTGGTTATCATAGTGATAATTTAGTGAATTTTGTTCCTATGCTCAGTGGATATAATTACACAAAATAAGCTAACATCATTAATGAGTTTTCAAGCAAGTGTCAAACTATATCGTATAATTTGGCAAGCTTTGCTTAGTTTTTTGTTCACTAGGAAAACCTTGCTTAGCTTTTCATTTTTATTGTGGTTACTAGGCCTCTCTCTAGATGAAGGCATAAGGCTTTAATCCTAGTAGGCCTTGTTAAAAGGAACATGATCTTGCTCAAGGACTCCTCAAAGGAACATTGTGTAACATGCTAATAAAAAGAAGCCAGTTTCAAATGTTCTCTCAATGTGGTAGCATAACTTAGTGACATGCATGCATCAGATAATTATAAGTTCAATTGTATTGAAATGAGATAATAATTTTCATCGTTGCGTTGTTGAGTAACCATAAGGTCAACTATGGAGACATGCATTGAAATTAGATAAGATCAATCCTTGCACAAAGAACTAGTAAAGCAAGATAACTCATGAGTCAAAAGGTTAAGATCAAAAAATGAGCTCAAAAAGTTAAAATCTTTCAAGCATAGCTTCTTCAACCGATTGAAAACCGTAAGGTTTTAACATGGTTTTTTGTAAAATGTGCATGTAAACCATTCCTAGCTAAATTGTTGATGCAAAGAGACCAACCAAACTTTGGTTTTGACCATTATTTGATTTTAACTATTATAATAGGGTTAAATCTAGCTATTAGATGGCAAAATTGAATTGGCAACCTAGATCATTTAGTAGCTAGAATATAACAAACAAGGTAAGGATATATCATTGATGGCTAGCTAGAAAATGATAAAGGCATTGTTATGTTTTCACCCTTTTCACATGCTTCTAAGCCTCCTCCTTTTACATTAGAATGATATTGTGTTGTTATTTTTGCATGATTTACTCCATACTTTTAGGTATATTAAAGGGCATGGGTGGGAATGAGTGGTTACGATAGTCTTTATTGCAACATAGAAGTCATGTTGTACAAGCACTTACATTTCTATTGAATGATAATTGGATGCATTGACTAATACTTCTATTGCTACACTGCACACACATAAATCCTTGTACAACATGCACACATACATTTATGTGCAAGTGTATGTATATGGGTGTGTGTACATGTGCCTGAGATAGAAAGCCATCAACTTAGCTTCTACATTGAACGATGATATACTTGGGCACAAGAAGTTCTTCATTCATAAATCCTATAACTACATTTTCAAATTTGTAATATTAGTCGTATCATAATGTTTGTTACCTCATCACGCATATCCTTTCTTGACTACCCTACCATGAGTTTAGAGCTTTGAGACATGTAGCTCAAATTAACCGCCATCACAAATCATATAGTCTTCATAAGATTTGGGATAATTAGTCAAAGAATTTCTTAGATTGTTATGTGGTGGGTTAGAATATCATTTGCATGATTCCATAAAGGCAAGAAAGGTCCATTTAGGCCACTACAAACGATCTTCAAATGTTTGATAGCAATATCTCATTTTTGTGAAACGTAAACACATTATGATTTTACATTGTTGGGTCCTTTAATATTGTGAAACATTTAATAGAAGTTTTTGTTATAGAAGTCTTTTGTTATTGCCAAGCATTTAGTGCATGGTAGTATCTATTTGTCCTTTCATGTACTACATATTGCTTGCTTTTTGGCCATTGCCATCCATTTATGGAGGAATTGTGATTTTTCTTTTCATTTACTACTGTTACAAGTAGTGACATCATATCCATTCAATTCTGACTTGTAGAGGTCTTGATTTGTCTTCCCTTTCCATTGAATGCATTTGCATGCAAAGGTCTTCATTTGCATCCTTTGTGTGTGCTTCTACATACTACTTTGTATTCTTGCATTTGGAAGGATCAAAGGTCTATGAGTTGTATTCCCTCCTTGTTTCAATGGAGGGCCATAGCCACTATTTACCTCTTTTGTTGCATGGTCCATTTGGTTGCAAACCGTACATACATTTGGTCACATATGGCTATTATTTTTTATCCCCACTTGGGTTCATATCATATCTGCAAAGGACACTAGGACCTAATATGCTATGTAAGGAATCAAACAAATTTTCTTTCACTCATTTAAGGTCTCCAATTTGAGTTCAGATATCATGAAGATGTTTATTGTTTGAGACCTTTAATTTAGATTGGGACATTTATTAAGATGATTATTTTCTAATGTGCACATTAACAGCTAGTTATAGAGAGAAGAGGGACCTATCTTTGTCTCTCTCCAAAGCATGACCAACATTGTGTTTTCTCTATCTACTCTTTACCAACTATTGGGAAACTCTTCTAGTTATGCTTATCAAAGTCACTATCATTGCAAAATGAAAATATTCATATAGGTGGATTATGTGGACATGTGAACTTCATTTTGTATTTACATAGAGCTTTTGTTAACACTAAAGGGGACGTAACATTATTTTGTGCAAATGCTCACATAGGAAACTCACTTCTCTTAGTGGATTAAGCAATTCAACATGGATATTCTAGTGTCTTTGTAAACATCTTCTTCATCCATGAAAGAAATGGTTTTTCTTTTAAATTTATGTCTTAAAAGAAAATCAACATGGGTGAATATTTTAGTAGTAGAACACACATGCTTGTAATCCACATGGGGAAACTATGAAGTGGGATTTAAGAAAAACAAGTAAATTATAACATATACAACTAACTCTTAAGAGAGTGTGTCAATCATGTATGGAGTAGAAGAAGTTTCAGTCTTTAGGATGTTGAGATGCCCTCTATGTTGGGTGACAATTGGTCCTCTGAATCTGCATTGGAAATAATCTAAGATGGTAGGATTTGAGTTGGTAGACCATTTTCGAGGGCCATTATTCCATATTTGAAATAGAATGTGAGTATGTAGACCCTTTACTATGAATATGCCATGTTCTAAATATGAAAAAGGGGAAAATTCATAAGCATCAAGTTATTAAAATAATTTTCCTTTTAATAATGATGTTTTTTGTGCCCTTTAGCAATATTTCTCAATGGGTATAACACACAACCTATTCACATGAAATTAGTGCAACCTAAAGGCGGTAAGACACTACATAGTTGCCCAATCATGGATTTTGAACCTTTGACCTCCCTTTTTAAGAAAACTTGTTTTATTAATTGCTAGAATGTTTCTTACCTTAGCATTTTGATTGTGGTGTTTGTAGTTTTTCTATGTTATCGCACCTTTCATAACTAAAGTATTTATTTCTTAATATTCTTTTGGGTCAAAGATTTCCCCAAGACATTCTTTTACATAGGACTTTACCAATATTGTAGATGTTTTTCTCATATACAAACAAGAATTTTATAACTAACATGTAGAACCCCAAATCATGAGCTAGGGGTCATTAATATAATGTTGATCAGGCCAGCTTGTATCTTTTTATCTAATCAATTCATTCTTCCTCCTCCAAATATCTTTTTATGATGCTTCAAATAAGGGATTAAAAGATTCGCTATTCTTATTAATCTTTGCCTTTTGACATCTCTAAACTAGCAATGTCATATTTGTTGATCTTAAACTATGATTCTATGTTTGGTTGATAACTACTTAAATAAACAAACTAGCAACAAACGTCACGCATGGCATGGCCTTAAAAGGTGTATCAAACGGTACATAAGACATTGGTGTCTATTGTTCTCGTGTGTAAAAGATGTAAAAGATTATAAATTAGGGAATTGTTAAACATTCAACAATCATCCTTTATGCATGAGTTTGAGAAAGGTAACGTTATAGGACTCTTTCTAAAAGCAACGAGTCTCAATGGTTGAAACCATAGTTGTTCGATTTGTTGCTACTTTCTACCATGGTAATATTTGCCGACATAAAAGTGAAATTAAACATTGAGGCTATTTTAGGATGGTGCAAACATGAGATGTTCTCTTTTTTCAAGCCATTCATTTATTTCTTCTCTATAGATTGATTGCTATTTTATTGAACTCATTCCATAATTTCACTCATTCTAGGCATGAAATGATGTCAAATAACTTGATACAAAGTTTAAAAGTGAAGACTTAAAAATATGGTAACGCGTGATTAATCAAAAGTATTGGCCTATGTCAAGGTGCAAGTTCTCTATGCAACTTTCATACTAGTTTTTGGAAGCATTGAATTACTAGAGAAATCTTTGAAGACATCAAGTTTTTTCTTTTATAATTTTGAAATGAAAATTTATGGGATTCATTTACTCATTAAATTAGAGGTACTATGCATCCACACATTGTGTCAAGAGATGTATCATTAAAGCCTAAAATTAAGCATCAAATTGAAACATCAGATGTGTGTCATTGGGGCAATTTTCAATTATAATAATGTTACACAATCCTTTTACATGCAAATGTTGTTAAGGTTAAATTTTTTGCCCGCTCCTTCAATGAGAAGGAAGTGAACATTATTTACTTAGGGCATTGACATGTTTTTGACATATTGTTTTAATCTTCATGAATGTTGATTTATTTGGTTAGGGCACTAACATGTTTTTGGCATATTGTTTTAATCTTCGAGATTGTTGATTTATTTTGGTTTGAACTTTGATCACATTTGAAGAAACATGTCATAGCTCATAATCACACGAGAAGTATCTGAGGATTAGGGAACCAAGTGTCCTACAATCAACATGACGAGCTTTAAGCATTCCATAAACAATGCAAAACAAAGTGCTCATGGAATTCATGTAAAGCCCTCTCATTTTCCCCCTCTTAAAGCGGAGTTATTGTGACAAAATAACCATACATTTGATAGGTGTATTTAAGAAAATAGAACTTTTGGTACACCAGTCGTAGGTCAATGAAATGGAAAGTGCCTTTAAAGTGTAAAAGTAGAGAATATTTTTAGAATCTCATGTAATAATGAAATCAAAAGTACTATAAAGACATGTTGATTTTGAGTTTAAAAACCTGTATAGGTTGGGAATGAGAAGTATGTGCATACATTTATGAATAAGAATTGCCAAATAAGTAACATGGTAGAGAGTACCTCTAGTGTATAATTTTACTATGCTTAGGTGAGCTAAAAGCCTTTACAACACTTTGATGTCTTTAAAGAGTCTCATCATCCAAAGTTCATTGATTTCATGTGCACATGCACAGAAAGTGCGTGTAAGCTGACTATTGAGTGAGAAAATGTGTGTGTGTGTGTGTGTGTGTGTGTGTGTGTGTGTGTGTGTGTGTGTGTGTGTGTGTGTGTGTGTGTGTGTGTGTGCACGCGTGCACGTGCATGTGTGCGTGTGTGTGTGTGTGTGTGTGTGTGTGTGTGTGTGTGTGTGTGTGTGTGTGTGTGTGTGTGTGTGTGTGTGTGTGTGTGTGTGTGTGTGTGTGTGTGTGTGTGTGTGTGTGTGTGTGTGTGTGCGTGCGTGCGTGCGTGCGTGCATGCGTGTGTGCGTGTGTGTGTGTGTGCACGTGCGCACGTGCATGTGTGCGTGCGTGTGTGTGTGTGTGTATGTAGGTGTCCACGCAAGCATATACTTGCACATGCATGTGCGTGTGCGTGTGCGCGTGCGCATGCGCATGCGTGCGTGCGTGCATGTGTGTGTGTGTAGCATAAAATTAATGTATGGGTGTGCTTGAGTCCAACCCATAAACCCTTTTGGAAGGGGATCCCCTCCTTGCATACAATGATGTGCATAATGCTTCATCATCAAGAAATGTCCCCTCCTTTTTGAAAGAAATGTTGAGTGCCAAATAGCATGTCCATGAAATACATCATTTGAGTCAAGATTGGATTTCTAATGATATACATGCCAAGTATAGCAATTGGCTCACATGTGGAAGCAGTTGTATGATGGTTTGTGAAGGATGAGTCCCATGTGATATCATATATAGGTGCAATTTTTTACCGTATCGAGAGGAAGGAAACCATGGTGATCCATTATTGTGAGGAGGGCCTAGCAAGTATGGAATTCTTCTAATCATTTTTTACAACTTCAACCAAAATATCTTGACATAATAAAGTGTGTTAGGACTTCTGAAGTGTAGAATTTGCTTCCAATATGAAGGATCTTGCAACTACTAAAAGTAAACAAAATTGAAGTGTAGAATTTTCTTTCAATGTGAAAATAAGATAAAGGATGATTATTGAGTTCAAGGGAAAAAGACATGACATTTTGAAGGCCTAAGAAAATCCTACAAACATTTCGAGGATACATGTTTCTTCTTACAGAATGTTAATCACCCAAGAATATGTATGGTAATAAGATTGTGCAAAAAACTAATCTTGATGAGTGTATTATGTTTCAATAAGTTATTTGAGGATAGAATTTTCTAAATAGTGAAAATAGTCACTTAAAAAATATGGAGGCATATTCAATACAGCATACAACACATAGCTACCAACTTCTTAAAACTCCAAAGTTGTGCGTTATTGACTTAGAAGGAAATACTCCAATATAGTCGACCTTTTGATTGGTTATACTACATACTACATCATCCAAATAATATAACTTCTATGGATTTTGCTTATTAGATCTTGTCCTTACCCTAGTGTTCTTAGTAGACCCACATCATTGTCTTGCCCCAATATATATCCTACTTAGTAGACCTCATTGACATGCTAGATCCTCTTCTCTCCATCATCTTAGCACCCATCCCCTCTTCCCTATGCCTTACAATTCCAAGTGTTTCTTTACCAACAAATATTATGAGTGGTGACTAACTAGCTCTTGAAAGGTCTAGAGAATGTTGACATCCAAGTACCATTAGAATGGATTGATAAAGAAGCCAAGGAATGATCTTTTTTTTAAATTAATTTCACAAAAATATATACTATGCTCCAAATCCTTGCATATACCATCTCATTAAAATAGAGAAGCAATTTAGTGCATGCAAGTCGATATATATATTGTGATATTACAACTTGGCACATTGATGAAATCCGCAAAAGAAGCAGCGTTTGAAGCCCTAGCAACAAGCATACAAGAATGTATGATATGCATGAAAGAATAGTTATAGGGCTTGCAAGGCAAATACACACCTAACTTGGTAACTCACTAATGATATTCTTATAAACCAATCTTCTATTTGGGTTGGTACCTTAATGATAATTGCACAAAACTTTCTCAAATTTTATTAGGGTTGCTAGGTGTCATGAACTCCTTTTTCTAATAAACTTGACTTTCCTCTTAATTCACATAGAGCTGTTTAGGGGATCCACAATGGTACTTTTGGTTTGACATTTGAATACAGGTGTGCAGTATTTTTTATGCTCTATCAATTAGAATCAAATCATTTTCTCTAGACATGAAAAAGGGATATCCTATGAATGAGTTCATGGACATGTATAGAATGCTTAAAAACATTAGTGGGAAGTACTTATAAAAGTTGAAGAGAGTTGGCAAAATCAAACTCTATTTTTAGAGGAAAACTATAAACAATAAAATTTATCCTTCCATAGAGTGGTGAACTAAGGGATGGCTAGCAAAAACAAACATTGTGGGCACAAAAAGGAAATGGTGGATAAGGCCACTACATAATTCATGTAGCACTAGCTCATGCATTCAAGGGAACCCTGGCAGAAAGCAATAGCAAGTAGATGAGCACAAAGTGTAAAGGGAGATGAGTGAGAAAGGATGTAAGGATTATCAACACTTGCTTAATTTGAGTGAGATTTATGTCATATGTTGAGAGAAGACTCCAATATAATCAACTACTACATAGCCTACAACACCTAGATGGCAAAGGATTCCTTAATTTAATAGCTGATTCCACAATTTATGTAATGTAACCACTTTCACCAATGCATAACCACCTTTAGCTTTCATTATGCCTAATGACAGACTGAATTGTGTGAGGGTGATTTTTATGGTCAACCAATTTCAATTCACTTTCAAATAAATTCAAACTTTTAGGAGTGAAACAAATTGACTTTTACAACTATAGCTAAATAGTGCTAGTTCTATGGCTTCTTGGGATGGTTTAGGATCCACAATTGTTGTTAGTCATAGTCTTTAAATTGTGATACTAGAAATGTAAAAAGCCCGATCGTGATCATATGACAATGGTAATTGGGCAACCAAGAAAGCAAGCATAGAATCTTAGTCTTAGTCCTAGTTTTGGCTTGGAACGCACATAGACTTGGTCTTAGTGATGATGTGGCAATGCTAGACAAGTCTTGGTTTCAATCTTAAGCAACAATATTGGCCTTAGGCTAGCATAGCAATTGTCTTAGGCTACCATCATAGTAATCTCAAGCTACACAGAAGCACGCTCAAGCTACCATAATAGTAATCTCAAACTACCACAATAACATTCTCACACTATCACCATAGTAGTCTTAGGCTAAGAGGGTTGCAGGTAAGATATGTTGAAATATTTACAATCACACCTACTTTAGTCCCTTTGTGAGGAGCAATGAGGGCTCAGGACCAGAATCCCATATGCACAATAGGAGAAAGTACCACCACTCAAATCCTATAAAGCATTGTACTTGCACTCTTTTTCTAATGCAATGATAGTACTCTTTCTTTCCAGTAAAGTGTCATGTTGCTGTCAATACACAAGATCGTGTTTATGAGTCCAAGTCTCAATCTTGGAACCTAATTCGCTTGTGTAACAATTTGTCCTTGCCAGGGTCAATGTCTTCATGAGTTTCCTTTTCCTCTTTCAACCTCCATAGCTTTCACATCTGCCATGCTCTAGATCCCACGTATTTTAACATGGTATCAGAGCTCAACTGAGCATGGCTTAGCTCATTTTAGTACATCTTCACCTCTAATCCATCTCTACTCAGCTCAGACCTTTGTAATATCTCCGCACAATAAAAGTTAGTTGGTTAGTTTGAAAGTTAGTTAGTCAATTAATAAGTTAGTAAGATTACTAAAACCAAAGACTAACTAAGGTAAAAACTAACTAATATTAATTACTAATAATTTTTATTTAATTAAAAATATTTTATTTAAAAAAATCGAGAGTCACAAATCTGATATTTTTCTCAAATCGAGAAGGACCGTAGCCAGTCTTCACGTAAATTTCAACGTGAACGAGACATGAGTTATATTAATTACTAGTATTAATGTGTATAGTTTGGATGGTCCAAAAATATTAGATTTTGGGAAAAACTAGTATATTTTAGATATTTTAGATATAATCCAAAAAAAAGATATGGAGATTTTTAGAATTGGATGTCATTTAAAAGAAAAGATAAGTGATGCTTTAGTTAATTTTGAAGAATTTATAAAAAGAAAAATAAAGAAAAGTGATTTGCGAAATCGCTCCCACCGCAATCGCAGTCCACAGGACAGAAAACAACACTTCAAACAAAGAAAAGAAGAAGGAGTGAACTAAGAGCTTTCTAACCAAGCGTCATGGGGTTTTACCCCCCTTTCGGAACCAATGGAACCATCAGATTTATGATCTAAGTATCAGATCATTGATCTTTCCAAGATCCCCCTCCACAAAGAGCTCCACTTCTCAGCCACAAGCCCTCTTCTCTAATCCACTATAAATATGAGGCATGGAAGAGGCATAAGAAAGCATAAGGAGACCCCAAGAGGCTGCAAGAGAGAGGTAGAGAGAAGGATACCCCTCCAAGATATTGTGAGAGAGAGCTTGAGAGAGAGAGAGAGAGAGAGAGAGAGGAGTTACCTCGAGAGGCTGCACAATTCCCTCTATCTCGATCCTCAACTTAGCCTTCTTCTCTACACTCTCCCATCTTGACTCTATTCCACCTTCTTAATCTCTTGAGTCTACTTGCAGACAATGGCCCCCAAGCGAAGAATGTCATGTACAGATGGCAATCCCATAACCAACAACGAAGCTTCGAGCAAAGGCATCACCGTCAATCCAATTGCGGTATCGGTTGTAAGTAATGTATTTTCAAATTGATAGATGCTTATTTTGATTCCTGTATGAGATACCTTAGGCCCCATACTATGATGCATGAGTATAGATCATTTCATCTCACATTTTTGTAAGATGGAGCTTACGAAGTACATATATCAAGGAAAGTTAATTGCACCTAGTTGCATGTAGCTTATTCGTTAATAGAGCAATTACAAGGAAGATTTGGTCAAGGGTTATGAATGGCATAATCATGACATTAAAAATTGTGCATACAAGTATTAAGTAAATTTTATATAGAATCACTCATTGATCCCAAGGGGGAGAGCAGATATGCGATGGAAATGTTATCACGACTACTCTTGCATTGTTTAACAAGAATACAATTGGTTTTGTTGGTTGATTGGACAACATCCTAAATGCTTTTACATTCAACTGGTTGTTAGTTGTTTGGATGATTATTCCAAGTGCTTGTGATTTATGGTAAATGCATGGCAAGGATCTATGATGACAAGTTGCCATGGAAATAAAGGAATGTTTTCTTAGAAAATGATATTAGGGCTGAATGCCTTGTTTGTGCTTGATCTTAAAGGATTTAATTAAGAAAGGATATAATGCACGGGTGGATCACCTCCATGATCGCACCGCTGATTAACCCGAGAGGGCACTGCTTGATTCATGGTCCGAAGGTCGAGTGGTGAAAAGGCCAACCACGGGAATGATGTTTCGCTCCTGGACAGCTTGCGAGTCAGTTGGAGCTCTAGACACCCCTTGCTAGGTCTAGAATAGAGTTGAAGACCTCCGTGGCCCCCGACATCTGGATATGTTGGGAGATCCTATTCTAGATAAAGGATTGAGTTTGTGATGCCATGTAAATTGGACCAGTTACTTCTGCAGGGTAGAAGGGATACTTCTATTGGACAGAAGCGATACATAATTTCTCATGTATCGGCGAGAGACAAAGATTAACTTGAAGATAAGTTGAGGAACTTGTTTGAATCTTGTTTGTCAATAGATTGCTTTGCTCTGTTTTTGTGTCTGTGATATAAGTTATGCGAACGAACCCTGTTCCCTAAAAGGCTTAATTAATGAAGCTGACTTTAAGTGTCACACAAAAATGTGGTAGGACCTAATTAGAAAACTAAAGCTATTAAGGGAAGCAGGTGGGCGGAACCCCTGACGGGTCCATCCTACAGCAGGGTAGTCTCAGAAAGCTGGGAGGCTTCTCACAAGGTTTATTGTCTTCGACCCTAAAAATTGTTAGGATAGAACCTCAATTCATGCCGTTTAGGGGACCGGAATGGGACTATGCCCTATGGGCAGAGAGATTGAGCAATGCATCCCTCTCGTTTCCCATTCTCTTTGAACCAAGTGCGGTATGGGTCTGCTTCGGATTGAGTATCTCTGCGTAAAGTAGGATGTCCAAAACCCAACGCTAGAATGCTATCAGGAGACCTTGATAACTAGGAACCCGAATTTCAGGTCGATCCTAGTGGGTTCGGCCGTGAACGTTCTGTTGCGAGACGTATTCGAAAAACCCTAGGCGACAAAACTCGAAACATTCCCTAGGAGTGCCGAGCAGCGACGCTTAGATTTATTTCTTAATAATCCGCTAAAAGCATGCCTGGATAGCCGATTGAGCAGGCACCTCACAACCTTCAAGCTTGCCTTCATGGCTACCATAACCAATAGCACCATGTCAGATTGAAGCTATTGTATCTCACTCCACAGGCCAAATCTTACCAAGCTTCCTTCTAGAGAAGTGTTCCCTTGCTATGATGCTTCTCTGTATCATCTCAAAACTTGACATTGCCTCATCCACCGCTCAGCATTGTCAATTTTCTCAGGTTCTGTTCTATGGCCTTCGTAGCTAGACAGGTTCTGCTGCACTTGGAGCTTTCATATCTCATCATAGAGCTCATATCTTTGGAAGTTTCCTTCTAGAGAGTTGTGCCTTTGCTCAGGGAGAAGATTCCTATCACCTGACACCTTGACATTGGTCACTCCAGAGCCCAGCATTAACAAAATTTGTGGCCATTGTCCAGAATGCGCCTATTGCCGTTCGTACTTCTGTTGCTATCGCTACAAGTCATGATGTTGACGATCACCATAGGGCATTGATAACCCATCATTCAAGCTTCATTTTGATTTAAAAAAAAGTTTTGAAAATGATCCACTGTAGCTCCCACAATCAAAACCAGGGTTGGGTCAAAACCCTAATCCAGAAAGCCATAGCCAAACTTCACTGAAGCTCAAAAATCTCATCATTTTCTCTCTTCTGCCACTGGAACAACCCACTACCACTCCAATCTATTGTCCCAGCATCAAATCAAGAAGAGGAAGATTCGGATTTGAAAGAAATTGAAGGATTTTGCAAATTTGGAAGACTCAATGAAGAAACATAGTGTCCATTGACACTCGTTTAGTACTCTCAGCACTTGTGTCTTTTGACACATCTCAACCAACTCTTCTACTGCTCAAATTTGATCATTCTAAACTTGATTTGTTGTTGTTCCCGCAAGTCTAACATGGGCAAAGACTCTCCAACTGCTCGTTTCAAAGGAGACGGGTTTCACACCTAGCAGACCCACATCAAACTCATCCTGATGAAGAAGGGTCTTTGGGCCATTATCACTGGAAAAGAAAAGAAGCCTCGTGATGCAAATCTTGCTGTCACTTGGCAAAAGAACGATGTAAGGCTCAAGCCATTATCAAACTGGAGCTAGACGACAGCTATATCCACCATGTGGATAAATGTGATACTTCACATTATACATGGAAGAGACTTGACACTTTGTTCAGTGCACAATCTAAGTCATCAAAGTATGCTCCCTTAATTGAGTTTTTCAAGCTTGACATGAAGTCCAGCACATCACTTGCCATGCATCTAAATTACATGGAAGGACTTCTAACCCAACTTGCAGGAATCAAGATTAAAATGAAAGAAGATGTTTGCATCGGTGTTCTACTTAAGAGTTTGCCTCCTAAATATAATAATGTCTCAACAACTTTAATCAACATGCCAAATCCTAAGCTTGTTGATATCCAGGCATCATTGTTAGAGGAGGAAAAGAAGCTAAAAACTAAGGAAAAACCAAGCACCTCTAGAGATGAGCATGCATTATATGATGGCAACAGGTGCAAAGGCAAGAAGGATCAGCTCTTCTATGACTTCTGCAAAAGGACCGAACACACCGAGAAGTTCTGCCATGCCAAAAAGAGATCCCAAAAGGCCTATCTAGTTGCAGTCAAAGAAGAAGAAGAAAACGGGGCAAAGGAAGAAGAAGAAGAAGAAGACCACCATGAGAAGGAAAAACCTCATCAGTCCTTCTATTCAAATAGACTTTTTTAGTTTTGTATTTCCTAGCCCTAATGCCTCAAACATAAACTTGTAAAATCCTCAATTAGCCTTGTACTACAACCTCTGTACACTTTGTGAGGCCCCTGCTACAGCCTCTGGATGTCCATCATGTTTGTGGTACCCACACTTAGTTTTTTTCTACAATAGTCTCTAGTGTTTTGCCATGTTTATGGTGTGCCCACACTTTGCAGGTGTCGCTTTCACTAAAGCCTCTGTACGCTTTGTACTTCTGGTTGTGATTGAGGAGGGGTGTTAAAATATTTGCAATCACACCTACTTTAGTACCTTTGTGAGGAGCAGTGAGGGCTCAAGACCAAAATCCCATGTGCACAGTAGGAGAAAGTACCATCACTCAAACCCTATAAAGCATTGTACTTGCACTCTTTTTCTAATGCAATGATAGTACTCTTTCTTTCTAGTAAAGTGTCATGTCACTGTCAATACATAAGATTGTGTTTATGAGTCCAAGTCTCAATCTTGGAACCTAATTCACATGTGTAACAATTTTTCCTTATCAGGGTCAATGTCTTCATGAGTTGTCTTTTTCTCTTTCAACCTCCATAGCTTCCGCATCTGCCATGCTCTATATCCCACGTATTTTAACAAGATAACCAGTCTTACATTATTAAGAGAGTTTCATGCAAGAGAGTCATGGTCTTAGGCTAAGAGAGTTGTAGCCTTAGGTAAGAGAGTTATAGTCTTAGGGAGGTCATAGTCTTAGGCAAGAGAGTCATAAGCTTAGGCTACGAAGTTGCAGTCTTAAGCTAAGAGAGTTATAGGCTAGGAGGGTTACAATCCTAGTCTAAGAGAGTTGTAGTCTTAGGCAAGCTTTAAATCCGATCATGGGAAAATTGTATAGGATTGGGGTTTTGATTTTAAAAAAGTAAGCATCATTCCCTTTAGTATATGTTGGAATATGCAACTCCCCTTCTAATTATGGTAATTATGGCAAACTCTCTTAGCCAAGATATGGATCTAGAGAGAAGATGAGATTGAGATGGGTGGCCTTCTTATGGGTTGCAAGTGGAGAAAAGATGGTCTTGTTTAAAAGGAAACAAGATGCAAAGAAGAAAACAACTCAAGCTTCCACGACTACCACAACAGTTTTGGCCTAAAGCACACACAATCTTAGTCTTAGTGATATGGGGCAGTGCTACACAAGTATTAGTCTCAATCTTAAGCAAGAGTCTTGGCCTTAGGCTAGCATAGTAGTGTTCTTAAGCTACCATGATAGTAATCTAAAGCTACATAGAAGCACTCTTAAGCTACCATAATAGCAATCCCAACCTACCACAACAGCATTCTCATGCCATCACCGTAGCCGTCTTAGGCTAAGAGGGTCGTAGGTAAGAGAACTATAGTCTTACATTAAGAGAGTTTCATGCAAGGGAATCGTGATCTTAGGCTAAGAGGGTTGTGGCCTTAGGTAAGAGAGTTGTAGTCTTAGGAAAGAGAGTCATGGTCTTAAGCAACAAAGTTGTAGCCTTAGGCAAAAGAGTCATAACCTTAGGCTAAGAAGTTGCAGTCTTGGACTAAGAGAGTTATAGGCTAGGAGGGTTGCAATCCTAAGAGAGTTGTGGTCTTAGGCAAGTTTTAAATTCGATCATGGAAAATTTGTATAGGATTAGGGGTTTTGATTTTAAAACAATAAGCCTCCCTCCCTTTTGTATATATTGGTAGATGCAACTCCCCTTCTCCTAACTACGGAATTATGGCAAACTCTCTTGGCCAAGATATGGATCTAGAGAGAAGATGAGGTTGAGATGGATGGCTTTCTTATTGTTTGAAAGTGGAGAAAAGATGGTCTCGTTCAAAAGGAGACAAGATGCAAAGAAGAAAACAACTCAAACTTCCAAGGCTACCACAATAGTCTTGGCATGGAGCGCACACATTCTTGGTCTTAGTGATACGTGGTAGTGCTGTATTGGTCTCAATCTTTAGCAAGATTATTGATCTTAGGCTAATATAGTAGTGGTCTTAAGCTACCATGATAGTAATCTCAAGCTACACAAAAGCACTCTCAAACTACCATAATAGCAATCTCAAACTACCACAATAGCATTCTCACACTATCATTGAAGCAATCTTAGGCTAAGAGAGTTGTAGATAAGAGAACTATAGTATTATGCTAAGAGAGCTTCATGCAAGAGAGTCAGGGTCTTAGGCTAAGAGAGTTGTAGCCTTAGGTAAGAGAGTTGTAGTCTTAGGGAGGTCAGTAGAGTTGTAGTCTTAAGCAAGAGAGTCATGGTCTTAAGCAAGAAAGTTGTACCCTTAGGCAAGAGAGTCATAACCCTAGGCAAAGAAGTTACAATCTTAGGCTAAGAGAGTTATAAGCTAGAAGGGTTGCAATCCTAAGCTAAGAGAGTTTTAAGCCTTAGGCAAGCTTTAAATTCGATCGTGGGAGAATTGTATGGGATAAAGGGGTTTTTATTTTTAAAAAGCAAGCCCCCTTATTGGCAGATGCAACTCCCCTCCTCACAACTATGGTAATTATGGAAAACTCTCTTAGCCAAGATATGAACCTAGAGAGAAGAAGAGTTTCTACTCTAATCTAACTTCATCCTCGAGATTGATTCCTAACCAGTTTGAGTTTCTAGCTGGCCATGCATGTTTCAAAGTGAGCAAAAGCATGCAAGAGGGAGATCCTCTCCTCACCATTCTATTCCTATCAAGCACAATGTCTTCTACTTTGTTACATGGTAAGAATATGAGTACCTTGGGTGGTTTAGTCTATCCTTATTTCAACAACAAAATTAAAATATTAGGCTTAAGGAGATGGAGACTCTTATTCTTTCAAGAGCTCAACTCATCTATGGCTAAACTCTCTCAAATAGTTGGCTCATACTCCTGCTCAGAACCATTTAGGCTTCCTCATTTCTCATTAATAAAAGAAAGCAAGGAGATCAAGAGTGTAGTAGACTCACCTACTTACCTTCTCCACATTATAATCCAAAATACATGAGTGGCTCATTAGTGGTCTCATGATCCAAGTGTACCTTCTCAAGCTATTGCCACCACTACAACTCCAATGTCGAGAAGATAGAGAAAGTAAAGGCAAAGATCTTGTAGAAAGTAGAGGAACATCATAGGATCCTCAAGTAGGATCTTTATGTAGGTATGGTCTAACTAAAATAAGGATCTCTTCTTGAAACATGTCAACCTAGGGTCTAGACTTGCATGCCCTTTCTGACCTTAATGTGGAAGCTCATTGCCTATTGCCTAACTTTTAATTGTGCAATGCTTAAAAGAATTTCAATCTCCTCGATAAAAGTCATGTTTACATCCTTATAGAGAAGATGCCACAAAGGCACATAGGACAAAACAACACATCATGATTTTAGTTACAATTCACTTCTAACTACCAATGGCATAAATAAATGATGCTCAACTACTAAAGCTACAAAAGTTAACGAACACATAATAAACTTAGAGTAACTATAGTACTTAAGCTTTCTCGACTCCTATATAATGGCTTTACCACCTTCATAAACTATCCATTAGCCCTCTTTCTTGGCCGCCTTCACTTTCACAATTCGACACAGTCTTGCTTTAGCTGTGCTAGTGTAACTTGGATTGGCTTTTGCTTCAACTATATATTGTATTGTCTCCAAATAACAAAGTTACTTGAGTATTTCCTTGCTTGTTGGTGATTCCCCATGATACCAACCAATCAAACCCTTGCATTTCTAAAATAAGTCTTATTTTAGTCTCTAACTTGTAACTCTAAACATGTTGGTTTCATCATCTAGCTCCTCTTGTGTTTCTTCATGCCACCTACCAAGGAGGTTTGATTGACATGAAAGTGGGGAAGTTGTATAGATGTACTTTAAGACACCTCAAAGGCACATAAAACAAAATACACACCCCTCAAGATCCTAGTTATAATCCAATTCGGGTTGCCAATGACACAAATTAAAACAAAAACCAACAACTAAAAGCTACAAGAGTTACTTAATACATAAGGAGCCTAAAGCAACAAAGAGCTGGCATTATTCATGGTTCTTTCTTATTACAACGAATAGGCAAAGTTCCAAGCTAGATTTCATAATTCAATTTTGTAACTTCACATGCTAGTCAAAATAATGCACACCCATCACCAAGGTTAAGACCTTAAACTTTATTGGTCGAGCTAAAGGTTTTACAAAGGTATACGATGCTTAAAGAGAACGAAAAGTTAATGAATGAGTGCATGAATTGCAAGGTGTTTCCTAGACTTTAAAGCCTACTTTAGGTATCAACTGAACCTACATTTTGAAAGAAGATAATAGGCAGAAAACTTCTCTCTAGGGGTTGCCTTGCTATTTATTCAACCACTCGATTGACACTAAACCCTGGTTTCTAGTGAAGGCTATATACCTCAGGCAGCTTGAAGCCAGCATAGTCTCTTGATTTGTAACGACAAGCAAAACCATAATAAACAGGTCTGTGGTGAACCAAAAGCAATACACACCCATGACTTCCATCAAAGAAGCAATACACATCCATGACTTCATTGCAGCAGGGATAGCAAACATCTTATGGTCCCAAGGAGAGGTTCACCAAGCCTGCATTGGGCCTGTTGGTTCACCACCACCAGGGAGAGATGTCAATGGTATGAGAAAGCCCCTCCTTTCCACAGCCTTTGAATCAGCAAAGACCTCCATAGAGAAGCTTTTTGTATCAGCAAATGCCTCCTTTCCAATGGATCCATCAGGTCATGACAGACAAAAGCAAACACAAGGAGCTAGACTTCCTTGATGGAGGCATTTGGAGGATCAAAAATGTTTTCAAGACCTCAGACTGAATGAGGGCAAGCAAATGGATACAACAACTGGGTTTTGGCAGGCAACCCTTTTGTCTGCTTACCATAAACCCACAGTATAACAGCAGCCTCAGCCTGTACTGCCTAGAGTACCTCATTCATGTATGTAAGCTTCCTGTTTCAAGACTTGGCTTTGTTCTTACACCTGCAGCTGTAGGAGCCCTTGTGTGACCAATCAGAGAGGTTTGCAGCGTCTCGTCATCATCTGTGGGCTCCTCCACTCGCGACGCATTGCATTCGTCCTTCACCCGGAACCCTAATACAACGATGGCGGTCATCAGAGCCAGCCCTACCAGGCCTCCAATCACTGCCAACAGAGCAATTTTCCACACATTTGAGCCGCTTCTTTGAGAGAACGCCGGCGGCTCCATCCCCAGCGAGGCTGGTGATGGTGAATATGATGGAGAAGGGGGTAGAAGGGATGATGGCAGGACCAAACCCACATCCATGAGGCTTGTGGAAGAGCAGTTGTTGGGCACGGAGCTGACATTGTCGAACGAGACTGTGCCATTGATGTCGAAGAACGCACACGTGGGCGTGCTATTTGGAGGAAGGCCCTTAGAGATGGGGGGCCTTGCAGTGATGGAGGCATTGGGGAGCACCACATTCATCTCAGGGAGGGGCTCATCATCAAAAGATGTGTTTGTATTTGTATATATGACAATGCCGACAACAGGCCCGACGAACGAATAGCCCTCAGGCAGCGAATACACTGTGAAATTGACGATCTTGCGATAGACCATGATCACAAAGGGGCCCCCTGTGACCACAACCAGGCCCTGAGGGAGGGTGAACTCATTGAAGGTAAGCCCTCGCCGGCGAGCACTGCCTGATCTTACCCTCATGGCCTGGCATATGATGCCATCTAGGAAGGGGGGGAGGGATACATTGTAGATAACGCCTGTTCTAGCATGAGCCAGGGCCATGAATGCATATTTCCTGAGAGCAGTATCAATGCCTTCTCTTCTGACACCATTGGCAGTGGTATTGGAGAAGGCAACCTGGAGCTTCTGGTCTTCGTCTAGTTCCTCTGTTCTGACTGAAGGCACTCCCTCCCCTGCTCTGACTGAAGTCACAGCCAACAGGGCCAAAATGAGGAGAGTCCATGGAACAGAGTATAATGCTCTGTTCACTCTGTGCTTGCAGCGAGTAGAGGTTAGGTTTGGAGGAGGGCCATGGGACATGCTCTTCTCTGCTTTAATGGAGGAAGAAAAGCTCAGCTCTTCTGTGCATTTGGGCATCAGCTCTAATTCTTCTTCCGCTGTTGCTGACAATGGCGGGGGGGGTGTCGGCATGGCACCCAACAAAGGACACACAAGAGGTAGTGGGTGCCAAGCACTCTTCTCATTACAGTACTGTTGAGAGAGAGAGAGAGAGAGAGAGAGGAGGCCCACAGTTTGAAAATGGGCTCCCTCGGAGGGGTTTTGTAGTATGGAGTATGTATGTAACATGAAAGCAAGCCACATGTACTCATTTAATTTATGTGAACGTTTAAACAGCATTGGGCCCTTAGTAATCTATCATGAGAAATGAGAAATGAGAAATGGGAATGAGAGACTTTGACATTGTTGCCACCCCACTACCATTTTGGAATGTTGGGTCCTATCTCCCATGATGATGCATTTCTGGGCATGTAGATCTTTGATTCATCTAACGTCTTGTTTCATGTCACTTCGAACTTTAGCAATGTTCACAGACTGCTGAGTTCTAGTGTTAAGCAAATTCAAATATCTGGATAGATACCTTTGGATTCTAAGAGAGAAGGTTTTAAAACCGATTCAATGGTGGTGGCCACTTAAACTATATGTTTGTGAAATGCCATCTAATGCCTTAGTTTCTCTATAGAATGTTTTATATGCCCTTTGTTAGTGAAATGGCACCATTGCTCCCTAAAAAACTAAGGTATTATGTCCTTTCATAGTGAAATGGCACCATTGCTCCCTAAAACTAAGGTATTGTGTCAAGGAAATTGTCACATTCAAGGAAAAATTTCGAGGTTCCATGTCAAATGAATTTTTACATTGCCAACAAAAAGAAGGCATTTGATGATAACATTTTCTAGCTTCAAAATTTAATGTTAGTTTATCTACCGCATGAAAGAAAAGGCTACAAAATCTAGGAAAATAAGGTGCAAATCTTTGATTGAAGCTAGGCTAGCACAAAAATAAGCCTTTGGTGTGTCAAGTGGAGCTTTAAATAAGCATGTGCACATTTACTTCACTTCAAGCAAATTTACTAACCTTGCCACATCATACCCCATGTAGATATTTGCATGGGAGCTTGCCAAAACTTTCAATTGTGAGCTCATTTAAACGCAAACATCAATCAAAAGGCTTAAATGGTGAAAGCACTATTCAAACAATCCCATAACTCATGCACCACTACACGTGCAACTCATCAATTAGCTTGGACAAAGAGTACAAGCTCCAATTTGAGGCTAATCCATTGACTATATATTTGAACTTCTCGCTCCATCTCTATAAAAAATCATGGAAGAGAAGGGAGAAGGGCCATCCAAGAAGGTTACTCTTCATGGGAAAAAGGCTTGCAATGATTTTCTTAGATTAAACACAAAGGTATTACTAGTTTTCTTCACAAGGAGGCCACCAAAAGCAATGAAAGTTATAGCCTAGTTCAACACCATTCTCAAACCATGATCCATGGATCAAGTCTACCATGGTGGTAAGGGTTTCTTTAAGGTTGTTTTTTATAAAAAACAAGGTAGCAAAGAAAATAGAGGATCAAGGTATTTACTTTTGGGGCCTCAACTTGGTCTAAATGGGTTGGCAACATGTGAAGTTCAAAAAGGGCTATCTCAAGAAAAAAATGCCCTACATTCGCAAGAATCCCTCACTTATTGGCATATTTATGGAATATGCTACCAGACATTACTAAAGGGTTGGGTAGACCACTTGACATCCCCCTCTTGCTAGCCCATTTAGGAATCTCTTTTTTTTTAATATGCGACACAAATGAGAAACATCTAGAATACATGGATGTTGAAGTTCCTCATCCTGGAGAGCTTTGATTTAGGCTCTCATAAGCAAATTCGCTTATGTGTCCTATAACTTTGGCCTTTGGCAACACTATACAAAGAATGCTTGAAAGAAAATGAAGAGTCCCAGCCTCTCAAATCGCCCATTGTCAGACCTTCGTGGTTGAAAATGGCCAGAAGTAATGCCATCATTAGGGCCAAAAACACTTCAGAAAATCCACTTTTGTAAAAAGAGAAGGAGAGAGAGAGAGGGAATGGAGCAGAACCAACAAGCATCAGCTCTCATTCATTTTCTTCAATATATCACACTAGGTCTACTAGACTGAAAGATAAGAGTAAGTGTTACTCTAGATCTAACTAATCAATCATCTGACTATAGTTAGATTAACCCTACACCGACTTATTCAATGACACATACATGAACAGTTGTATCTAGCTAGAGTCATCTCACACACTGACATAAGAGATATGAAAGAAGATATGGGAGCTTGATTTCTAACACTCTCAAAATTCAAATAAAGAAGCTAAGGAAGAAGACTAGCAATTTGCCAAAAATGCATGTGAAAAAGATATGCAAGAGATCATAATCCCAGACACAACACATAGGCTAGACCCCCCCTCATGAGAAAACACGGATCTTGAGCATGGCTGCAGCTATGTAGGTTGGAAAGTGGTGACTAGAATCATTGCAACATGGACAAATGACACTAACTGTTACTTGAGTGAATTAGGTTCCAAGATTGAATGCTTGGACTCATAAACACAATCTCAAGTAGGACGTGACAATGACACAGAGTGTAGTACAAAGTACGATAGCATTGCATTGAAAGGTGAACCAAGTACATGCTTATATAGCTTTTTGGATATTACCACTCTTCCTCACTATGCTTATGGGATTTTGGACATCTCTTCCTAGAGCATACATCATTGTCTCTCTCTCATACAAAGCCACTTATGGGCAAGCCCCTTTTGGGCACACATCCAACCTCTATGGGAATTCATGTTAAGCATCATTTGCTATTCTCAACACCCCCTTCAAATGATAAGTCTCTACCCTTGCTGGCTTTTGCCCCCCCTACATGATGACATGGCCTGGGAGACTAGCTCTTTGGCAGCCTAGTCAAGTTAAGGCTTGAAACTTTACATCTTTGGTAAGGGCTTTTACATCCACTATGGGAAACAAGATCCACTATGGGAAATAAAGATCCGCTATGGGAAAACAAGATCCACTATGGGAAAAATTCTTTGTTGTCAGCAGCAGCGGAAAGTATCTTCTTCATCTCCCTTTGGCTTCTTTTGGTGATGTCCTCGATCTTCTTGGTCTTTTATTCCAGTCTTCGATCTTTGTTGGTCTTAGTCTTATGCTCTTCATCTTTTACTTGTTCTTCATTATCTTGTGCTCTAGTCTTCTTTGTGAGGTCCTTTTGGTCTTCTTTCTCAGTGAGTTTGAGATGGATACAAACAAGTACATTGATGTAGCTTGCATGACATAAACCTTGGGATACATAGATTTTGGGGTTCCATGCAGCTTTGCAAGATAGATATATTTCTCTTTGGATAGCTTTGGGACTTGCTGGAATGCATTGCTTGATAGCACATTATGACATTGGGCTTGGATACATAGAGTTTGGAGCTTGGGATCAATGGTGGCTATATGATGATGTTCACCAAAATGGCTTGGCATTACACTGGCATTGGATTTTCTTGACATTTGTGCATAAAACATATCCCTTTTAAAGGCACAGGAAAGTCTTACCATTGAGCAAATGCTCAAGGCAATGTCTAGTCCCTTACAATGAGGCTTACAAGGGGTTTTATCAATTTGACATTTCCACATTAAAATATTGTAGAGAATGAACTTTAAATAGCTGAGATAATACCAGAAGGTGAGTTGTTCTTGAGTGTCCCAATAACACAAGAAGTAGTGCCAAATAACACTAGTGGAGTGTCAATAGACACTTTCTTAAAGAGCCTGATGTTCATGCTTGATCTTCTTGTGATGAGCTGGAGTCTTCCAAGTCTTCTTCTTGAGTTTTGACTTGCTAGAAACTTCAAATTTGAGTGGCAGTAGCCTTGTCCAAGTGGCAGGAGTGAGAGAATAATGTGGAATATGGCATAACCCATTGCAATTCCAGCAGGGACACTGGATTTACTAGCATTAGGAGCACCTTTGCCCATCTTCCATGGGTTAGCAGAAGAAGATGGAGAACTCCATATTAAGGATTTTTAAATGCTCATGTTCAACTATCGAATCCAAGACGAAGGACACCTAATGATGTTCTTCAATGTGACGTTAAAAGGAAGGGTAGCAATATGGTATCACGGTCTAGAGGCCGGAACCATAACTAGCACTGACCAATTCTTCATGGCCTTTCGTAGAGAGTTTGCTCTTGAGAGAGGTGGACAGTATTGGTTGCGTGTCTTGAATGTAACACGCCAAGAGCCAAATGAGAATGTCCAAGCCTATGCCAAGAAGCTAAAGCAAGTTCTTCGCAAACTGAATACTTATATCCCCATTCCACCAGCTGCACAGTTGCAATATTTCCTACATGGATTGGATTTCAATATCTAGGTGCAGCTCAGTAGTGTCGCTTTGGTCGACATTGACACTACTATCACCCAAGCAAAAGGAGTAGAGTCACGCTTGCAAGTGGCTTATGCAGCAAGGATAAATTGGAATGGCAATAATTTGGCATTGACCAATGGGAGTCAAGGGGACCCCATGTCAAATGTGAATGGCAGAGGGAGTATCATGCCGAATCTGCCTATGTTACCAGCTCCTCCGAATAGTATGACTATGCTTATGGCTAGTCAAACGGGCCCACTACATGGTGGAGGCCAAATAACGAATCCTAATGTTGTCCCAGTAGGTCAGCAGCCAATTCCTAATCAAGTGGTTAGGCCGATGGGATGACTGACAGACGATCGCGACTATGAGTTGAGTGCCTCTAATGTCCTTGGCAAAGTTAAGGACACGACGAAGCACTACACTGATATGATTTCTGAACAATATAGACAAATAGCTGTGGATGTCAATTTTCTTAAGAAGCAGCAGAATTTGATAGGGAGCTGACGCACTGAAGAGGGTGCCCCCTCAAGATTCAGCTGTAAGTGGTGTGGTGGCTAGCATTTCCCTAGGAATTGTTTGAATGTCAAATGCGATATTTGCGGAAAGTCTGGCCACTTAGTTGCTACCTGTTGGAGTAAGATTAGTTCTCTCCAATAAGGGAGTAAACTGCCAGGTCTAGTTAACCATCGCGCATAAGGAAATAATCTCCAGCAAGATGAGGGACCAAGTCAAATATTGCAACGAGAAAAATCTATTGTAGAGGAGTTGCCTCATGGCAGTGGAGTCTGTCTTATTGAGCATGTATATGTCAATGATGTTGAAACCTCTAATCTACGAGCCATAACAAGAGATCAAAGGATTAAAGAGGGTGATAAAGGAACTTAAAACTTGTCGAGGAAAACCCTAAGCAAGAGGCTAGGGGAAAGCAAGTTCTGAATCTGATATGGAAGGTGGACGTTTAAGGCCTATTGACAGTAAAGTTGATCCCAAGAAGGATAAGGGATTGCCAAGAAAGAATGCAAAAGTTAAAAAAGAGGCACTAAAGCCAAAGGAGAGAATGGTTTGGCGCGAGAAGAGAACTTTGGCTAACTACCACGACTTTGATCTAGCAAGTTCTCTTTGCGAAGTTAAACCAGACGTGAACCTCTTGCAACTGATTAAACTTTCTCCAGGAGTACGTAAGGAATTCAAGAAAATCCTATGTATTGGGTATATATCGTAGAACCTTTGGGCATAGCATGAGCGGGAGAAGATTGGTTCGATCATGTTGAAATGCATTGCCCTAGGGTTCCAACATACATGGATGGAATATTAGTAGAGCATGCTATCATGGACATTGGATCCTCCATCAATATCATGAGTTTAGAATTGATGGAGAGGCTAGGTATCGAAATTCAAAAGGACAGCTCTACACTTCTTAGGATGTCAGATGATAGTCTAAGACAACCAGAAGGTTGCATCACTAAAGTCCACGTTACAGTTGCGAGCGTGGAATCCTATTTGGACTTTAGGGTGATAAGGTTTGTAGGACATCCTAGCTATCGAGTTTTTCTAGGTAGGCCATGGATCTTATGAACAGATTGCCAAGTCGATATACTCGCTGGTTGAGTGATTCTAGGTAGAGGTGCTAATCATGTAGTAGTGGATGCTTACCCTAAGTCTCCCCCGAGTGAGAGAGCTCCTTTATCCTCTACCGAACTAGAAACAGTATGTGATCCATCTAGTAGTGAGACGTCATCAAGCGATGGATCTAAAGAAGGGTCCACTACAAAGGACATTTATCAGATAACATTGAATGAGCCAATAGAGCCTTAAGATTGAATAAGAGATGTGGACATTATTGAGTTGGACCTTGGTACGCGTAATGATTCACGGCCCATTAAATTAGATTCCATGCTCAGTTCGAAAGAGAGAGAGGACTATGTGTCCCTGATTCAGTCTAGCTGTGCATACTATTCCTGTAAAGGAAGGAACCTGCCCTATACGTCAAAAAGTAAAGCGTATGTCTTTTGAACTAAGGGACGGGTTGTTTGAAGAGCTACAGATGTTGCGAAAAGCGGGTTTGATCTTCCATGTTCAGTATTCTAAATGGTGTTTGCTAGTTGTGATTAGAAAGAAGAAGAACAATCAAATCAGACTTTGTGTAGATTATAGAGAGCTAAATATGCAAACAGTCAAGGACTACTACCCGTTGCCCTTTATTGACCAAATTTTGGATCAATTAGCGGGTAGGGAAGTATATTCATTCATGGATTGCTTTGCGCGGTACAATCAAATGGCAACTGTTGAGCAAGACAAGCTTAAAATGACATTTATTACTATATTTGGTACCTTTGTGTACCATGCGATGGAATTTGGTTTATGTAATGCACCTAGTTTGTGGCAAAGAACAATCGACAAGACCTTTGGTGACATCTCCCCAAAGGAGTTGAAAGTATTCATTAATGACTTGGGGGCAGCCACCATAAGAGAAAGGCAGTTGATCATTTTGCAGAAGTGTTTTGAGCATTGTAGACAATTCTACATATCTCTTAACCCATGGAAGTGCGTCTTTGGAGTCCCTTATGGGCTATTGTTAGGCCATGTGGTCAGTTCAGTAGGGATTGCGACTGACCCTAAAAAGATCAAGGTCATAGTCGCCATGATTCTGCCACGTACTCCAAAGGAAGTACATAGATTTCTGTCATCGGTAAGGTATTATCGAAGGTTTATCAATGCCTTGGCAGAAAGAGCTTTGCCACTAATGAACCTATTGTCCTTCAATTGTCGGTTTACATGGAGTGATGCTTGCAAAGTATCTTTTGACGATGTGAAGCAAGAGCTTACCAAAGCACCTGTTTTTAAAGCACCTAAAAGGGGTGAAATGTTTCATATATTTTTAGCAACCACTATGCATAGTATCAGCTCTGCTGCTTATCCCAAAATTGGGAGGAAAAGTGGTATCATCCAATAGCTTTTGCTAGTCAAAAGTTGGGCATATCGAAAATTAATTATACTTATATGGAGAATTTATGCATTGCAATGCTATTTGCGACCAAAAAGTTCAGGCACTACATTCTCTATGAGAAGGTGGTTTTCTATACGAAGGCGCAAGGGCTTCGATTATTGTTAAACAAGTTACATCCGCCAAATCATTTAGCAAAGTTATTAATCACTTTGCAGGAGTTTGATTACAAGATCAAGAGCAAGCCACCGAAGCTATAGGGCATTGTGGAATGTCTTGTGGATTTCAGAGAGCCCAAAGAGGTCTTGGCTGAAGGAAGTGACATGGAAACTTTGTTCAAGATTGATACGATGTCCATTCCCTCCTGGTATGCTGCTATAACACACTATTTATCTATAGGAGAGACTGGAGCTACTTTATCTAAATCCGAGAAGAGGAAAATTAAACAATAGGTATTGAAATTTTCCTTAATCACAGGAACACTATATCGGCATGGTGTTGATGATATCTATCACCGATGTGTGATGCCTGATGAGGATTCATTTATCTTGGAGGAGTGCCATGACTGCACTTGTGGAGGGTACTTTGCTGGGCAGTTGACGGCACAGAAGGCTTTAAGAGCTGGATATTGGTGGCCGTCCATCTTCCAAGCTCATTTGAGTATGTTAAGATATGCGATACATGTCAAAGACATGATAATCGAGAGAATAGGAAGCAATCACTTATGCCTATTATGGCTATCCTTCCATTTGAGAAGTGGGGCATCAACTTTGTGGATCCTATTACCCCGTTGTCTACTACCCAAAAGAGATACATTACAGTAGCCACTGATTACTTTACAAAGTGATCAGAAGCACAGGCGACGAGGCATGACAATGCAAAAGAGACTGCTAGTTTCCTACTTGAGTAGATTATCTGCCGTTATGGTCCACCAAAGGAAATAGTATCAGACTATGAAACTCACTTTCTGAATAAGGTGATTAAAATCTTGACTGAAACTTGGAAAATTAAGCATAACAAGATGACTCCCTATAATCCATAGGCAAATGGACAAGTTGAAAGTACCAATAAGCAGCTTGTGGGTATCCTATCCAAGATAGTCTCTGAAAAGAAACGGGATTGGGATACAAAATTATATGTGGCGGTTTGGGTGTATAACATAACGTTCAAACGAGCCACTGGCTACACCCCATTTAAATTAGTTTATGGGGAGGAGTGTGTCTTGCCCTTAGAAATTGAGTTGCCGACCATAAGATTCGCAATCAATTATTCTTTGGGTGATGAAGATTCCCTATTTGAGCGGTTTACGACTATAGCCCACTTGGATGAGCTCAAATTGCAGAGTTTCTTGCACGAGGAAGTGGCTAAGCGTCTGAAGCGGTTGCATGATCTAAAAGCGAAGAAGTATATGTTTAAAAAAGGACAGTTAGTTCTGTATTACGATGCGCGTAGGGAGCTATTTCCAGAGAAGTTGGAACCTAGATGGGATGGCCCTTACAAGATAGTTAGGACGGTAAAAATAAGTCCACGGCTTTATTAGTTGATCTATAGGGAGTGGAATTTAAAAATAAGGTTAATCTTAAAAAGATTAAACCTTTTTTTTTAGTATGCCAACATGCTAAATGCATTGCAGGTCCATGCTGGGGTTGATTTGAGACCTGCAAGAGATCTTAAACCGGTTGATGGGGTGGTTAATCCCTTATTTGGAGCACCCATATCTAGAGCAAAGATATCATCAGGGGAAGCTTATCTGGTGGAGCAAAGGATACAACGTGATTGAGCAAGAAGACGGTATCTTTGTGTGGGAGATTAAAGTTTTATGCCATCACTGTTTACAAATCTTGACAAGCATCCCTGTTGAGTTTAATGAAGAAGGTGGGATGGAGTTGTCAGTCCATCCTCTAAATATGTTAAATTTTGATTATCATCATTACGAATATGGGGAGTTATTGATGGCTGGCTGTGTAAACCCATTGTGGACGTACACGCTATACTTTGATGGAGCATCCCGGGGCCCTAATAAAAAAGGGAGTGTTGGAGTATTTATCCGAGATCCCTGACGTAGAGTTACAATGAAACTAGATGTTTATCTCATGGGAGGATTCACTAACAATATGGCAAACTATAAAGCCTTGATTATGGGACTAAATATTGCCAAGAAGGGTAGTATTCGGCGGTTGTTAGTAAAAGGGGATTCCTAAGCTGATTGTAAATCAATTAAATGGGACATACATGGTTTGGAATCCTATCTTGCATATGTATCATCAAACTGCTTTAACCCTACTTGATGAATTTGAGAGCGTCTCTCTTCAGCTGATTCCACGTTATTGGAATTAGTTTGCGGATTCATTAGCCAATTTTTCTTATGAGGAGGACCTCTTCTTCAACTTTGTTCCTAGTCAGGATGTTGTTATTGATAATGAGATAGGACCTGGTTGCTTGTGGGGAGTTTTATCAGACCACACATTATATGGCAGGCAATGGTTGATATGGGTAATGCAAAGAGTAGCCGAGACCCATCTACCACTATTATCTTGGACCCATAGGTTGGTCATATGACATGTTATGCATACACCTCTTGCTATATATGCAGGAGGGATGGGTCACAACTTGATGCATTTAGTCTAGGGCAAAAAGCCCTAATTTTTTCCTTGGAATAGAGCATATTTTTGTATATCTGCCTTCTTCCAAGGAGGGATCTATATGAGCTAGAATGTTTGATTTCTTTAGGCCAAGAGGGCCAGTTTCTTTAAGCGTTTTAATGTTTGCCTTCTTTAGGCCAAAAGTGTCGTCAGCTTTACAATGACATGATTTATTTCTTTAGGCCAAGAGGGCCAATTAGTTTATAGTGACATGTGCTATTTCTTTAGGCCAAGAGGGCCCTATGTGTTGAGATGGCAAGCTCAACACATGCAGACATTGATGATGGACTGCCTGGCTAGATGAGTCCGCACGTCTACACTTAGCATGTTGGTGGTCATTATGATACTCACATGGCCACTAACTTATCATACTTATTATATTTAGTTTGTTACACCTACCTATAACTGACAAAGATATAACGCCAGTCGATTATGCACTTTTTGACTTAGAAGGTCACTTTCCTTTATGTTGTATCTTATCTATACCTTGTGTACATTGTATAGTGTGTGGAAGAAGAAGAAAAATCAGCAAGAAAACGTTTTGGCCTCCATCTCTCTTCTTGTGTTCTTGAGTGAGCTTCCTCTTGTATACATAGTTGTGTGTTTGGTGCAACAGCTTAAGCACATATCCCCATCACATGATTCTTGACATGGTATCAGAGCCATGCCACTAAGAGAGGCTAATTTTGAAGACTGAAGTGAAGGAGAGGAAGCAAGGTTTGAGCAAGCAAGCAACGGGTAAGAAGCTCTCCCATTCTTCCACTCTCTCTCTTGGATAGTGCATGTGGAGGCACCGGAAGCAGGGTTGAGCAAAAATCTCATATTGCTGTGAGATTTGGTGTGCGAGCAGATAATTGTGTAGGCTGTTTTAGGCCCCGTTTTAGAGCCGCAAGGTTGCAGACAGCAGTTTCAGGGTACATGGCTATATTGACCGAAAGTGGGTGCGCAGGTTACAGATTGCGAATCTGTAATTTTTTAGGTGTTTACAAGAAGCAAACATAAGGTTTATCTGCAAACAAGTTGCAAAATACATGTACTATTGAGCAATCAATGAAAAAGGTTGCTTGGTGTATTGCTATGCATGTATTGTGAAAGATTGCAGAAGACTAGCTTGCTGTGTTGTATTCTTGTTTGTGATAATGGCAGAGAACAGTGGAAATCCCATTATTGAGAAGCTCAACAAGAACAACTACCCTTCATGGAATTTTCGTGTGACGAACTTCCTCATTGGAAAGGGCCTTTATGAGTTTGTTTCAGGTGAAGAAAAGCAGCCAGAGCTGGGTATCCCTCCGACTGCAGATGAGTTAAAAGCATGGAAAGAGTGGAATGTGAAAGACAAAAAGGTGATGTACTGGCTATTTGCAGTCATTGATAATAAGGAGCTAGAGCTAGGTATCCCTCCGACTGTAGATGAGTTAAAAGCATGGAAAGAGTGGAATGCGACTATGCTGGGACATATCAGGAATGCAAAAACTTCACATGCAGCTTGGACAATTTTTGAGAGCATGTTTTCAGTAAATACAAAGGTATGAAAGATTCAACTCAAGCAAGAGTTGAATGCCTTGAAGAAAGGAAAAATGTCTGTCAATGAGTATGTATTGAAGGTGAGGAGAATTGTAGATGCTTTAGTAGCGATTGATGCAATGCCGGATGATGATGATTTGATTTCATCCATTCTGAGTGGCCTTAACAATGAGAAGGCATGGAAATCATTTGTCACTTCAGTATATGTACGGAAGCCATTTCCAGATTTTGATGAGCTGATCTCTCTCATGATTATTGAAGAGATCAATATGCAAGGTGATTTGTCTGAAAGAAATGGTGAACAGGTCCAAGTACTTTACTTGAGTTCAGGAAGGGGACGTGGTAGATCCTCTTCGAGAGGCCGTGGTATGGGATGGGTTGGCGATAACCAGCAAAATAGGTTCAATCAGCAATTTGGTGAAATGTAGGTTTCAGAGGCCGAGGAAACTTTAGAGGCAGGGGGAGCTCTAGAGGAAGAGGTGGATGGAAGAATAGAGGTTCTGAAATTCTACTATTGTTTGCCATTATTGTGGAAAAATAGGCCATATTGCAGCCCATTGCTATGCAAAGAAGGATGATATTCACCGTGGTAAATTGCAGCAAGGAAACTATGCATTGTATTCACGACAGAATGAAGACAAAAATGAGCGTCTGTTTGTTATACAGGATATGATAAATGCAGGTACAAGAAAGGGGACACATGATGATGTATGGTATGTCAATTCAGGTGCATCTAATCATATGACCAGTCATGTTGAATGGTTTGGAGAGATGCAGGACTTACAAAATCCAGGTTATGTGCAAATGGGTGATGATTCATGCCACCTAATTTCACACATTGGAAAGGTTCCCTTATCCTTGTATGATGGCCAGACAAAGAGTTTGACAAATGTATTGCATGTGCCATCAATTATGAAGAATCTAGTGTTTGTTAGCCAAATGGTAGAGCAGGGGTTGCAGGTCCGATTCAATGCAAAAGGTTGTTTTGTAGAAGACTTTAATGATAAGTGCAAGTTGGTCTCAAAAGGAAGTAGAGTTGGCCGAATGTTCACTTTAGATGTTGGAATTCCTGTAATGGATGCTGCTATGTATGCTAAAGGAAAAGGAGTAGTTGCAGATATTGAAATATGGCATAAACATATTGGACTTGCAAATGTGCAAAGGCTGAAATTAATGCAGTCCAGAGGATTGGTTATAGGGTTGCCTTCTTTTAGAGTTGCAGAATTGCATAAAGTCTGTGAAGCATGCCAGTTTGGTAAGCACGCAAGACAACCCTTCTCGCATGATAGAGAAGTAGAAAAATA